>NW_012116266.1:501083-503709 GCF_000951035.1 Colobus angolensis palliatus
CTGGTGGGAGGTGATTAAATCCCAGGGGCAGATTTCTTGTGAATGGTTTAGCATCACCCCTTGGTGCTGTTCTCATGATAATTAGTGAGTTCTCATGAGATCTGGTTATGTAAAAGTGTGTAGCATCTCCCCGCTAGCTCTCTCCCTTGCGCCTGCCCCAACCATGTGACATGCTGCTACCTCTTTGCCTTTTACCATGATTGTAAGTTCCCTGAGGCCCCCAAGAAGCTGAGCAGATACCAGCATCATGCTTCCTGTACAGCCTGTGGAACTGTGAGGCAATTAAACCTCTTTTCTTTATGAATTACCCAGTCTTGGCAGGGCTCACGCCTGTAATCCCAGCACTTTGGGAGGCCAAGATGGGCAGGTCATTGAGATGAGGAGTTCAAGAACAGCCTGGCCAACATTGTGAAACCCTGTCTTTACTAGAAGAACAAAAATTAGGTGGGCATGGTGGCACACATCTGTAATCCCAGTTACTTGGGAGGCTGAGGCAGGAGAATTGCTTGAATCCAGGAGTCAGAGGCTGCAGTGAGCCAAGATTGCACCGTTGCACTCCAGCCTGGATGACAGAGCGAGACTCCATCTCTAAATAAATAAATAAATAACCCAGCCTCAGGTATTTCTTTATAGGAATGTGAGAATGGACTAATACAGAGATGATTAATGGACACACACAAAAATAGAATGAATAAGACCTAGTTATTAATAGCACAACAGGGTGAGTATAGTGAAAAAATAATGAAATCGTACATTTTAAGATAACTAAGAGTATAATCGAATTGTTTGTGACACAAAAGATACATGCTTGAGGGGATGGATACCCCACCTACCCTGATGTGACTGTTACACTTTGCATACCTGTATTAAAATATGTCATGTAACCCATTAAATACATACACCTACTATGTACCCACAAAACATTTAAAAATTAAAATAAAAAAAAAAAGCTTACCCTTTCCTACTCACTCTGACTTTGTGGCCACCTGCCTCACCCTTTCAGGGTCCTGGCTTGGAAAATAAGATAAACCTTATCTTACCTTATTATTTTTTCTTTCCATAAAATTAAACTCATCTCTTCTCAGCTAAGTCTCACCATCAGGCTCTCCACAGAGATCGCTCCGTTCCCCATTTTCAGATTTTTCTTCAAGGTTTTTAAGTCCTGCAGTTAACTTTTTCAGTTACTTTGTAATGCTCTTTTTTTTTTTTTTGAGATGAAGTCTCACTCTGTCACCCAGACTAGAGTGCAGTGGCGCGATCTCGGCTCACTGTAACCTCTGCTTCCCAGGTTCAAACGATTCTCCTGCCTCAGCCTCCTGAGTAGCTGGGACTACAGGCTCACGTCTGTAATCCCAGCACTTTGGTAGGCCAAGGCGGGTGGATCACGAGGTCAGGAATTCAAAACCAGCCTGGCCAAATGGTGAAACTCCGTCTCTACCAAAACTACAATAATTAGCCAGGTGCAGTGACAGGTGCCTGTAATCCCAGCTACTTGGGAGGCTGACGCAGAAGAATCATTTGAACCTGGGCGAAAGAGGTTGCAGTGAGCTGAGATCACGCCACTGCACTCCACCTGGGCAACAAACTGAGACTCCCTCTCAATAACAATAATAATGTTTTATAATCTTTGTTATCACAAAGCTTTACCATATTATTATAACCGTAGTAAAATAGGTGAATAATAATAGATGAAAGACAACTACACCTTCTTTGACACTCCTCGCATTGAGAAAGGGGACCTATGTCTCCTCCCCTTGAGTCTGACTGCTTTGACCAGTAGAATATCCGAGGAGTGGCGCTGTGCTGGTTTCCAAGCTTGGCTTTAAGAGACTGGCAGCTTCCATTTCCTGTCTCTGAAGACATTGACTGGAGCCCCGAGCTTCCCTGTGGCAGTCTGACTACCCAGAGGCTGCCATCAAATAAGGAAGCCTAAGGTAGCTGCAGGAAAAAAACTGTGTGGAAAAGCTGGTGGGGAGGGACAGAGAGACAGAGGGAGAAAGAGAAACAGATGCCCAGTCAACTCCTTCTTGTTCTAGTCCCCACACTATTCCAGTCTTGCAGCGGAGGCCCCAGGCATTCTGGAGCAGAAATGAGCCGTCCCTTGCTGTGCCCTGTTTGAAGATAGTCATGCTAAATGGTTGTTTCAAGCCACTACAGTATTGCTCGGTAACAACAGATACTTGGGCAGAATTTGGTACTTGGAAGTGGGGTGCTATCATAACGAATACCAAACCATGTGGCACTGACTTTGGGACAGAGTGTCAGAGAGAAGCAGAAGAAGCCAGGAGGAGACTATGGGTGAGGGTGTGAAAGACTGAGGAAAGTATTTATAGAGGCTGGAAAACAGAGGACTCTTTATGTAGTGACAAAAAGTGTGAGGACACTGTTGCCTATGGGAACGTGGAAAACAGAAAAGATGCTTAACAGTTTGTAGGGTTGGCTAGAGAGATGCCCAAGCAGAATGTAGAAGATGCCAGCTGGCTTTTTCAGTTGCCTATGACAAACTATGAGACGGGAGAGATGATCTAAAGAAAAATTGTGGGCTGGGTGTGGTGGCTCACACCTGTAATCCCAGCACTTTGGGAGGCCAAGGCAGGAGGATCACAAGATCAGAAGTTCAAGACCA
>NW_012116266.1:504009-505910 GCF_000951035.1 Colobus angolensis palliatus
AAAGAAAGAAAAAGAAAAAAAGAAAAATTGTTCAGGTTCTTAGCAAAAATGGAAAAGTACAAATATTAGATTATAAAATAAACCTGTTGCTTATCCCTGATCTCTCCCATTAAAAGATTCCCAAATAAAAAATATCTCTAGGGCCTAAGGTCAAATCCAGAATAAGATGCTTTGTCAGAAAAATTTAAGGGCAGGCATAGTAATCTCAAGGATGTGCCTCATAGACCATCTCAGTAAACAATAGAACTTTGAAGACTCCTAAAGGTGTTGTCTTACAGGAAGGAACCTCAAAGGAGATCCAAGTATTTCTAACATGTAAAATGGGCACATTTGCATCATCTTCACAGGATTGCTGTGACTATTAAACAGAATAATACCCATTCTTCTAAATATCTGCTGATATCTACTCTATGCCAGGCATTGTTCTAGTGTTTGAGAATTTCTAAGAGTTATTAATCTTCAGGATTCTGGAATAAAAAATTAGAATTCTTGAGAATTCTTGGCAATCCTCAAAATCATAAGTTATTCTACATTTTTCCATAACGCCTTCTTGGTATGTTTTTAAAAACAACAACTGACCACACTAGTAAATAGCGAACCATTTTTCTGTGATGGGATTATACAAAAAGTTTCCAAGGCTTTCTGCAAATAAAACCTCCCCCAGAACAAACAAGAAATCCCCCAGACAGTGATAATAAATGAATGGGTTATATGATTTATTATTATTATGGACATATATATTGAGACAAGATTACAGTACATTTCAATGACACATAAAAATAATTTCTACCTGAGTTAGACAATAGAATATATTAAAAGAAGGGAACATTAACACAAAATAATGCCAAATAAAATGATTCAAATTGTTTCAATTCAAATAATTGAAAGATAATACTGCAAACATTTAAATTTTAAACGTTATTCTTTTTTGGAGACGGAATCTTGCTCTGTTGCCCTGGCTGGAGTGCAGTGGTGCGATCTCGGCTCACTGCAACCTTCGCCTCCCAGGATCAAGCAATTCTCCTACCTCGGCCTCCCGAATAGCTGAGATTACAGGCTCACGCCACTATGCCCAGCTAATTTTTGTATTTTTAGTAGAGACGGGGTTTCACCATGTTGGCCAGGCTGGTCTCAAACTCCTGACCTCATGATCTGCCCGCCTTGGCCTCTCAAAGTGCTGGGATTACAGGCGTGGGCCATCGCGCCCGGCCAAAAGTTATTCTCAAAAATGAAACTGAAAAACACATAAAGCATGAATTGCCCTGAATGTCTTGGTCCTTGTTTCCTGCAAATATTCCAGATGCAGAATGTTTCTTTCATTCTATGTTAATGTTAGTTTATTATTACTAAGAATGTGTCTACAAGCATCTTGAATTGGGCGTTAGGGTACGTGTTGGTTATTATAAACTCATTCACTTTTCTTAATGATGAAAATATTGTCTTCTTTCACTGGTTTTGATTTTTTCCTTGAAGTGTATTTTATCTTCGCTAATTCAGATTTTAGATGTTTCTGACTTCATGATGGAGTAGTTCCCAACAATATTCACTGTTCTTTGCATTGCTTCTGACAAAGCATATTTTCCTCCACAAAAGTCTTTCCTTAATGATTTTGCTAATTAAGCCATTTCATTTTCGTTTCCTGAAGCAAAAAGAGTTGTCAACCTCATATAAACTGCTAACTGCTGAAATATTTAATGAGAGATGAGGTCTTTTTTCTGCATTAATTTGATTCTAATTTCTTTTAAAAGCATACTACTCAAAGCACAATTCTGTTTTCGATTAGAAGATTTGCGTCATGATTACTTAATCATGACTACTAATCAAACAAGTTTTAAGCAAGTTATTGTCTCTCTCACAATTTTACCATATTCCATTTTCTCTCTCCTTTCTTCCTCCCCTCC
>NW_012116266.1:507113-508096 GCF_000951035.1 Colobus angolensis palliatus
AAAGAAAGAAAGAAAGGAGGGAGGGAGGGAGGGAGGGAGGGAGGGAAGGAAGGAAGGAAGGAAGACATACCCAAGACTGGGTAATTTATAAAGCAAAGAAGTTCAACTGACTCACAGTTCCACTTAGCTGGAAGGCCATGGAGGAAGGTAAAGGGGGAGAAAGCCACGTCTTACATGGTGGCAGGCAAGAGAGCTTGTACAGAGGAACTCCCCTTTATAAAACCATCAGATCTTGTGAGACTTATTCACTATCATGAGAACATCACGGGAAAGACCCACCCCATGATTCAATTACTTCCCTTCCCACTGGGTACTTCCCATGAGACATGGGAATTAGGGGAGCTACAATTCAAGATGAGATGTGGGTGGGGACACAACCAAACCATATCAGATAGATAGATAGATAGATAGATAGATAGATAGATAGATAGATAGATAGATAGATAGATAGATAGAACCCTATACTAACTATAGGGTAGCCCTGCTCCACAAGAAGCAGTAAAAAAATTAAAAAATAAAAAAATTAGCTAGCTAGCCAGATAGATAGATAGATAGATAGAAAAATGTACTTATGCATGAGTTAAACAAACACATATTTGGTAGCTCCGTCTGCTGAGAGGGCCTAGAAGTAATGACATTTTAGGAAATAAGTACGCACCTAGCATTCAGATCTTGATCTGCAGTAAGAGGAACCAGGGCTTCTAGGAGAAGCATTTAATTCCAGGGCTGGGGCAGAGGAACTATAAGATGAGTCTAGAACATCTTGTGGTTCCAGGAAGTAAGAAAATGCTTAAAAAGGGGCTGGGCACAGTGGCTCACACCTGTAATCCCAGCACTTTAGGAGGCTGAGGTGGGCGGATCACCTGAGGTTGGGAGTTCACGACCAGCCTGGCCAACATGTGAAACCCCATCTCTACTAAAAATACAAAAATTAGCTGGGCGCTATGGCGGGTGCCTGTAATCCAGAGGCTGAGGCAGGAGAA
>NW_012116266.1:508331-512575 GCF_000951035.1 Colobus angolensis palliatus
ATATCTCAACTTGTCCAGGGCTGGTGAGGATTCATTGCAACTGCTACCCTCCAGGAAGCTTTTAAAAAATGGTGACACAGTAGGAAGGGATTGCTTTTCTACTCCCCTCCTCATTGAAGCTATCAATTTTAATACCTCCATTAGCTCAAACAGACAAAACATTCTCCATGGAGCTATAATACACATTGCTATAATTTTAGAGATAAAATCTAGTTGGAATATTCAGATGACTCCACTGAGGTTTTATTCCACAGGAAAATACTGAAATACCTTTTTTTTCTTTTTTTGAGACAGGGTCTTGCTCTGTTGTCCAGGCTGGAAGAGTGCAGAGGCATGATCATGGCTCACTGCAGCCTCAACCTCCTGGGCTCAAGCGATCCTTCCATGTCAGCCTCCCGAGTAGCTGGGACCACAGGCACATGCCACTGATGGTAGTAGCAGCCCATCTAGAGTGGCCACTGCCAAGACTCTGGCAGCAACAGGGAGATGGGCACAGGCCTCCCACTCCACAGAGCAGGCGGGAGCCCTGCCCTCCCCAGGTGCCACTGCAGTTGCCCTACTGTGACAGCAGACCCCAGTGTCTCTGTGTTCTTGGGGTCCCAGGAAGGCCCTCCTACCCACTGCAGGTTCGGAAGTGCCTGTTCCCACTGTCTGGCCTCTCCCCACTCCCAACACCTGCTCCGATCATGGAGCAAGATTGAAGCCGAGCCTGGGCACTGTCACAGCCCAGCAGGGTGGGCACACACTCAGGGCAATGCTGACATGCCAGTCCCTTGCCACCTTGGCCCCCTCCAGGCTTTGGGCACTGATGAGCATAGGAGGGAAGCTGAGGAGGGGCTGAGGGCAGCTCAGCACTGGCCTGCAGGCACTTGGCACAAACAGCCTGTACTCCATGAGTGGAGGTGGGAGGCAGACAGGCTCCTGGGCCTGGGTCCTGAGTGAAGCCCCACCTTCAGTCCAAAGAAGGCCTGAAGCCTGGGGGCCAGGCTGCCAGTCCTGCAGACTGGAGGGACAGCTTATGGTGCTTTTGCCTGGGTTGCCCATGGACCAATCAGCATGCACTTCTGCACTCTGAAGACCATAAAAACCCTAGACTCAACCAGAGCAGAGAAGATGTCAAGATCACCACCTGCAGGGAGGAAGCCCCCCTCTCCAGGGCCTCCTCTCTGCTGAGAGCTGAACACTCATCAGGATGATCTGCTGGCAGAGAGGAGCCACCCACTCCAGGCCTCCTCTCTGCTAGAGCTGAACACTTGACAGGTTGACCTGCCTGCAGAGAGGAGCCACCAATTCCAGGGCCACCACTCTGCTGAGAACTGAAGACTCAACAGGATGACCTGCCTACAGAGACAAGCTACCCACTATGGGTCTCCTCTAAGCTGTTCTAACATGCAGTAAAGCACCTCTTTGTCTTGTTCACCCTCCACTTGTCTGCATACCTCATTCTTTCTAGACACAGGACAAGAACTCAGGCAAAGGTGCCACTGGCCACAGAGGTTTCCAACCAGAAAAGTGACACCCCAAAAATCTCATAACACCACCACTCCCAGCTAATTTTTGTATTTTTTTGTAGAGACTGGGTTTTGCCATGTTGGCCAGGCTGATCTCGAACTTCTGGGCTCAAACAATCAGACTGCCTCGGTTTCCCAGAGTGCTAGGATTACAGGTGTGAACTACTGTGCCCAGCCAAAAAACACTTACATTCTTCAAGTATCTGGAATCTATTTCCAGATATGTAAAGCTGGCTTCTCGGTGCTGTATAACGTAACCCATGCAGCGGTGAGCAAAGGTTGAGCAGCTGCTGAAAAGCCCACAGCTTTGGAAGTCTTCCCTGCTGTTTTCACAGTGTTTTTTCCTGCCATGCAGCCAATAATAATAATCGACAACATTCCTAGACTGTTTCAAGGGTGTCGGGCATGGTGCCATTTACTTCACATCCACTTGATTTTTCAATATTTTCATAACAAACATATGAGTCAGGTACTAGTAGTATCTGCATTAAACAAGGACACATGTTCAGAAATTAAAGGATTAGTCCAGTGCCACATACAAATAAAAGTTGCAAAACCAGGATTGGAAGCCAGTTTTCTGACTCCAGAGTCCCCACATTTCACCATTAAGCAATACTGCCTCTCTGTGGGTAAGGAGATACTTGGACATAGAGGAAGGGAGTGAGGGGTGGTTACAGGAAGATGTGTGTTTTTTTCCTGGGCTATGGCATTTCTAGCAGTAATTTGCTCAATAAAAGGGATAGTGGAAGCAATGAATATGGACGTCAGGAGCTTGGCCAAGTGCCAGGGACCCACACCTATCGAGCTACTGCTCAATTCTGAGCATCTGTCCCAGTAGGGACCTCAGGCAAGAAGCTAAAGCCAGTGAAGCAAAATGCAATTCCCATTAGAGGGACAGGCTGGCTGGTGGGCAGAAGTAGTTTAATGTCCAGGCAGTATTCTGTGATTTTGCTCACCTCTATTACTTCAAAGAACACTGACTATAACATGTTGGCAGAAAAAGCTCCCACACCTGAGTAGTCAAGGTTTCTAATAGGTTGACTAGCAGATTTTCTCATTGGTTTAACGATTAGAAGGGCAAAGTCTGCAGGTAACAGGTATTGTTGGTAGCTGGGTGTACTTGAGCAGGTAGGAACTAAGAAGGGTTCTAGAACAGCTAACCTCAATATGGAATGAGACGCAGGTTAAGAGATTCTATGGGCCGGGCGTGGTGGCTCACACCTGTAATCCCAGCACTTTGGAAGGCCAAGGAGGATGGATCACGAGGTCTGGAGATTGAGACTAGCCTGACCAACATGGTGAAACCCAGTCTGTACTAAAAACACAAAAATTAGCTGGGCATGGTGGCACGTGCCTGTAATCCCAGCTACTCGGGAGCCTGAGGCAGGAGAATCGCTTGAACCAGGGAGTCAGAGGTTGCAGTGAGCTGAGATCGCGCCACGGCACTCCAGCCTGGCAACAGAGCGAGACTCTGTCTCAAAAAAAAAAAAAAAAGGGGAGAGAGAGAGAGAGAGAGATGCTACGATAGCCACAACGTGAATTCAGCTCATCCTTCAATAATGGTTGAGTGCCTTTTATATCCTGGGTCTTAATGCTGCTGAGTTAAGCAGAAACATTTCAGGGATAAGATAAAGTCGCTGCCACTAAGGAAAACGGAGAAGGAATAGCATTGATTGAGCTCTTACTCTGTGCCAGTCACTGTATCAGGTTCTGGGAATGCAAAGAGGGATAAGTCAGAGCCTTTCCCTTTAGAGAGCTTAGAGTCTAGCCAGAGGAGCCAGACCCACAATTAACTCTATAAAGTAAAATGTGGTTAGCTTTGTAGACACCAGGATGTGAAGGGCTGCAGAGGCATGGAAGAGGAAATACATGAATTCACCCTGTGTAGGTAAAAGAGGATTTTCTATCTCCCAAGGAGATGACATTTGAAATGGATTTTAAATTCTGATTAGGTATTTAACAATTGAGAAAGTAGGAGGACATCGTTGGCACCAGAACAGCATGAAAAAGACATGAACACAGGGAGGCAGGGCAGGGCATGGTGCATAGCAGACAGTGTGGAGCCCAGCATGGCTAGAGTACAAGACTAGAAAGTGGGTAGATCAGGGTTTTAAGTACTTTCAGGTAATAGGGGACCACTGAAGGCTTTCAGCAGGCTTGATGCAATCGGGCCTGTTTCCTTAAAGACAAAGAACTGACAAATGAGAGGAAGGATAAGATAAAGTCAAGGCAAGAAATCCAGGAAGCCACAAGAGTGTTTGCAGAGAGCTGGGCCAACCCCAAGTGTACATGCCCCTTGATAGGGGTCAGCTGGACGTAGCCTGTGCCTCCCATTTTGGAGAAATAAGAGCTTAGGGTAGCCAGATCTTCTCACTTTTTGTGAAAACCTAAACCTGTACATTCAATGGCAGCTACCTACCCCAACACTGATTTTTAATGTTGCTTAAACATCTTTAAATCACCTCACAAGACGAGCAAAACATCCTCAGTTAAATTTCTGTACAATTACGAATATAGGAAGGATTTAAAATCCAAACAGGGCCGGACGCAGTGGCTCATGCTTGTAATCCCAGCACTTTGGGAGGCAGAGGCGGGTGGATCACTTGAGGTCAGGAGTTCAAAACCAGCCTGGCCAACATGGTGAAACCCCATCTCTACTAAAATACAAAAAACAAACTAGCTGGGTGTGGTGGCAGGCACCTGTAATCCCAGCTACTTGGGAGGCTGAGGCAG
>NW_012116266.1:513830-516218 GCF_000951035.1 Colobus angolensis palliatus
GAAGGAAGGAAGGAAGGAAGGAAGGAAGGAAGGAAGGAAGGAAGGAAGGAAGGAAGGAAAGAAAGGAAGGGAAGGACTTAACTGTCATTATTTTTATCCTCCCTATGGAAAAGAAGCCAGAAAACATGGACTGGAAATTCAGTGCATCTTTCTCCCAAGAATATTTGCTAATTGCATTTTCTAATGAGCTTCATTCTTTCACTTCTTTTCGAGTCTTGCAAGTTTTTAACTTAGAAATTTTTCAGGCTTAGAAACTTATATGGCTCATGCCTGTAATCCCGGCACATTGGGAGGTCAAGGTGGGAGGACTGATTGAGCCCGGGTATTTGAGACAAACCTGGTCAACAAATTGAGACCTCACTTCTAAAAAATAATTTTTTAAAAATCAATTAATTTAATTTGTTAATTAAATTTTTCCACCTTATATTTTCAAAAATAATGAAATTTTGTTAACATTTTCAATAGCTCAACCTAAATTTATAATTAAAGATAAAGTGGACTGCTTCAAGAAGTCTAAGTGAACAGAAATCTCCCTTGCTAAAGATAAGGTTTCAAAGCTTTACATTTAATCCTCAAAATAAATTAGATCCAATCTTGCTTTGAGAGCACCCAGCAGATGAGCAACAGCTGTTATGTTTGACCTACATTTGACCTTCATTTCTGTCTTCTAGCAAAATAGGAAAGTAAGATTAATTTATATGAGATCAGAATAGAAATAACTGAACTGAGATCACTGTTATAATGTGCTGGGCAGGACTCTTTCAATTGCAAGTGACTCAAACTAACTCACATAAGCTTAAACAAAAAGAGGATGTATTGCTTGACATCATCAAAAGCCTTCAGGCATGGCTGGATGCAGGGGCTCAGGTGAGATCGTCAGGAGCTGGTCTCTGCAGCCCTCTCCTTCCTCCGCTCTGCTTTCCTCTATGTTGGTTTTACTCTCCGGCAGGCTCTTTCCATATGATGGCTGTGGTAGTTAATTTTAGGTGTCAGCTTGTCTGGGTTAAGAAACCCAAATAGCTGGGAAAACATTATTTCTGGCATATCTATGAGGGTGCTTCCAGAAGAAATTGGCTTTTGATCAGTGAAGTAAGAAAGACCCACCCTCACCCAATGTGGGTGGGCACCATCCGATTAGTTAAGGGTCCAGACAGAGCCAGAATGCAGAGGAAAGTTGAATTTGCTCTCTCTTCTGCAACTGGGACACCATCTTCTCCTGCCCTTGGACATCAGATCTCCAGGTTCTCTGGCCTTTGGACTCTAGGATTTACACCAGCAGTCCCTCAGTTTCTCAGGCCTTTGGTCTCAGACCCAGAGTTACATCAATGGCTCTCTTGGTTCTCAGACATTTGGACTTGGACTGAGCCATGCTACCAGCTTCCCTGGTTCTCTACCTTGTAGGTAGCCTGTCAGGGGACTCCTAAGCCTCCATAATCACAGGAGTCAATTCCCATAATAAATACTCTTTCATCTATCTGTCTATCTCTCTATCCATCCATCCCGTTGGCTCTGTTTCTCTGAAGAACCCTGACTAATTCAGTGGTCCTCAACTCTTTCAGCCTTAGAATACTCTAAATGACTGAAGCAAACCTGGACTTGGGAGATAGAGTCAATGAGACTTAAGCCACATGGAATGAGAATGAGGAAGAGGTCATGTGTAGGTCAGACATAACAGCTGTTGCTTATCTTTTACTGGGTGCTCTCTAAGCAAAGCTGGATCTAAAGTATTTTGGGGATTAAATGCAAAGCACTGAACACTTATCTTTAGCAAGAGAGATTTCTGTTCATTTAGACTTCTTCTTGAAGCAGTCTACTTTATCATTAATTATAAATTTAGGTTGGGCTATTGAAAATGTTCACAAAACTTCATTATTGTTGAAAATATAAGCCGGAAATTTTTCTTTAATTAAAAAATTTAATTGATTGAAATTAATTAATTAATTTTTATTTATGTATTTTTATTGAGATGAGGTCTGTTTTCCAAGGAAAAGAGGAGCACTTCAAGGTGGAATGGATTCCAAGAAGAAAAATCAAAAGAAAACAAGTGCTCATCACCTGACTATGCCAACTACAAAGTCCAAAGAAAATTGATAACTTGATTCATGCCACAGCGTGTAGCGGACACTCCTGCTAACAAACAGGCAGACTAGTCACTGACTCCCTCATTCACTAGGAACACAGACACTGACAGTGGAGTCTACGGAGAGCATCTCTGATTTCCCAGTTAGCACCCTATCACCTGCAACTTTATGAAGCAGAATATGTTTCTTCTTCCTTGAAATTTAGACTGTTTTAGGCCAGGCGCGGTGGCTCAAGCCTGTAATCCCAGCACTTTGGGAGGCCGAGACGGGCGGATCACGAGGTCAGGAGATCGAGACCATCCTGGCT
>NW_012116266.1:516330-525990 GCF_000951035.1 Colobus angolensis palliatus
TAAACCCCGGAGGCGGAGCTTGCAGTGAGCTGAGATCTGGCCACTGCACTCCAGCTCGGGCGACAGAGCAAGACTCCTATCTCAAAAAAAAAAAAAAAAAAAAAGAAATTTAGACTGTTTTAAGCTGGGTACGGTGGCTCACACCTGTAATCCCAGCACTTTGGGAGGCCGAGGTGGGTGGGTCACCTGAGGTCAGGAGTTCAAGATCAGCTTGGCCAACATGGTGAAATCCTGTCTCTACCAAAAATACAAAAATCAGCTGGGAGCGGTGGTGGGCGCCTGTAGTCCAAGCTACTCAGAAGACTGAGGCAGGAGAATTGCTTGAATCTGGGAGGTGGAGGTTGCAGTGAGCCAAGATTGTGCCGTTGCACTCAGCCTGGGTGACAAGAGCAAAACTCCATCTCAAATAAATAAATAAATAAATTTAGATTGTTTTAAAAAATATGTACTGAAAAATTTCAGGTTAGATGAGCACTTCCTGTTGGTAAAGGTGAGTAGACCCTGGAATGGAATTATTGTGTAAAGTTTTAAGATTTTTCTATCATGAGCTGTGTAGAAAATAGGGCCAATAAACTTACTGATCTCTTAAAGGTAAGCCTTAGAGTAATCTACAAATAATCCCACACCTTTGAATGACCAGGTCTCTTCAGGGTTCTCCAGAGAACTACAGTCAACATGTGTATATAAGAGGACATTTGTTGTAAGGATTGGCTCATGTGATTATGAAGGCTGAGAAGTCCCACAATTTGCTGTTTGTAGGCTGGAGAACCAGAACACTGGTGATGCAATTCCATCGGAAGTCTGAAGTCCAAGTCTGAAGGCCTGGGAAACAGGAGAGCTAATGGTGTATGCTCCAGTTCAGACCCAAAGGCCCGAAAACCAAGTGCACTGATGTCTGATGGCAGAGAAAGACAGATGTCCCAGCTCAAACAGACTGAATTCACCCTCCTCTACTTTTTGTCCTATTTGGACCCTAAATGGATAAAATTATCCATAAAATGATAAAATTACTGTATTGGTGAAGTTAATTTTCTTTACTGAGGCTGCTGATTCAAATGTTAATCTCTTCCCAAAACACTTTCACAAACATACCCAGAAATATTTTACCAGATATTTGAGCATCCTTTAGCCCAATCAAGTTGATACATAAAAGTAAGCAACCCACTACTATATTCCTAATGTGGTCCTTCAATCTATTATCTCATTTTGAAAACCAGACTTCGAACTTCTGTAAAGTTCTGTACTGCTCTGAAATCAAGGCTTTGTAAAGCTCCCACTTTTAATGAGCAGTAGGATGGTGCAGTGAGAAGTTAGATTTGGAATCACAAGCTTGGAAGCCAAGTCTCAAATGTACTTCCTGTTATTTGCATGATTTTATGCAACTCTGAGCTTCAGAGTCCTTGTCTCTCAAACACCAACAGAAATTCCTACCCTACTGTCTTGCCAGAATTTTTGGAGAAGCAAATGCGATAATTGTTCAGGAAGCCAATATTTAAACTAGAAAGAGTTCTACTTTTTTGTAAGGTAGACACACATGGAGCTACTCTATAATTAAATGACTACTTGCAGAGTCATTCAATGTCAAGCCAGGTTCCTTCACTCTCCTCCAAGTGGACAGTTATTAATATTTAAATATTTTTTAAATGCCGATGGAAGCTAATTTAAGACAGCCTGCCTTTCTTTTAGAGAAATAAAACTACTTTTTCTTCTTTAATAAAGATATTTATGAATTCATGGACTTTAATTCCTTTTTTTGTAATAAATCTGTTTCCCTTTAGATTATGGAACAGTGTTACAAGATTTTAAGGAAATCTGTATTTTTTTTTTTTTTTTTGAGACAAAGTCTCACTTTATTGACCAGCCTGGAGTGCAGTGGCACAATCTCAGCTCACTGCAGCCTCTGCCTTCCAGGTTCAAGTGATTCTCGTGCCTCAGCCTCCCAATAGCTGGGATTGCAGGTGTGTGCCACTACACTTGCTAATTTTTTTTTTTTTTTGAGACGGAGTCCTGCTCTGTCACCCAGCCTGGAGTGCAGTGGTGCAATCTCGGCTCACTGCAAACTCCGCCTCCCAGGCTCACGCCATTCTCCTGCCTCAGCCTCCCGAGTAGCTGGGACTACAGGCACCCACCACCACACCCAGCTAATTTTCACACTTGCTAATTTTTAGCAGAGATGCTATTTTTAGTAGAGAGGCTGGTCTCGAACTCCTGACCTCAGGTGATCCACCCGCCTAGGCCTCCCAAAGTGCTGGGATTACAGGCGTGAGCCACCGCGCCCGGCGGAAATCTGTATGTTATTTCTGGCTGCCATTTTTTCCATGCTGAGTTTCCAAATTCTTTAATTGATATACGTCAGCCTTTGGTGTCTGGTAAATTCTCCACAACTTGATTAAGAGCATTCTTCCTCTTCCCCTATTTCCTCTGTTGGCTGTCTCTGCAGGCACCTCAATGTTGAATCCTCTCACTCATCAGCCTATCCCTCCGGGACACTCTACCACAGCAGTGCTTCTCAGTCTGCATGCACACTTGAATCATGCGGGAAGCTTTTCAAAAAAATCCGAAAGTTTGGCCTCACTCAGAAGTGGAAGTTAGTCTGAGGTAGGGCACAGGCTTCCCGGTGTTTGTAGAGTCCCTCAGTGGATTCTTATGTGCAATCAGAGGTGGAAACCATGGGGCAATTTGCCTAGGTGGAAACCATGGGGGCAATTTGCCTTCTGAACAAAAACTTTTTTTTTTGAGACAGTGTTTCTCTCTTGTCGCCCAGGCTGGAGTGCGATGGTATGATCTCCGCACACTGCAACCTCCACCTCCTGGGTTCAAGTGATTCTCCTGTCTCAGCCTCCTGAGTAGCTGCGATTACAGGTGCCCGCCACTACACCCTGCTAATTTTTGGTATTTTTAGTAGAGACGGGATTTCACCATGTTGGCCAGGCTGGTCTCGAACTCCTGACCTTAGGTGATCCACCCACCTCGGTCTCCCAAAGTGCTGGGATTACAGGTGTGAGCCACCACACCCAGCCTGACGAAGTTTTTAAATACAGTAGCCACCACTGTTAACAAGGTAAATATTCTTTGCTAATTCTATTTCTAGTTTTAATCTTTTTCTTTATGTCTTGGTTACTGCATTCTATTTGTAATGTTCTTGTGTTCCCAAAGTTAATATAAATATTAGTACAGAAAAGAGGAATATTCCTTCATAACAACAAACTTAATGTTCCCATCTGTTTTTATTGCTTATTTTATTTTTGTTAATACATGGAGTTCTTTGAATATCTAAACTTGTCCCTACTTTTTAAAATTATCTAGCACCTCTAACAGTGTTAAATACTAATTTTAGCGTCATTATAAATTCACGGTTGCATTCTGTGGTACAACAGTCATAATTTCTTTTTCTTTTTAGACAAGAGTCTCACTGTGTCACCCAGGCTGGAGTGCAGTGGCGCCATCTCAGCTCACTGCAACCTCTGCCTCTGGGGTTCAAGTGATTCTCCTGCCTCAGCCTCCCGAGTAACTGGGACTACAGGTGTGTGCCACCATGCCTGGCTAATTTTTGTATTTTTAGGAGAGACGGGGTTTCACCATATTGGCCAGCCTGGTCTCAAAATTCTGACCTCAGGCGATTCGCCCACCTTGGCCTCCCAAAGTGCTGGGATTATAGGAGTGAGCCACCATGCCCAGCCATAACAATTTTTATTAATATGATCCTCATTCTTTCAATCGTTGAGCATATACCATGTCAGAGACTTTGCTTTGCTCTGAGAAGACCAGGATAAATAAGACGCCTGAGAAAAAAGGCATGTAAATCAGTCAATTTAGAGCAATATAACAAGTATTCCAAAAGAAATAAGCAAAAGTTCAATGACATCCCAGAGTCCCCTAGGTTTCAGGTTCATCTCTAACTCTCCAGTCCAGACTTTTCATAGAACTTTAAACCCACTGGAGGAGGGACCAAGAGCAACAGCTGTTAGGAGGCTGTTACAACAGCCCAGGCAAGATATGGTGATGCTCAGAGCAGGATTCAGGACCTGTCATTACTCACAGGGACAATGGCCACAGCCTCCTTCTTGGCTTTCCTACCTCCAGTCTTCTCCCCTTAAATCTATCCTCCATATGCAGCCAGACTAACATTTTTAGAAGCAAACCTGATCATGTTGATACTACCCCAACCCCTGCTTACAAGCATTTATGGCTCCCTGTGGTTCTCAGGGAACCATCCAACCTCCCTTTTTAGAAGGTCCCTACCTCCTCTCACTTATCACCCTTTCTCTCTACCATACCTTCTTTGTCCTTCTCAGCATACCTGCCAATTTCCTTCTATTCAGGGCCTTTGTACATGCTCTCTGTACCCTTAGCTAATTCCTAACTCTTTCTTTGGCTCTCCACTTTTTCTAACTAGGCCATTTCCCCCATTTCACTCTGTTACGGCACCATGTACTTTGCCTTCCTGAAACTTACCATAAATGAAATTTAGTGCCTTTCCTGAAACTCTTTGATCACTGTCCGTCTCCAATAGAGCAGAGACTGTGTATGCTTTTGGCTTACAGCATAGATCTCTGCACTGATCTCAGAACTGGGCCCACAGCAGGTGTTCAAGAACTATGTCCTGATGAATGAATGAGGAGATGAGGAGGTCTTGGAGGTCCCCACAGAGGAACACGTGTACATCATCTGGATGTGCTCAGGGATCATCAAGAAGCATGGCATCAATGGAACATAGGGTATAAGGCAGGGATCAGGAGAACATGAAGCTAAACAGACAAGCTGGGACCAGCTCATGAAAAGCCTCACGAGTGTCTCTATTCTGCAGACAATAAGGAACTACCACATAATAGCAGAAGAGTAATACTATCATGAAAGTAAGTTGTACAAATCTAATTCTGGCAGCTTTGTGAAAGATGGGTTGGTGCAAGGAAGCCCTGAATGCAGGGACTTGAGTTAGATGATGATTACATTTCAGGATAGTTTCCTATTTCCAGCTGCACTAGCCACTCATTCTAGTGGCTTCTTCAGTTTGACCTTTGACAGTCTTCCTCAGACACAATTCTGTTCTCTATTGGCTGTCTGTTTTCTTCCTACCCTGTTGGGTAAATACCGTGGATAATTTGGACCCAACACTTTTCCACCAAATTGGCCAGTTTCACCAGTATTTCCTCACAAGGATGAGTCAGACAGGATCAGGATGTTAAACTTGGTCAGTCAAACTGTTTCTAGACTTCCTCAATTCTTTTTCTTTCCTTTTAGTCAGGTTTGTGTTAATGGCAACTGGAGCCCCAGTAATGGATGACATGACTCAAAGAGAACCTACAGTGTGCAGAGAGAAAAGGGCTTGGGGAAGAAACTTTAGGAACACCAACATTTTGGAGCAGAAAGAGCCAGTAACTGAGACCGAGGCAAAAAAGAAAAAAGAAAGGACAAAGCAAAAGAATAACATCTGGGACACTTCTAGAATATCACTAGAAGCTACAGGAGAGGAGAGTTTCATGAAGGAGAGAGTAGTCAATGATGTCCAAAGTCACAGATATGAGAAGTAACATTTGGGATCTAAAAGATGCCAAATGAATTGTGTTGATAGGAGGTCTTTATTAACCTTAACATTTTATTTTTTAACTATGGCCATTCTTGCAGGAGTTCGGTCGTGTCGCATTGTGGTTTTGATTTGCATTTCCCTGATAATTAGTGATGATGAGCATTTTTCCATATGTTTGTTGGCCATTTGTATATCTTCTTTGCAGAATTGTCTATTCATGTCCTTAGCTCACTTTTTGGTGGGATTGTTTTTTTCCTTTCTGATTTGTTTGAGTTCCTTGTAGATTCTGGATATTAGTCCTTTGTCTGATGTATAGCTTGTAAAGATTTTCTCCCACTCTGTGGGTTATCTGTTTACTCTGTTGATTATTTCTTTTGCTGTGCAGAAGCTTTTTAGTTTAAGTCCCATCTGTTTGTTTTTGTTGCATTTGCTTTTGGGTTCTTGGTCACAAAGTCTTTGCCTAAGCCAATGTCTAGAAGGGTATTTCTGATGTTATCTTCTAGAATTTCTATGGTTTCAGGTCTTAGATTTAAGTCTTTATTGATCTTGAGTTGATTTTTGTATAAGGTGAGGGATGAGGATCCAGTTTCATTCTTCTACATGTGGCTTGCCAACACCATTTGTTAAATTGGGTTTCCTATCCCCACTTTATGTTTTTGTTTGCTTTGTCAAAGATCAGTTGGCTGTATTTGGCTTTATTTCTGGTTCTCTGTTCCATTGGTCTTTGTACCTATTTTCATGCCAGTATCATGCTGTTTTGGTGACTATAACCTTGTGGTATGGTGTAAGTTGAGTAATGTGATGCCTCCAGATTTGTTCTTTTTGCTCAGTCTTGCTTTGGCTATGTGGGCACTTTTTTTGGTTCCATATGAATTTAGGATTGTTTTTTCTAGTTCTATGAAGAATGATGATGGTATTTTGATGGGAAGTGCATTGAATTTGTAGATTGTTTTTGGCAGTATGGTCATTTTCACAACATTGATTCTACGCATCCAAAAGACTGGAATGTTCCCATTTTTTGTGTCATCCATGATTTCTTTCTGCAATGTTTCGTGGTTTTTCCTTGTAGAGGTCTTTCACTTTCTTGGCTAGGTATATTCCTAGGTATTTTATTTGTTTATTTAATTTGCAGCTATTGTAAAAGGGGTTGAGTTATTGATTTCATTCTCAGTTTGGTCGCCATTGGTGTATAGCAGAGTTACTAATTTGCAACATTGATTTTGTAGCCTGAAACTTTACTGAATTTATTTATCAGGTCTAGGAGCTTTCTGGTTGAGTCTTTAGGGTTTTCCAGGTATACAGTCATATTATCTGGAAACACCAACAGTTTGATGTCCTCTTTGCTGATTTGGATGCCCTTTATTTCTTTCTTTTGTCTGATTGCTCTGGCTAGAACTTCCAGTACAATGTTGAATACAAGTAAGAAATGCGTGGCCGGGCGCAGTGGCTCAAGCCTGTAATCCCAGCACTTTGGGAGGCCGAGACAGGCAGATCACGAGGTCAGGAGATTGAGACCATCCTGGCTAACACGGTGAAACCTCGTCTCTACTAAAAAATACAAAAAAAAAAAACTAGCTGGGCGAGGTGGCGGGCGCCTGTAGTCCCAGCTACTCGGGAGGCTGAGGCAGGAGAATGGCGTAAACCCGGGAGGCGGAGCTTGCAGTGAGCTGAGATCTGGCCACTGCACTCCAGCCTGGGCGACAGAGCGAGACTCCGTCTCAAAAAAAAAAAAAAAAAGAAGTAAGAAATGCTTTCAACTTTTCCCCATCAGTATAATGTTGGCTGTGGGTTTGTCATAAATGGCTTTTATTACCTTAAGGTATGCCCCTTCTCTGCTCATTTTGCTGAGGGTTTTAATCATAAAGGGATGCTGGATTTTGTCAAATTCTTTTTGTGTGTCTATTGACATGATCATGTGATTTTTGTTTTTAATTCTGTTTATGTGGTGTATCACATTTATTGACTTGCATATGTTAAACCATCCCTGCACCCCTGGTATGAAACCCACTTGATCAGGATGAATTATCTTGTTTATATGCTGTTGCATTCAGTTAGCTAGTATTTTGTTGAGGATTTTTGCATCTATGTTCATCAGGGATATTGGTCTGTAGTTTTCTTTTCTCGTTATGTCATTTCCTGGTTTTGGTATTAGGGTAATACTGGCTTCATAGAACAATTTAGGGAGGATTCCCTCTTTCTCTACATTTTGGAATAATGTCAACAGGATTGGTACCAATTCTTCGAATGTCTGATAGAAGTCAGCTGTGAATTCTTCTGGTCCTGAACTTTTTTCTGTTGGCAATTTTTAAATTACCATTTTAATCTCACTGCTTGTTATTGGTCAGTTCAGGGTTTCTATTTCTTCCTGGTTTAATCTAGGAGGGTTGTATATTTCCAGGAATTTATCCATCTCCTCTAGGTTTTCTAGTTTGTGAGTGTAAAGGTATTCATAGTAGTCTTGAATGAGCTTTCATATTTTTGTGGTATCAATTGTAATAGCTCTCATTTTATTTCTAATTGAGCTTATTTGGATCTTTTCTTGGTTAATCTTGCTAATGGTCTATCAATGTTTATCTTTTCAAATAATCAGTTTTTTGTTTCATTTATCTTTTGTATTTGTTTGTTTGTTTTAATTTCATTTAGTACTGCTCTTATCTTTGTTATTTCTTTTTTGTGTGGGGAAGGGGCTACAGATGGGGTCTCACTCTGTCATCCAGGCTGAAGTGCAATGGAACAACCTCAGCTCACTGCAACCTCCACCTCCCAGGTTCAAGCGAATCTCGTGCCTCAGCTTCCAGAGTAGCTGGGATTATAGGTATGCACCACCACATGCAGATAATATTTTTTGGATTTTTAGTAGGGACAGGGTTTCACCATTTTGGCCAGGCTGGTCTTGAACTACTGACCTCAAGTGTCCACCCACCTTGGCCTCCCAAAGTGCTGGGATTACAGGTGTGAGCCACCATGGCTGGCCTGATCTTTGCTATTTGTTTTCTTCTGCTGAGTTTGGGTTTGGTTTGTTCTTCTTTTCCTAGTTCTTTTAAGTGTGACCTTAGATTGTCTATTTGTGCTCTTTCAGACTTTTTGATTTAGGCATTTAATTCTATGACTTTTCCTCTTAGCACGACTTTTGCTATACCCCAGAGGCTTTCATAGGTTGTGTCACTATTATCATTCAGTTCAAAGAATTTTTAATTTCCATCTTGATTTCATTGTTGAGCCAATGATCATTCAGGAGTAGGTTATTTAATTTCCATGTATTTGCATGGTTTTGAGGATTCCTTTTGGAGTTAATTTCCAATTTTATTTCACTGTGGTCTGAGAGAGTACTTGATATAATTTCAATTTTCTCAAATTTATTGAGACTTGTTTTGTGGCCTATCATATGGTCTATCTTGGAGAATGTTCCATGTGCTGATGAATAGAATGTATATTCTGCAGTTGTTGGGTAGAATGTTCTGTAAATATCCATTAAGTCCATTTCTTCTAGGGTGTAATTTAAGTCCATTTTTTCCTTGTTGACTTTCTGACTTGATGACATGTCTAGTGCTGTCAGTGGAGTATTGAAGTCTCTAACTATTATTACGTTGCCACCTATTTCATTTCTTAGGTCTAGTAGTAATTATTTTATAAATTTGGGAGCTCCAGTGTTAGGTGCATATATATATATATGAGTGTAATATTTTCCTGTTGGACTAGACTTTTGATCATTATATAATGTCCCTCTTTGTCTTTTTTAACTGTGTTGCTTTAAAGTCTGTTTTGTCTAAGAATAGCTACTCCTGCTCGCTTTTGGTGTCCATTTGCATGGAATATCTTTTTCCACCCCTTTACCTTAGTTTATGTGAGTCCTTATGTGTTAGGTAGGTCTCTGGAAGCCAGCAGATGCTTGGTTGGTGAATTCTTATTCATTCTGCAATTCTGTAGCTTTTAAGTGGAGTATTTAGGCCATTTACATTTGGCAGTAGTGTTGAGATGTGAGGTATCATTCTATTCATCATGCTAGTTGTTGCCTGAATACCTTATTTTTTTATTTTATTGTTTTATAGGTCCTATGAGATTTATGCTCTAAAAAGGTTCTATTTTGGTGTATTTCTTTTTTCTTTTCTTTTCTTTTTTTTTTTTTTTGATAT
>NW_012116266.1:530265-539763 GCF_000951035.1 Colobus angolensis palliatus
GGGGGGATGAAGAACCCGGAAGTGCACCATCTTGCCTCCGTTCGTCCAAACAGTCTTGATCTCCTGAACTCGTGATCTGCCCATCTCGGTCTCCCAAAGTGCTGGGATTACAGGTTTGAGCCACTGCACTCGGCCTATTTTGGTGTATTTTGAGGCTTTGCTTCAAGATTTAGCACTCCTTTTAGCGGTACTTGTAGTGCTGGCTTGGTAGTGCAAATTCTCTCAGCATTTGTTTGCCTGAAAAAGACTGTATCTTTTCTTTATTTATAAAGCTTAGTTTTGCTGAATACAAAATTCTTGGCTGATAATTGTTTTGTTTAAGGGGGCTAAAGATAGGACCCCAATCCCTTCTAGGTTTCAAGGTGTCTGCTGAGAAATCTGCTATTAATCTGATAGGTTGTCCTTTATACATTTTGCCTCATGGCTCTTAAGATTCTTTCCTTCATCTTGATTTTAGATAACCTGATAACTATGTATCTAGGGGATGATATTTTTGTGATGAATTTCCCAGATGTTCTTTGAGCTTCTTGTATGTGGATGAGTAGATCTCCAGCAAGGCTGGGGAAGTTTTCCTCAATTATTCTTTCAAATGTTTTCCAGACTTTTAGGTTTCTCTTTTCCTCAGGAACACTGGTTATTCTTAGGTTTGGTCATTTAACATAATCCCGAACTTCTTGGAGACTTCGTTCATTTTTTAAATTTGTTTTTCTTTGTCTTTCTCAGATTGGGCTAATTCAAAAGCCTTGTCTTCAAGCTCTTAAGTTCTTTCTTCTACTTGTTGTACTCTATTGTTGAGACTTTCCAGTGTATTTTGCAGTTCTCTAAGTGTGTCCTTCATCTCCAGGAGTTGTGATTGTTTCTTATTTATGCTATGTATTTCTCTGGAGATTTTTCCTTCCATATCCTATAACATTTTTTAAATGTCTTTAAGTTGATATTTACCTTTCTCTGGTACCTCCTTGAGTAGCTTAATAATCGACCTTCTGAATTTTTTTTCTGGCCATTTAGAGATTTCTTCTTGGTTTGGATTGTGAACCTAGAAAGTCTGAGACAGTTCTCAGTTAATTTAGAAAGTTTATTTTGCCAAGGTTGAGGACAGACCCAAGACACTGCCTCAGGGAGTTCTGATGACATGCCCAAGGTGGTCGGGCCACAGCCTGGTTTTACACGTTTTAGGGAGACATGAGACAACAATCGATATATGTAAGAAGTACATTGGTTCGATCTGGAAAGGCAGGACAACTTGAAGCAAAGACAGGAAGATTCAAAGCAGGGAGGGATCTTCCAGGTCACAGATAAGTGAAACACAAACAGTTGCATTCTTTTGAGTTTCTGATTAGCCTTTCCAAAGGAGGCAATCAGATATGCATCTATCTCAATGAGCAGAAGGATAACTTTGAATAGAATGGAAGGCAGATTTGCCCTAAGCAATTTCCAGCTAGTTTTTCTCAGTGATTTTGGGGCCCAAGATATTTTCCTTTCACAGGATCCATTGCTGGTGAGCTAGTGTGATCTTTTGGGGGTGTTAAAGTGCCTTGTTTTATCATATTACCAGAATTGTTTTTCTGGTTCCTTCTCATTTGGTAGACTATGTCAGAGGGAAGATCTGGGGTTCAAGGGCTGCTGTTCAGATTCTTTTGTCCCACCGGGTGCTCCCTTGATGTGGTGCTCTCCCCTTTCCCCTTGGGATGGGACTTCCTGAGAACCAGACTGCAGTGATTGTTATTTCTCTTCTGGGTCTAGCCACCCGGTGGCTCTGGGCTGGTACTGAGGAGGGTCTGCAAAGAGTCCTCTGATGTGCTCCATCTTCAGGTCTCTCAGCTGTGGATAACCAGCACCTGCTCCCCTGCTCCACTGCAGGTAGCGGAGGAGTGAAGCAGACTCTGTAAGAGTACTTGGTTGTAGTTTTGTTTAGCATGCCAGTTTTCTCTAATGCTGGTTGTACTGACAGTAAAGCTATCGTGTGGACAGACTTAGGACCTCTGGTTAGCCAGGATGTTACAGGTAGTGGAGTTAACCATTGTTTTCTCCTTTCTTGGGGCAGAGGCTATTCTTTGATGAGTTGCTGTAATGGTTTGTGTTGCTTGGCCTCCGCGCTTTCAAGACAGCTTCAGCTGAGGTAGTATGCGGGGAGGCAAGCTTCCCCTCAGGTCTCCTGGATTAGCATTCAGGTTTCTCAGGTGATGGGCAGGGCCGTAAAACTTCCATGAATTGTACGTCTTTTGTTTTTGGCTACCAGGGTAGGTAGAGAAAGACCATCTATCTGGTGGGGATAGAGTCAGGCGGGTCTGAGCTCAGACTCTCCTTGGGCGGGGCTTGCTGCGGCCACTGTCGGGGAGCGGGTGTGGTTCTCAGGCCATTGCAGTAGGTTCTCGGTGGCATTATGGCTGCCTCGGCTGTCATACAGGTCGCCAGGGAAGTTGGGGAAAACTGGCAGTGACAGGCCTTACCCAGCTCCCATGCACCCTGAAAGGCCAGTCTCGCTCTCCCAGTGCTCCCCAACAGCACCAAGTTTATATCTAGGCAGCCAGTGAGCAGGACTGGGAACTCCCCCCACCACCACCATACAAGCCTCGCGCCTAATAAAGCAAGCAGGGCTTTCAGGCCCACCCCTCCTTGCTGCGACTTCTGTGCTCCTATCTGCACTTCCTGTTTGCCCCCAACCCCGGATTCTGCTCTGGAAAATTCATGCTCGAAATCACTATAAAGTTAAGCTGGAAGTTTCCTTCTCCCTGTGGGCTTTCCCTAATTCCACTGGCAGTCCCCTCCCCACAAGGGCGCCTGTGAGATAAAGTCAGAAATGGGGTCTCTGGGCTTCCCTGGGGACCGGGAGTGCCTACAGGGTTCTTCCTGCTGCTGCTTCTACTTTTATATTTTGCTCAGCTCTAGGTAAGGTTAAATCCTTCTCCCATGATATGGATTTTCAGGCTCCCCAGTAAGGATGTGTGTTTGGAAGGAGACTTTCCCCCTCTCACACTCTGGCCACTCACAGTTTTTCAGCTGTGTCTTGGAGTTTGCAGCGGCAAGCCGCTTCTTTCAAAGGGTCTGTGAATTCTTTTGGTTTTCCTGGTATGTTCCTGCAGTAGTTCTTGGAGCAAAAGTTCACGATGTGAGTCTCCACATGCTGTTCTGCCTAAGTGAGAGCTGCAAGTCAGTCCTGTCCCCCATCTGGCAGCTATTTTTATTATGCCTTCTGTTGCCATTCTTGAGAATGTCCAGTGATTGTCTTCCAAGGAAAAACTTTGTATACTATATTTTCTACCATGATCTTTCATCATCAAATCCTAAATTATCTTTCTGGGTGTGATGAATGAGACAAACATGTCTGGGATACTTTCCCATATCACTTTGAAGCAGTCAGCATCCAAAAAAGAAACAGATGGCACACTCAATATGGATAAATTGAGGATATTTTAATAAAGGGTCTATTTATAATGGTGGAAGCCAGATTAGGGAAACCAGAAAGAGAAAGTGTAGCACCCTGGAGCTAGCAGTGGGGGAAGCTATTACTTAGGTTAGGGGGTTGGGAAACCCCCTAACCCAAGGCTCAAGGAAAAAGAGCAATTGTTGCAACCCAGAGAGTTTAGCCATTTAGAGAGGGCTTCTGACAAGAGCAGTGGCCTTCAGAAGGATGCAGCCAACCTGTGGAGACACAGCAATAGGGAAAGAGGTGAATAAATATCCTGGCCTCAGTCTTCTCCCACTCTCAGATCCCTTCATGGTATTCACCCTTGGCCAAACTCAAACCACAGGCAAACAAAGCAGCTGAGCCCCCCAAAATCATGCTGTTCTTTGTTCTGTTAGATCTTGAAAGAGTGACATCCCTACTCCATTCTAACTTGCCACTTTTTAGGACTTTTTTCTCAGCCACACAAGGATGACTCAAATACCCCTGAAGTGCAATGTTGTAGTGAGCAAGCATTTTTGATGGAAGTCTAGAAGTACTGAGTGCACAAGTACCTAAATGCTTCCTTCACTCAAACAACCTCTGGACCAAAGCATCTCTCTTTCCTAGTTTAGAAACTAGTGATTAGCAAATGATTAGTGATTGAGATCCAGTTTAAAAATAAAAGTTGCCTGATTTCATCATGGAAACTAGTGCTAAACTCTTTGGACTCGTTTAAATGTTGGATTCATAACACTACACACATTTATTCAAAATCTACTATGGCTCAGGTCCTCCATGCATGCTAAGGCTTAAGGACACAGGCACATAAGACATCAAATAGCATATTTATTCACTCAACAAGTGTTCCTTGAGAGCTTTCTATTTGCCAAGTACTATGTGAGATTTATAGTCTAGAGGAAGGGAGGCAGAACAATAACAGTAAATGAGATAATTATAATGCAAAAGAGAAAAACCCTCATGGCTTGTTATGTGATGAAACTAATGTCTCGACAAATACCACATATTCCTGAATATGGTCTTCCTGAAGACCAAATTCTATTTTTTTTTTTTTTTTTTTGAGATGGAGTCTCGCTCTGTTGCCCAGGCTGGAGTGCAGTGGCGCTATCTTGGCTCACTGCAAGCTCCACCTCCCAGGTTCACGCCATTCTCCCACCTCAGACTCCCGAGTAGCTGGGACTACAGGCACACCTGGGACTACAGGACCACCACACCCGGCTAATTTTTTGTATTTTTAGTAGAGACAGGCTTTCACTGTGTTAGCCAGGATTGTCTCGATTTCTGACCTCGTGATCCGCCCGCCTTGGCCTCCCAAAGGGCTGGGATTACACCAAATTCTTTATATACATGATTTTAGAAAATATTTTAAAATGAGTCCTTTTAGAACAACTGTATAATACTAATGTTTTGTATTTATACCACTCAAAAATTTTTGCTGGGCACAGCAGCGTGGACCTCTAGTCCCAGCTTCTCAGGAAGCAGAGGTGGGAGGATCTCTTGAGCCCAGGAGTTCAAGGCTGTAGTGCACTATGATTGTGCCTGTGAGTAGCCACTACTCTCCAGCCTAGGCAACATAGCAAGACCGTGTCCTTTCAAACTAAATTTTTAAATAAAAAAATTTTTAAATCTTCATTAGGCATTGTAATGGTTAAATATCATTCATTCATTAACAAACAATTATTCAGCACTTATTATAAGCTAGCAATTTACCCCAAGTCATATGGTTCTGAAATAACAGAACCCAAGTCTGAACCCAGCCAATTCCAAATCCATGCTAGTTCCTCCACAGTAGAGAGAAGAAGAGGAAAACATGTGAAGGAGAAAAATATTCCAATAAACATGAGCAACTGAGCATTTTTGTGGAAGAGGAATGAAATCAGAACGCATGAAGTCAGGACAACAGAAACCACTCTTTCAATCCAAGGGAATTTAATTCAGGAAATAGATTACAAAAGTGATAGAAGAGCTGAGATGCCAAACAGGGTGGTGACGTAACCCAGAGATTAGCGACAGCAAGAATCAGCTAACACCCATGGGATGGAGGGACAGTAGGAAGAGATGCTATTCTCAGAGCCTAAAAGCTAGGATTGTCTGGCTGGAAATAGAACCATTATAGAGGTTCCCTTGCTGGGGTCTGGACCACGGAGGGAGGGCCTTTCAGCAGGAGTTAGAGCATTGAAAGAGACTCTGCTGCTGTGGAAGACATCACAGGACACACAGAGAGGCAGGAGAAATACCCATTCACTCATGCCTGTCCCCAGCAGAATATGCAAAACTCACGGAGCAAGGAAGCTGCAAACTAAAGGTTGCCACAATGCAGAACGGGGCAGGGTGAGGAATCACGCTGGGCAGTTGACAGGCTCAGAGCTTCCAGGAAATATTTATGTAATTTATGCAATGTAGTTTTATGTAACCACTTATCCTATCAGTACTATCCTTTTTTTCAACACTCTAGGTTTTACTTCTTGGTCTTAAAGAAAACAGAGGGCCAGGCGCAGTTGCTCATGCCTGTAATCCCAGCACTTTGGGAGGTTGAGGCAAAAGGATGGCCTGAGCCCAGGAGCTTGAGACCAGCCTGAACAATATAGCAAGACCCTCTCTCTATTTAAAAAAGTTTTTTTTGAAGTGAACAAACAGGCCTTGCTGTGTTTCCCCGTTCCTTACCGTTAGATCACACCGTTTTTGCCCTATCACATTTCTCCACAGTGATCCACTCTTCACTAAACCTACTATAAACAATGCTCACATTTAACTGCTTCTTTGGGTCTTCATTTCCTTATGAAGCTTCCCATGTCATGTAAAATTTTAAAAAGTTTGTTAATCTATCTTTTGTGCTAAGAATCAGAAAGAGTAGAGGAAAAAATATTTTTTCCTCCCCTACACAATTCTATGGGACAGATATTGGCATGTCCATTTTAACAGATGAAACTCAGAGAGTGAATGATCTACCCAAAGCTCAGAAATGGTAATTGGCCAAGTAAAACTCAGTCCTTTTGTAGTTCGGGAGCATGATGATTTGGTGTTTATGCCTAAGTGTGATATGTGCCTCCCTCTGAACCTTGTTACAGCATTGGCACATTACCCATCTAACCTGAACAACAACAACAAAACTCAGTCCTAGTTCTTCTGATCATAAGTTTAGTGCCTTTGTCACCTCAACACAATCACCTTCCCCAAGAGAAAGAAGCTTCTGTATTCCCTTCCATATTGGGAAGGCACTGTTAAAGTTGAGTGAACTTTATCTTGTATTATCCCAGCCACGTGCTCTATGATTATGATTTTGGTATAAACCTTAAGGCTTTACCAATGAAAATCACAATTAACTTTCTCTGCTCAACTTTTTTTTTTTTTTTTTCCCCTAGATGGAGCCTTGCTCTGTTACCCAGGCTTGAGTGCAGTGGTGAGATCTCAGCTGACTGCAACCTCTGCCTCCCGGGTTCAAGTGATTCTCCCGCCTCAGCCTCCCGAGTAGCTGGGATTACAGGCACGCACCACCACTTCTGGCTAATGTTTGTATTCTTAGTAGAGACGGGGTTTCACCATGTTGGCCAGGCTGGTCTTGAACTCTTGACCTTGTGATCTGACCGCCACAGCCTCCCAAAGTGCTGGGATTATAGGCATGAACCACTGCCCCCGGCCCTTTTCTGCTCATCTTTACCAAAATATTGAAATGTCTTTCCAAGGCCGGGTGTGGTGGCTCCCATCTGTAATCCCAGCACTTTGGGAGGCCAAGGCAGGCAGATTGCTTGAGCTCATGAGTTCAAGACCAGCCTGGGCAATATGGTGAAATCCCATCTCTACAGAAAAATGCAAAAATTAGCCAGGTGTGGTGATGCACGCCTGTGGTCCCAGCTACTCAGAAGGCTGAGGCATGAGAATCACTTGAACCCAGGAGGTGCAGTGAGCAAGATCATGCCACTGCACTCCAGCGACAAGAATGAGACTCTGTCTCAAATAAAAAAAGAAAAGAAAAGAAAAGAAGCCAGATGCTAAAGAGTACATATTGTATGATTTCATTTTTATAAAATATAAAAACATGCAAAAGAACTTTATTAAAATCACAAGGGCACAGGTGGGTTTCTGGGTTTCTGGTGATATTCTATTTCTTAATCTGTGTGATGGTTACAGGGGTGTGACCAGTTTTTGAAAATTCATTGAATTAGACACTTGCAATTTGTGCACTTTTCTGTATATATGTAATATTTTAATAAACAGGGTTTTTAAGAGTAGCATAAGTTGCTTGAAAAAAATTTCCAGGACAGATGCCTTGAATTTACATTTTCTCCTACGTGCTGCAGTCAGCTAGAGTGAAGTGTGAAAGGCTCACTCTTGACATTCGGGCCCTTCATTCCTCCTTTATTCATCCATTTAACCCATATTTATTGAAGAATGGTGTCAAGCACTCGGAGGCAGAATCCCTGCCCTCATGCAGACTACAGCCTATGTAGAGAGGGAGGAGACAGATGTCAATCAAATAGTCATACAAACACACATATCAGAGTTGGTGAGAGAAAGGGGGGATGCTGAGAGGCCTCTCTCAGACCTAAAGGGTGAGTAGGCTCTGGCAGACGAGCATATTAGAAAGGGAACCATTGTCAGGTGGCTTTTAAACGTTAGGCTTAACTAGTCCAGTAGAGGGCGACCACAGACAGGCATTTCTGGCAATTCCTACCGCATCAGGAAGGCTGAACCGGCTGAAGGTTTGCTTATCCTCATCTCTCATTGAGTGTTGAAGGAGCACAAATTACTCACCAGAAACTAAGAATCCAAGTGTAAATTTACAAACGTCAATGTTGCTGTCTAGCATTGCCCAACAGTTTGATGCAGATTCCTACCAAATGCCTAGTGACCTTAATAAAAAAGAAGAAAAAAGTTAATAAGGCACGATTAAAGGAATCAAAATAAAAGCCCTTTTCTTGATTTGCACACATCCTCAAAGAGATGCCTCAAGCACAGATACATACACATGTGACTTTTTCTTATTTATTAGTACCCCCCTCCATGCCACGCAAACACACAAGAGGCTCATATCTGCTGTACCCCACATCCCCTACAGAAAGCATTCTACTGTGGATCTGCTTCGTGGATTATTGGTTTTATTCAGGCAGCTGATGAACAAATATAATTTTATATGTTGCCTATAGACATAAGGCAAAACAATCAATAATTTCCCACATCCCATTAAATGATCAGGGATGTAATCAGGATTAAAAACCAAGATATTTCCAGTGTACTTAAGGATAGATTTCTTTAACATCTAGTATATGTCAGCACTAGCAAGAATCTAAGGCATGTCACATCCTTCCTTTAAAATTAATTCCCACTGCAGACTGGGTGCAGTGGCTCATACCTGTAATCCCAGCACTTTGGGAGGCCAAGGTAGGTAAATCACCTGAGGTCAGGAGTTTGAGACCAGCCTGGGCAACATAGTAAGACCCTGTCTTTACAAAATATAAACTTGTTTTTTTTTTTTTTTTTCTGAGACAGAGTCTTGCTCTGTCGCCCAGGCTGGAGTGCAGTGGCATGATCTCAGCTCACTGCAACCTCCGCCTTCCGGGTTCAAGCAGTTTTCCTGCCTCAACCGCCCGAGTAGCTGGGATTACAGGCATGCACCACCGTACCCAGCTAGTCTTTGTATTTTTGGTAGAAATGGGGCTTCAGCATGTTGGGCAGTTTGATCTCGAACTCCTGGCCTCAGGTGATCCATCTGCCTTGGCCTTCCAAAGTGCTTACAGGTGTGAGCCACCATGCCCAACCTAGCTGGAAACTTTCCTGTATATTAGTCTATATTTCTCAGCCTCATTAGCAGCAGGATGTGGTCATGTTTCTGGCTAACGGGATGTAAGTGGATATGTTCAGTGGGACTTCCTAGAAGCTTCCTTAAAGGGAAGCAGACAGGCCAGAGGAGATGCCTTATGCCTAGAATCCCAGCACTTTGGGAGGCCGAGGCCGGAGGATCACTTGAGGCCAGGAGTTTGAGACCAGCCTGGGCAACATAGTAAGACCCTGTCTTTACAAAATATAAACTTGTTTTTTTTTTTTTTTTCTGAGACAGAGTCTTGCTCTGTTGCCCAGGCTGGAGTGCAGTGGAG
>NW_012116266.1:540983-550600 GCF_000951035.1 Colobus angolensis palliatus
TCTCCTGCTATCTGGAATGCAGGTGTGATCACTGGAGCTCCTGAAAACACCTTGGATGCTGAGATGGCAGTGAGGATGAAAGGAAGAGCGGGTTGGGCCTGGCTAATGGCACTGTGGGATGAGGGTGGAGTGTGCAATACCAGCCTCTAGATAACTTTGATGTGACAAAAACAAACAAGTTTCTATCTAAGACACTGTTATTTGCAGCTTGACTGTTACATGCCGCCAAACCTCAATACTAACTAAAAATATCACAGCCATCCCCAGACACATCACCTTATTTCATCAGTGTCATTTCCCTATTGGAAATACCCGGATCACTGTGTTTATCTGAGAGTAGGGATCTGGTCTGTCTTGTTCATTGTTGTGTCCCCAGCATCTGCTGCAGTGTGATGTTTCCATGCCTTCCCATAATTTCTTGGGAGAGTGATATTTTCCTGAATCCCAGGAAAAATCAGTTTAAAATGCAAGGGAAAGTTTTCTAATTCTTCCTGCAAGAAATAAATTGTCACGATCTTCATGGAAATGTTACTGGTCAGGAATACCATCAATATCAACAGCTAGTGATGATGCAGCAGTAATGAAAAAATTTGGAAAGTTTTCAGCAAGTGTGTTTCTTCTCCTTGCTGTAACAAAGTGTTTTACTCAAAAACTGGAAGATACAGCATCAGAAACAACTGGCAGAGGAGGTGTACACAGTGTAGTCTGTCTATGAGACAGATGAAAGCAATTACTGTGATTCAGATTATGTGGCTGGAGCCAGTCAGTATAATCTACAAGGTCGTGTTTTTCTGGCAATTTTTAGAAAAAGAAAAGTTGTAAAACTGTTTACATTTTCTCCAATAAGAAATTCTCTTTTGCATAAAGAATGAGGAAAAAAAACACACAGGCCAGGCACAGCAGCTCACACCTGTAATCCCAGCACTTTGGGAAACCAAGATGGAAGGATAACTTGAGCTCAGAAGTTTGAGACCAGCCTGGGCAGCATAGCAAGCCCGTCTCTACTAAAAATAAAACAACAGCTGAGTGTAGTGGCGCACACCTGTAGTCCCAGCTACTCAAGAGGCTGAGCCAGAAGGATCACTTGAGCCCAGGTGTTCAAGCTTGCAGGGAGCTATGATCGTGCCACTGCACTCCAGCCTGGGACCTTGTCTTAAAAAAAGAAGAAAGGGGGCCACGCATGGTGGCTCATGCCTGTAATCCCAGCACTTTGGGAGGCTGAGGCGGGCAGATTGCCTGAAGTCGAGTCCAAGACCAGCCTGACCAACACGGTGAAATCCCGTCTCTCCTAAAAACACAAAAGTTAGCTGGGCATGGTGGTGGATGCCTGTAATCCCAGCTACTCGGGAGGCTGAGGCAGGAGAATTGCTTGAACCTGGGAGGTGGAGGTTGCAGTGAGCCGAGATCATGCCACTGTACTCCAGCCTGGGCAACAGAGCAAGATTCCATCTCCAGAAAAGAGTAACTTTTAAAATTTAAATTTTTGCAGTATTATCTTTCAATTGTTTGAATTGAAACAATTTGGATCATTTTGTTTGGCATTATTTTGTGTTAATGTTCCTTTCTTTTAATATATTCCGTTATCTAACTCAGGTAGAAATTATTTTTACATGTCATTGAAATATAGTGTAATCTTGTCACAATATATATGTCCATAATAATAATAAACCATGTAACCCATTCATTTATTATATCTGGGGGGATTTCTTGTTTTTTTTGGGGGGGAGGTTTTATTTGCAGAAAGCCTTGGAAACTTTTTGTATAATCCCATCACAGAAAAATGGTTCACTATTTACTAGTGTGGTCAGTTGTTGTTTTTAAAAACATACCAAGAAGGCGTTATGGAAAAATGTAGAATAACTTATCATTTTGAGGATTGCCAAGAATTCTCAAGAATTCTAATTTTTTGTTCCAGAATCTTGAAGATTAATAACTCTTAGAAATTCTCAAAATCTAGAACAATGCCTGGCAGAGAGTAGACATCAGCAGATATTTAGAAGAATGAGTATTATTCTGTTTAATAGTCATAGCAATCCTGTGAAGAAGATGAAAATGTTCCCATTTTACGTGTTAGAAATACTTGGATCTCCTTTGAGGTTCCTTCCTGTAAGACAACACCTTTAGGAGTCTTCAAAGTTCTATTGTTTACTGAGATGATCTATGAGGCACATCCTTGAGATTACTAGGCCTGCCCTTAAATTTTTCTGACAAAGCATCTTATTCTGGATTTGACCTTAGACCCTAGAGATATTTTTTATTTGGGAATCTTTTAATGGGAGAGACCAGGGATAAGCAACAGGTTTATTTTATAATCCAATATTTGTACTTTTCTATTTTTGCTAAGAACTTGAACAATTTTTCTTTTTTTCTTTTTCTTTCTTTCGTTTTTTTTTTTCCTTTGAGAGAGAGAGTCTCACCTGTCGCCCAGTCTGGAGTGCAGTGACATGATCTCAGTTCACTGCAACCTCTGCCTCCAGGGTTTAAGCGATTCTCCTGCCTCAGCCTCCCAAGTAGCTGGGACTACAGGCGTGCACCACCACACCTTGCTAATTTTTTATATTTTTAGTAGAGACGAGGTTTCACCACACTGGCCAGGCTGGTCTTGAACTTCTGATCTTGTGATCCTCCTGCCTTGGCCTCCCAAAGTGCTGGGATTACAGGTGTGAGCCACCACACCCAGCCCACAGTTTTTCTTTAGATCATCTCTCCTGTCTCATAGTTTGTCATAGGCAACTGAAAAAGCCGGTTGGCATCTTCTACATTCTGCTTGGACATCTCTCTAGCCAACCCCACAAGCTGTTATGCACCCTTTCTGTTTTCCACGTTCCCATAGGCGACAGTGTCCTCACACTTTTTGTCACTACATAAAAAGAGTCCTCTGTTTTCCAGCCTCTATAAATACTTTCCTCAGTCTTTCACACCCTCACCTGGCTTCTTCTGCTTCTCTTTGACACTCTGTCCCAAAGTCAGTGCCACATGGTTTGGTATTCGTTATGATAGCACCCCACTTCCAAGTACCAAATTCTGCCCAAGTATCTGTTGTCACCGAGCAATACTGTAGTGGCTTGAAACAACCATTTAGCATGACTATCTTCAAACAGGGCACAGCAAGGGACAGCTCATTTCTGCTCCAGAATTCCTGGGGCCTCCGCTGCAAGACTGGAATAGTGGGGGGACTAGAACAACCAGGAGTTGGCTGGGCATCTGTTTCTCTTTCTCCCTCTGTCTCTCTGTCCCTCCCCACGCCGCCTTTCCACAGAGTTTCTTCCTGCAGCTGCCTTAGGCTTCCTTATTCGATGGCAGCCTCTGGGTAGTCAGACTCTCACAGGGAAGCTCGGGGCTCCAGTCAATGTCCTCAGAGACAGGAAATGGAAGCTGCCAGTCTCTTAAAGCCAAGCTTGGAAACCAGCACAGCGCCACTCCTCGGATATTCTACTGGTCAAAGCAGTCAGACTCAAGGGGAGGAGACATAGGTCCCCTTTCTCAATGCGAGGAGTGTCAAAGAAGGTGTAGTTGTCTTTCATCTATTATTATTCACCTATTTTACTATGGTTATAATAATATGGTAAAGCTTTGTGATAACAAAGATTATAAAACATTAGTATTACTATTGAGAGGGAGTCTCAGTTTGTTGCCCAGGGTGGAGTGCAGTGGCGCGATCTCAGCTCACTGCAACCTCTTTTGCCAGGTTCACATGATTCTCCTGCCTCAGCCTCCCAAGTAGCTCGGATTACAGGCGCCTGCCATTGCACCTGGCTAATTATTGTAGTTTTGGTAGAGATGGGGTTTCACCATTTGGCCAGGCTGGTTTTGAGTTCCTGACCTCGTGATCCACCCACCTCGGCCTACCAAAGTGCTGGGATTACAGACGTGAGCCACTATGCCTAGCCAAAACATTATTATTATTATTATTATTGAGAGAGGGTCTTGCTATGTTGCCCAGGCTGGTCTTGAACTCCTGACCTCAAGTGATCCTCCAGCCTTGGGTTCCCAAAGTGCCGGGATTACAGGCATGAGCCACTGTGCCAGGCCAATTCAGATATTATTTAACTCCTGCTTAAACCCACTCTTAAAAGGGGGCGTCCTCAAGTTCCTTGTCTTCTACACAGTGGTGTCTTGTGATCATTTGGAGACTCTCAGTGCCACATAGAAAGCACGCCATTTGAAACAGTTGGTGTGCAGAATAGTCTTCATTCATCTCTCCAGGGTAATGCTTTGTCCCTTCCTCACCTGCTCTGTGTCCCAGGAGGCAGGTCTTTCCCTGTTGGCTTCTGGTTGATTTCAGCCACTGGATGACAACAGAAGTTCCATGGAAGAGGTAAGGGAGAGTGAGGGTGCTGGATTTATTCCCCCGCTTCATTCCAGCTGAGTCATTGTGGTCTGGCTTTCTGTTTCTCCAGGCAGCATTCTCCATTTAGCTACACCATATTCTCTCTAAATTAGTTCAGGCCTAGATCAATAATGTCTTCCTGGTTCTTGCTAACTTCAGGATACTGCACCATTCTTTGTGAGTTTGCCTTAAACCTGATTCTTCATTAAATTCCTCTAAATTATCCTATTTGGGTCTTCTGTTCACCGACAGAGACTGATACAAATGGTCTACTTCTGATATAACTAACACTTTGAAACTCTCCCTAATGTTTTTTTTTGTTTGTTTGTTTTTGTTTTTTTTTTAGAGTCAGGGTCTGTGTGTTGCCCAGGCTGGAGTGCAGTGGTACAATCTCAGCTCACTGCAGCTTCCGCCTCCCTGGTTCAAGCAATTCTCCCAACACAGCCTCCTGAGTAGCTGGGACCACAGGTGTGTGCCATCACATCTGGCTAACTTTTGTATTTTTTGCAGAGACAGGGTTATCCCCATGTTGCCCAGACTGGTCTCAGACTCCTGAGCTCAAGTGACCCACCTACTTCGGCCTCCCCAAGTGCTGAGATTACAGGCATAATTGGCCTTTTTCTTCTCAGAATTGTTTATTAATGTAGTTTTTTCATTTTTCAAATCAGGCTTTTGATCCTTTGTCCTTCCATTTATTTAGAGTTCTTTACATATTAAGAATATTATCCTTTTATCTATAATATATTTCACTGCTTACTGTGTTTTATTTTTCTTTTTGAGGGGAACAGGGTCTCACTCTGTTGTCCAGGCTGGAGTGCAGTGGCACAATCACAGTTCACTGCAAGCTCAACCTCCTGGGCTCAAGCAATCCTCCCACCTCAGCCACCCCAGTAGCTGGGACTAAAGGCACGCACTGCCATGCCCAGCTGGTTTTTTTCATTTTTGAATTTTGAGATGGAGTCTCACTCTGTCACCGAGGCTGGAGTGCAGTGGCGAGATCTCGGTTCACTGCAACCTCCACCTCCCGGGTTCAAGCAATTCTTCTGCCTCAGCTGGATTTCAGTAGCTGGAATTACAGGCACCCACCACAACGTCCAGCTAATTTTTTTGTGTTTTTAGTAGAGACAAGGTTTCACCACGTTGGCCAGGCTGGTCTCGAACTCCTAACCTCAAGTGATCCGCCTGCCTTGGCCTCCCAAAGTGCTGGGATTACAGGCATGAGCCATCACGCCTGGCTTATGCTCACTGTTTTTTTACTTTGTTTATAGTGGGGTATTTAGCCATGCTCACCCAAAATTATTTTTATTTTTAGTCTAGTCAAATTTATTAACCTTTTCTTTTATTACCTCTCGATTTTGAGGCTTTCTCCATACCAAAGTTAAAGAATTCACCCATGTTTTCTTCTAGCACTTGTGTGATTTTGTATTTTACATTTAGATTCCTATTTTGAATTTATTCTTCAATATGGTGTGACGTATGAATTTAATTTTATCTTTTTCCAAATGTACCATCTGTCCCAGAACCATTTATTTAAAAGCTTATCTTTGTAGAACTTGAGGATAACTGGTAGATTTTTAAAAATAATAATAAAAGTTTATCTTTGACCCAGTGGTTTGAGGTGCCAGTTCTTCACATAGTCAGTTACCATATGTGTTTCTTTCTATTTCTGGGCTTTTAATTCTGCTGCATTAGACAGTACCACTGGGTGTTAATTATAAAAGGCTTTATAGTATGTTTTAATATCTGTTCATCTACTTCAAAGTTTTGTGTGTTTTTAAATGTTTCCCTGGCTATTTTTAAATGTTTCTCCATATAAACTTTAGTATCAACTTGTATGGCTTCATTTAAAAAGCTTGTTGCTATTTGTATTGGGATTATGGTTGTTAATAAATTGACTTGAACAACTGACATCTTTGTGCTGCTGAGTCATCCTATCCAAAAATAGGAAATGTTTTAATTGTTAGGGGCTTTATAGAATATTTTAATATGTGGCAGGCTACTCCCTGCTAAAAGTTTTTCTTTTTTATTGATTTCTCAACTATTCTTGCTTATTTTTAAAATACGAACTTTAGTATTAATTTGTTTGGCTCCATAAAAAATTTGGTGGTATTTTCATTGGCATTGTGACAAGTCGACTTAGGAAGAAGTAACAAGGCCCTCAGGTCTGATCACTTCAAAATAGATATTTTGAATGTAAACACACACACACACATGCACGTGCACCAGAACCTAAAAATTCATTCCAGATGTGGAAAGGATCAATGTCATTCAATGTAGCAAATATTTATGTATTACCTGCTATTTGCAAATCATTATAATAAAATATAACATGAGTCACGGTCTCTGTTCTCAAGAAGATAAGCACCTGAAGGGGGCGATAAGCACTTAATGATTCTAGTGAGACTCCACAGGATTGAATGCAGTGTCTTTCGGGGTGAGCATCTCTCTGAGCTACAGAAATCTACAGCCCAAATATCCATGTGCAGCACTTGGATATATCCACAGCAATCCATGGCAAAAATGCAATTTGTTTTTTCTTGCATCTGCTGCATGTTATTATAACTTCTTATTCTCTAGGGATCTTGATCATGTCGAACATTGATCCTCGCCCCCAAAATGTTCTCTCTCATAGGAGAAGAAAAGATTAAGATGAGACCATTCATTTATTCTATAAATATTCCTTGAGTACCTTCCATATGTGAAGAATTGCTCTGGGAGCCGAACTCATAATAGGTTACAAGAAAGACCACATCCCTCCTTGGAGAGATTCCATTCTAGAGGCAGAGACAGTTCAGGCGGAAACAAACAAGTTAAGTGATACAACATAATTGCAGGGTGAGGAGAGCTATATGGAAGAAGAATGCAGGGAAAGGAGACGAAGGGCAAGGTGCAATTTTGGATAGGACGGTGAGGGAAAGCCTTGCTGGGGAAAAAGAATTTGGACAGACTTAAATGTGACTGGGGGAATCACATGAAGGTCCTTGGAGAAGACCCTGCCATGCACAAGGAGCATCTACAGACCCTGGGGGCCCACACAGCCAGAAGATAAAGCAAGGGAGAGACAGGGAGAAAAAGGGCTTCAGGTGCACAGTGCCTAGATCAGGTAGGCACTCCAAGTTCCCCAAAAGGAGTTTGGATTTTGTTCTGTGACAAAGGATGCTTTTTAGCAGGGGTACGACACGTGTGATCTGATTTATGTTTTAAATTTGGCTGCCATGGAGAAAATGGACTGTAGTGAGGGGGAAAGGGGGAGGCTGGTCAGAAGTCACTATGCTGATCATGTGACAGATGGCAGGGGCTTGGATCAGGGGACCACAGTGGACAAAAAAGAAGAAGCAATGTGGAAGAATGTGGGAATTTTTTTGGAAGACAAACTAACAGGACTTACAGATGAACTGAATTTGGGAGTGTAGGGAGAGGAAGAGCCCAAGGTGGCTCTCTAGTTTTTGGTTTGAGTAAGTGGGCGAATACGAGTACCATATATTAAAAAGAGGTAACTACTGGAGAAGGAGCAGGTTTGGGGCAAAACCATAGAGATCTATTTTAGACACATTATTCAAGATATTTGGTTACTTCCCACCAATTTTTAATAACCTAGCATAAGTTATATTGCCCTTTTCTATTCTTCTTTCATCCCCAATTAGAGTTGTTCCCAGGACAGTGTTTATCCTAGATGTAAAAGAAGATATAGCAATCATCATTTGATCATTTCTGAAGGTCTCAAGCATTATCCTTCTATAAAAAGGATTATATAAGGCCAGGCGAGGTGGCTCATGCCTGTAATCCCAGCATTTTGGGAGGCCGAGGTGGGCAGATCACCTGAGGTTGGGAGTTTCAGACCAGCCTGACCAATATGGAGAAACCCCGAATCTACTAAAAATACAAAATTAGCCAGGCATGGTGATGCATGCCTGTAATCCCAGCTACTCAGGAGGCCGAGGCAGGAGAATCGCTTGAAACCGGGAGGCGGAGGTTTCAGTGAGCCGAGACCACGCCATTGCACTCCAGCCTGGGCAACAAGAGTAAAACTCTGTCTCAAAAAAACAAACAAACAAAAAGGATTAAATAGTCTGGGCGAAGTGGCTCACACCTGTAATCCCAGCAATTTGGGAGGCTGAAGTGGGCAGATTGCTTTGAGCTTGGGAGTTCGAGACCAGCCTGGTCAACCTGGTGAAACCCCATTTCCACACACACACACACACACACATATCAGCCAAGCATGGTGGCTCACACCTGTAATGCCAGCTACTTGGGAGGCTAAGACTAGAGAATCGCTTGAGTCTGGGAAGCAAAGGTTACAGAGAGCTGTGATCGCGCCACTGCACTCCAGCCTGGATGACAGAGTGAGACCCGTTCTGGAAAAAAAAAAAGGTGGGGGGAGGGATTAAATAAATATTGTCATTGACAGCAAAAGCTGTTTGGATCCAGTTGCTGATATAATCTGGATACGTGTCCTCGCCCAAACCTCATGTTGAAATGTAATCCCCAATGTTGGAGATGGGTCCTGGTGGGAGATGTTTAGGTCATGGGGGCAGATTTCTCATGGCTTGGACCTGTCCTGGAGATAGCGAGTGAGTTCTCATGAGATCTGGTCATTTAAAAGTGTGTGGCACGCCCACCCTCACTGTCTCTCTCTTGCTCTTGCTTTCGCCATGTGAAGGGCCAGCTCCCACTTCACCTTCCACCATGAATAAAAGCTCCCTGAGGATTCCCCAGAAGCTGAGCAGATGCCAGCACAATGCCTCCTGAACAGCCTGCAGGACCGTGAGCCAATTAAACCTCTTTCATCTATAAATTACCCATCTCAGCTATTTATTTATAGCAATGCAAGAATGGCCTAATACATTGATTTCAACTATAGTCAAGGAGGGAAAAAAGTGGGTGGAGGTTAAACAAAGGTGTTTGCCATTTTTCACATGATCAGGAGCAGAGATAAACTTATAACTTGCAAGTGGCTCTATTCAGGCTGATGGTGCGTGATCACAGTGCTTGGTTACCTAGTGGGCCTCATGGGCTGAGGCCTCAAAGACATAACCAGGCCCTATTGTGATCTCTGCATTGGAAACATGGGGCCTTTATTCAGCATCTGCCATCCACAAGACACTGTGCCCGGGACTTTCACCATGTCTCACATGGTGGCCCTGCTATTATTCTTAGGCAGCTCTTTATTCCCAGAAGGGTTCCCTTGACTTCTTAAATACAATGGATCATTTGAGTTTTGCTTGTGAAACTGTGAAAAGTCTTTAAGTATATATATGTATATATACTATATACTTTAAGTATATAT
>NW_012116266.1:552815-555675 GCF_000951035.1 Colobus angolensis palliatus
AGTGCCCGCCACCATGCCTGGCTAATTTTTGTATTTTTAGTGAAGATGGGGTTTCACCATGTTGGCCAGACTGGTCTCGAACTCCTGGCCTCAAGTGATTCACCTGCCTCAGCCTCCCAAACTGCTGGGATTACAGGCATGAGCCACCATGCCCAGCCAGAATATTTTTTTTAAATAACATTTAAATTAATTTTAATCACTACTGAGATAATTACTATTACTATTTTATTTATATACTACAAATATATATGTGTATGTGTGTGTATATTTTTATATAATCATATTTTAGAAATATTGACTTCTATGAGTGTATTCTTTAAGAGAACATGATTTGAAAACTAAAAGATCAACTTCTGAAAACCTTTGTTGTTGGGAAAGTTGCCTAGCACAGATATAATAACAATTGCTGGCATTTTATAGCATCTTATGTGACTTATCTCTTTTATTATTAACAATAGCTATTGTTATTAACATAATAATAATTATTATTGACATATTAGTGACAGAAGAAAGAATGCCTTGCTGGGAGGCATAAATCCCAGTTCAAAGTTATGATTAGATATAAGGCTGTGAAATACTTTGAGCCTGAGTTTCCTCAAGTATATAATAAACATCTTGGACTAAATGAAGCCTGAGGCCTCTTCCAGTTTTAAAATCCTACCCAAGTCTTATTTTAGAATAGGGGCACTTACTGAGATGCATTTGCTGAGATGCAAATTTACTTTCAAATATTTTATCTAAAATGCACCTGTTTTCAAGCTAAGAAAAATGGATCACATTTTGAAGAAAATTCGAAGGCTTTGAAGATGGGGCCTATTTACAGAGACCAATTTGTTTCTCTGCATTATTTTAACATGCAACTCTTCTCGAGTCCTGAAGCTTCCTAAGTATCTGAGGCTTCGAAAAGTGGGGGTAGAGACAGCTTATTACCATGGAGATAGATGGGAGCAAACGGTCACATCATCAAAAGCAAACTAGAAATGTACAAAGCTTTTGTGATGCTGATCCTTTTTTTTTTTTTTAAGGAAGAAGAAGAAGGGAAAAAGGCACAAATAAAAGGACAGATCTCTCTCATTAAATCCAACACTAATTTAGTAATCAGTGAAATAAAGGTACCCTTGAAAGCCTGCTGCCAGAAAATATAGTACAACAAAGAAGCACAAAAGGTTGCTGGCTGCCAGGTATAATTTCCAGGTACTCCAAGTGCATTTGGACTCCCTGTTCTGCTTTGCTTTGCAGATTGGCTGTCTTCGTGGCAGGCTCGAACTATCCATTTAGTCACCCTAGTGTGTTATCCAAATATTTAGAAGGAGAAAAACTGCAGGAAAATAACCTTTAATTTTACAATTCTCCAAAGGAAACTGTTCAAAATTAAGAGGTCTAAGAAGCTAAGAATGAGTGTTAATCTATTTTTCTGTTTACTACCTATCGCTTTGGATAATCTGGAAATAATTTTGACAGTGCGATAAAAGTTGAAGTTGCGGTAAGAGTCCAAATTTTCACAAAGTAGCTTACATCAGAATAAAGTCGCTGTCCATTAGATTGCTTGCATATAGATATGCGAGCTATTACACCTATCCATTACATAATCTCACTCCAGCAGAGGCTACCAAAAACCTGTAAGCAGGAAAGATTTACACTCAGTTCCTCATAAATACCCAAAAGAAAAGAAATCACTTTAGAATGATTATATAAGTTAAAGAACATGGCCAAGTTTGTGCCTTGAACTTCTAGCCTATCAATTAGCAATAGTAATTGCATACTGCTGGGATGTTTTAGAGACTGAGGTGATGTTTTAAAAGTGTTTTGTGCTATTCAGAGGGAAATGCAATTTACATTATATTTTAGGATGTGAATTATGAAGGAAATGATCTCTTTTTCTTTCTTATCCTCCTCTTCCCCCTCCTCTACCTCCTTCTCCTCCTCTTCCTTTTCCTCTTCAGATTTTCCCTCTTTGCCTACAGCATTAAGAGAGACTATTCACATTATAAAGACATTGATTTCCTTAATTGATCTATAAATTCAATGTGTAGCCAAATAAAACAACAAGGTGACTTTTTTCAACCTGACAAAAATAACACTAAAGTTCTTCAAGACATATAAATGGGCAATTAGAAAAATTCTGAAAAACAAGAGTAGTGAGAGGGTAATTAATATAACTATATATTAAAATATATCATGGAGTTATAATAATTAAAATATTTTATTCTAGAGAAGAAATAGAATAGCTAAATAGAATAGAATGGAATAGAAGAGAATGAAGAGAAATAAACCCAAATACGTATACAGATTTAATGTGTGAAAAAGGTAGATGAGTCAAATTTATAGGGAAGGGATGGGAGAAGGGAAGATGTATTAGTCAATAGATAGTAATGAGAAAACTGGCTAGGAATAGAAAATAAAATAAAATGGGTTCTTTACCATGCTCTTTATATTCCCAAAATTTCCAGAGGGTTCAAAGGAAGCATTATAATACACAATCTATAGCCATACCACTCTGAATGCCCCCAGTCTTATCTGATCTCAGAAGATAAGCAGGGTTAGGCCTAGGGGGCTGCTTAATACTTAGATGAGAGAATAAACAAGTAAGTGTGTATATGTGTGTATATATGTATATATACACACACACACATGCATACACATAAGTACATATATATAAACACATATATAATTAAATGTATATATCATACTTGTTACATATACTAGTTTTGAACTACTATTATATATGTTAGATTATATAGTTGGTGAATTTATATATAATCTGGAGTATGAAATATATATAATCTAGGGGTTGTATATAATCTAGGAGTTTTTAAAAACTGGTGAATTTATATATAATTAGGAGTTTTGAGTGAATTTA
>NW_012116266.1:556436-560236 GCF_000951035.1 Colobus angolensis palliatus
TTTAAAAATAATTTCTAGGCTGGGTGCTGTGGCCAACACCTGTAATCCCAGCACTTTGGGAGGTCAAGGTGGGAGGACTGCTGGAGCTCAGGAGTTGCAGACCAGCCAGGCATGGTGCACACCTATAGTCCACGATACTTGGGAGGGTGAGGTGGGAGGATGGCTTAAACACAGGAAGTTGAGGCTGTAATGAGCTATAATTGTGCCACAGCACTCCAACCTGGGCAACAGAGTAGTAAGACTCTGTCTCAAAAAAGGAAAAGAAAACATAAAATAAAATAATAAGACTTTTTCTTCATTTTTTTTAGTTTTATTTTTTTATACCCACACCACACAGATGTAATATAAAAAGACTTTCTAGGCAAGACACACAATCCTAAAGTCTTAAAGGAAGAGAAAAATAAATTTGAATATATACAAAGTGGAAAAAATATTGCAACATATTTGACAAGCAAAGAAAATCATTAATATACAACTTCTTGTACAACTCAGTAAGTAAAAACAAAACAAAAAGAAAGTGGTCAAATCTATTAAAATCTTTGTCTCATTCACAATTGAATAATTGCATATAAAATAATGAGCATATCCATATGATGAAATGTTATCTGGCAATAAAAAGCAACATTATTAAATAACTGCTAAAAAGTGTAAAACCAAAATGCTCATCAACCGATGAATGGAGCAGCAAAATGTGCTATATATATACAATAGACTGTTATTCAACCGTAAAAAGGAATGAAAAACTGACACATGCTACAACATGGATGAGCCTTGAAGACGTTATGTTAAGTGAAAAATGCCAGACACAAGAGCATATGTTTTATGATTCCAATGACATAAAATGCTCAGAATACGACAATCCAGAGAGACAGAAAGTGGGTTCATGGTCGCCTAGGGCTCGAGGGTGGGACTAGAGGGAAAATGGTGAGTGACTGCTCATAGATAGTTTTGCGGGGAGGTCATGAAAATTGTTTGTGGTGATGCTTGCACGACTCTGTGATATACTCAAACCATTGAATTGTGCACTTCAAATGGATAAACTTCCTGGCATATGAATTATATCTCAATAAAGCTGTTATTTTTTAAAAGCTTATGTAAAAAAAAAACCAATGAGCTATGTTGAATTTGTTTATCATATTACAAAACTAGATACCAATAAATGTTGTTAAGAATACAGACACAGTCATTCTCATACTCTATTGGTAGGAGTGCAAATTGGTACACTTTTTTGAGGACAATTCAGCAATAGCCTTCAAAATTTAAATATACCATATCCTTTAATTCTGCAATTCAAAAAATTATCATATGAATATACTTGCAAAAACTTGCCAATATAGATATACAAGTATATTGTTTACAATAGAAAAATCTGAAAATCTGGAGCTAGCCATTGTGGGGAATATCATACAGCCTTTTATTTTTTATTTTATTCCTTTTTTTTTTTGAGATGGAGTCTCGTTCTGTCACCCAGGCTGGAGTGCAGTGGAGCGATCCTGGCTCACTGCAAACTTTGCCTCCTGGGTTCAAGTGATTCTCCTGTCTCAGCCTCCTGAGTATCTGGGACTACAGGCATGTACCACCACACTCAACTAATTTTTGTATTTTAGTACAGATGGGGTTTTGCCATGTTGGCCAGGCTGGTCTCAAACTCCTGACTTCAGATGATCTGCCTGCCTCGGCCTGCCAAAGTGCTGGGATTAGAGGCATGAGCCACCATGCCTGGCTTTACACAGCCTTTTAAAAATATTATAGTTATATGGACTGCTATGAAAGGATCTCCAAGAAAACAGTAAAAATAACTAATATTTACTGAGCTTTTGCTATGTGACAGGCACTCTTCTAAGTCCTTTACATTCAATAACCCACTTAATCTTCTTTGGAACCCTATATTTTTAATATCATCACCTTCATTTTCTAGATGGTGACACTGAGAGGCACAAATAGGTTTAAGCAACCTGCCCAAGATTGCGTAGTAACTAAGTGGTAGACATAGAATTCAAACCCACTTGAATAAATTTAAAAAGTATAGATCTATATAAATATGGCTTCATAGTTATTTTTTTCTTTCTAGGAGCATACATAAGTAACTGTTTGAAGAGAGAGGTACTGAACTGCGTCCTGATTGGTTACTAGAAGGCAAATCAACAAAAGCTACAAAATGAGGTGGCGTTTTTTTGTTTGTCTATTTTTTAATGGAGGGATGGGAGTGGAGGGAGTTGTTAGTGTTTACTTTGTATGTTTCATGGTCTAAAGTCTCTGTTACTGACTGGAAGCAGATTGCTGAATCCATAATTTGATTTGCCTGACATTTTTAGATATGAAAATCAAACGTCAACCCAACATATCTAAAACTGAATGACTAATTGTCCTTCTTTTGATCTTTTACTTAACTGAAATAACCGGTTTACATACCTAATTTTCCCTTCTTAAGGTGTTAATTCTCCCTTATTAGGGTGTCTAAGACCTGATCCTTCTTTTTCAGTATAGCTACATTATATCTAGATTACTCTAGTATAGCATTCAACATTGGTTTTATTCCATTACTTTCTTGCACAAAAGCCTTCAAACTCCCAGTATTAGTCTATTCTCACTCTGCTGTAAAGGAATACCTGACACTGGGTAATTTATAAAGGAAAGAGATTTAACTGACTCACAGTTCCACATTGCTGGGGAGGCCTCAGGAAACTTACAATCATGGCAGAAGGCAAAAGGATGAGCAGGTGCCTCCTTTACAGGGTGGTAGGACAGAGCAAGTGCAAGCAGAGGAAATGCCAGATGCTTATAAAACGATCAGATCTGCCGAGACTTATTATTAGAGAACAGCATGGGGGAATCGCTCCCATGATCCAATTACCTAGACCTGGTTCCGCCCTTGACACATGGAAATTATTACAACTCAAGGTAGATTTGGGTGGGGACACAGAGCCAAACCATATCATTCCCCTCAGGTAAAGATTTCTTCCTCAGCCCAGGCTTCACACCTTCCTTGGTCTGTTCAAATCTTTCTTTCCAGGCAGGGCACGGTTGGTCATACCTGTAATCTCAGCACTTTGGGAGGCCAAGGTGGGAAGATCTCTTGAGCCCAGGAGTTCAAGATCAGCCTGGGCAAGATGGTAAGACTCCATCTCTATCAAAAAAAAAAAAAGTCTCTTTCCAGTATTATTTCCCGCGGCTTTACCCTCCACACCAGCATTTGTTGTATGAGATTTTTGCTTTATCCCTAAATCAGCCTATCCCTTTCCTTCTGCCCATATCCATTGTAGCCTGACTTCGAAGTCCAACTTCAATACAACGTTTTATCTAGAGCCTTCCCTGACCATCCCTACTCTAGTAAGGGTAATCATAGTTATGGTGACTTCCTTTAAGCTCATCCAGGCATCATTTATGGTTTACTTTGCAATGGAAGAAATGCCAATGACTCAATTTTGTCCTCTCTCACCTGACCAGGATCCTCTCTCTGCAGATTACTCTCTCTCTCCCCTGTATCCTCAATCTCTCTCTCTTTACTGGCTCCTTCCCATCTCCATTTAAAACTTTTCCAGAGTCTCCTATTATAAATGAAGCAGAAAGTATATGGCAGTGAAAGTTCTGGTCCCCCTAAGTAAAGTGCTGAGAACACTGAATTGCAAGCCCCAGAATACTGTGAATTCTGGGGCTTGCAAGTTTCCATGCACTGCATTAAGCTCCAAGTATCAGACAATCAAGCAGTGGGCAAGTGGGGAGAGGGAAGTAAACTGTAACAAGTATTTTGGAAAAACAGTTTGACATTAAAGAGTTGAAGATTAGAGTGTTCCCTGGGG
>NW_012116266.1:560779-574502 GCF_000951035.1 Colobus angolensis palliatus
CTCCAGCCTGGGCGACAGAGCGAGACTCCGTCTCAAAAAAAAAAAAAAGAAACCGTGGATAGTACCAAACCCTGTGTATACTATGTTTTTCCTTATACATACATACCTATGAATAATAAATTAGCTACAGGAAGAGATTAACAATAATACTTAACAAAATAGAACAATTATACCAATATACTGTAATAAAAGTTATATGAATTTGGTCTCTCTCTTTCAACATATCCGATTGTACTGTACTCACCTATTTTCAGACGTTGACTGTGGGTAACTGAAACCACAGAAAGCAAAACCACAGTAGGGGGGGACTGTTGTCATATCCTTATGACCAAGCAATTCCATTCCTAAATATATGCTCTATAGAATTCCTTGAATGTGTGCACCACGAGACATGTACAAGAATAATCATAGCAGCATACTTATCACAGTCCAAAACTGCAAACAATTCAAATGTCCATCGAGAGTAGAGCAAATAAATAAAAATGGTTGTATTGTAATACACATAAATGTATTATGCTGCATATGGAGTGCTTAATAGCATTCTATACAAGAGAATACTACTGAGTGGTGAAAATGAATAAACCGTAGCTGCATGTAACGACATGGATGAATCCCATCAACATTTGAGAAAAAGAAAAGGAAAAGCAACCCCTAATATCCAGCAGCTGTGCTCATGCTATCAGATGGCCGCTCACAACTAAACATTGGTGTTCACCTGTTGAAAGTAAGTAATTTCATGTAACATTACACCAGATAAAGCCACCCCGTGACCATGATAAAGACAAAAACAAGATTACTCTGTAATCACATCTGACTACAGACAAAACATGGATATTGCCCAGACCACAAAAATGACTAAGTACCCTCTTATTCTAGCTAATGAGGGACTGCTGCTTCTTTCCCAATTACAGCATTAGCCTTGGTCTAGCCTTCCCTCCTTCTAGATAAGATTTAGTGCGATACTCAATGCTCCTGACAGCATCTAGTCCAGAGCAAAGTCCTTGTTCCTTAAACTCTCCCTGAAATTACCTAACAGAAGCCCAAATCCTACAATGAGTCCTGACACCCTCTTACTGAGATGTCCCAACACCCTCTTACTGAGATGCCCCCTCCTTCCCCGTGCTGTGCTTCTCCCTCACTATAATGAGTAATGAACTCAACTTCTTCAACTGTAGGAGTTTTCCTGTTGGACTGGAGGGCATTGGCATATTAAATTGAAAGAAGCAAGTCCCCGCAAAGTATAAACTTCCTTGAATAGGAATGATTAGAAAAATAAATAAAAATAATAATTAGAAGAAAAAAAGCAAAATATAAACTTGCATTCGAATTTCTTGAAATACTAATTACATTATTTAGGGATGCTTATCACATCCTAAGTGACGTGATACAACTGCAGAAATAAAAGCAAAGAGGCCAGGCGCTGTGGCTCAAGCCTGTAATCCCAGGACTTTGGGAGGCGGAGGCGGGCGGATCACCTGAGGTTAGGAGACCAGCCTGGTCAACAAGGTGAAACCCTGTCTCTACTAAAAATACAAAATTAGCCGGGCACGGTGGCGCACGCCTGTAGTTCCAGCTACTCACTCAGGAGGCTGAGGCAAGAGAATCACTTGAACCAGGAAGGCAGAGGTTGCAGTGGGCAGAGATGCGCCACTGCACTCCAGCCTGGGCAATAAGAACAAAACTCTGTCTCAAAAAAAATTAAAGGAAAAAAGAAGGAAAGAAAGAAAAGAAAGAAAAGCAAAGAGAGGATTATGACAAACATGGGAATAGTGTTAGCTCTGAGGGGAAGGAAGGGGTAGGTCGAGGCATAATCGAGGAGGGAGCACCAGTGAAAGCTGCTGCAAGAGAGCACGTAGGGGAAAGCTGGCTGAAATCTAGCAACTGACCTGATAGCTACGGAGGTGACCTCTTCTCCGGATGTGTCTGAGAAGAGGGCTCCAGCATTATCCCACTTGACAGAGGATGGATTCAAGAGCTTGTTTGATGATAAACCTTCGGTCTAGACATAGCTTACCTTATTCAAGGATGAGTAAAGAGAGCAAAACACTGAAGCCTTGGAGACACTTGCAGAATAGGAAAAAGGAAACAACCTCCAGAAGTTTCCAGGGTAGAGCTTGCCCCAGGAATTGATCTACTGTAGAATACAGAAGGAAAATTCAGGGAACTGGTAGCCTGCAAAGGTACAAGATGGATTTTTTTTTTAAGGGAAGGGCTATGAGTTATTAAAAGAAGGGAATAAAATGAAGACATAAGGATGAAATGAAAATGCAATGTATTCATCTGTTGAGGCTACTCTAACAAAGCAGCATGGACTGGGTAGCTTTTAAATAACAGAAATTTATTTCTAATTGTTCTCTAGGCTTGGAAGTCCAAGATCAAGGCACTGGCAGATTTGGTGTCTGGTGAGGGCCTGCTTCCCTTCAGACAGCCGTCTTCTCACTGTAATCTCACACGGCTGAAGAAGCAGAGCGAAGGGCCTCGCTCAGGCCTCTTTTATTAAGACACTAATCCAATGCATGAAGGCTCCACCCCATGACCTAATCACCTTCCAAAGGCCTTTTACCTCCTAATACCATCACCTTGAGGGTTAGGATTTCAACATATAAATTTTTGAGGAATGCAAGCATTCAGACCATACCATATGACAATCTTTTTTTTTTTTTTTTTTTTTGACAGAGTGCAGCGTCACAATCATGGCTCACTGCAGCCTCAAATTCCTGGGTTCAAGTGTTCCTCCCTCCTCAGCCTCTCAAGTAGCTGGGACTATAGGCATGAGCCACCACACCCAGTTAATATTTTATTTTATTTTATTTTATTCAGAAATGGGGTCTCACTCTGTTACTCAGGCTGGTCTGGAACTCCTGAACTCAAACAATCTTCCCACTTCAGCCTCCCAAAATGCTAGAATTGCAGGCATGAGCCATCATGCCTGGTCACAACAAGATTTTTATTAAAGGAAGAATGATGTAATGAAGAAAGATTGCAAGGAAATCTTATGTCCTGGAATTAAAAACAAAACAAAACAAAAAACAGGCCAGGCACTGTGACTCACACCTGTAATCCCAGTACTTTGGGAGGCCAAGGCTGTCAGATCACGAGGTCAGGAGTTCGAGACCAACCTGGCCAAGAGACCAGACTGGCCAATATGGTGAGACCCCGTCTCTACTAAAAATACAAAAATTAGCCGGGGATGGTGGTGGACACCTGTAATCCCAGCTACTCCAGAGGCTGAGGCAGGAGAATTGCTTGAACCCGGGAGGCAGAGGTTGCAGTGAGCTGAAGATCATGCCACTGCACTCCAGCCTGGGTAACAGAGTGAGACTCCAACTCAAAAACAAAACGAAACACCACAATGTTGGAAGTGTAGCAAAACTGATGCTGTAGTGACAAGGACAAGTTAAATAACTTTCCCAAAATACAGGGGAAAAAAAGGACAATGAATGATAAAGATAAGATGATAGAAATGAAGGCTAAAGAGCGAAAAACAGAGGATGTTTCTTAAGAACTCAGAATCAGTGGAAAGACACGCTCACCAAGGGTATGAGAGGAGAGTGATTCTCCACTGGAGGATGGAGATAAGAGTGTGTGATAACAGCCTGAGTGGGCACATGATGAGAATGGCCCCGGACAGGCTGGTGTGCTTTTGAATTGCAGTAATTAGTGTCTGCTAATTGGGCTGTATTGTGTGCTTCAGTTGAGTTAGGAAAAAAATAAGTCAGAATCACTGTAAAATAGAAGTCTGACATAAGAAAATGAATGTATATGAATGAATGAGTGAAGTTTAACTAGATCAAGAGTACTAATACATGTTCCAGATGAAATAAATCTCAGGACTTCGAAACCAGACTGGGCAACATAGTGAGACCTCATCTCTACAAATATTAAAGAAAATTAGCCAGGTGTGGTGGCATACGCTTATAGTTCCAGCTACTCCAGAGGCTGAGGTGGGAGGATTGCTTAAGCCCTGGAGTTCGAGGTTGCAGTGAGCTATGAACATGCCACTGCACTCCACCTAAGGTGATCGAGTGAGACCCTGTCTCAAAAAAAAAAAGAAAAACATACACCTAGACATATTTAAACAAAATATTTGAACCACAGAATTAAGAAAAAAAACAAAAGCCAGCATATTTTCTCATTATAAAAAGAAAAATCCCGGCCGGGCGCAGTGGCTCAAGCCTGTAATCCCAGCACTTTGGGAGGCCGAGGCGGGTGGATCACGAGGTCAGGCGATCGAGATCATCCTGGCTAACACAGTGAAACCCCGTCTCTACTAAGAAATACAAAAAAATAGCCGGGTGAGGTGGCGGGCGCCTGTAGTCCCAGCTACTCGGGAGGCGGAGGCAGGAGAATGACGTGAACCTGGGAGGCAGAGCTTGCAGTGAGCCGAGATCGGCCACTGCACTCCAGTCTGGGTGACAGAGCGAGACTCTGCCTCAAAAAAAAATTAAAAAAGAAAAAAAAAAGAAAAAAGAAAAATCCCAAAACAAACAGAAAAATCCCAAAACAAACAGAAAAATTAATATTTGGGATTTGGGAAAAATCCCAAATATTTGGGATTTGGGATTTGGGAAAAATCCCAAAACAAACAGAAAAATTAATATTGTCACAAGCTTCTGTTTTTGTGTCACATAAAATACTGAACACAATGAAACAATGTTTACAGAGTGCTGAGAAATGAGGTTGAAATAATACTCAGCCACATTTTCACTCAGGAAAAGGCAATATAAGGACTCGTCCAATTCAAAAGCACTTGGAAAGATGCCACCTCTGTACTTTTCTTTAAAAATTACGTGAGATGGACTCTAACAAACTTATAAACTGGCAAGTCATGGTGATGAGTACTTATCAACTAAAATTGAGATAGTTTTAATACAAAAATTAACTGAGCATGGTGACGTGCATCTGTAGTCCCAGCTACTCGGGAGACTGAGGTGGCAGGATCGACTAAGCCAGGGAGGTGGAGGTTGCAGTGAGCCAAGATCATGCCACTGCACTCCAGCTCAGATGACAGAATTAGACTCTGTCTCAAAAAAAAAAAGGAGATAGTTTTAATCAGTGGCACAGCAGATTCCTATTCTGTATACAACAAAATCAATTTCAGAAAAAAAATCATTAAGTAAAACAACATTAATAATAGTTTATCTTTCAGAAAAGAAATGCAAAAAGTGAAATATTTTATTAAACTTTGTTCCAGTAAAAATTATTATATTACAAAAAAGGAAAATATGGATTAATGCTTTTTAATTACAATGATGTATTTTTGTTTTTGTTCTCATAAAAGGAAAATCTTGTAACTTTGTGCCTACATACTGGTTGGCCACAGTTTGATAATAATTACAAAAGACCAACATGTTGAAAACAAGAATAAATTCCAATTGTAAAGATTTCATTCAAATTCAGTGCAATATTTCATGTATAAATGAAAATTTGTAATCAAATTTTTGCCTGTCACATATATTCACTTTGTAGTCTGCATTGTTTCACTGTTTCATATTATAAATATTAAAAGTCCAAAAGGTCACAAAGAAGGACAGAACTAAAGTTAACTCATATTCTGATTTTTTTCTTTGTAATCACTATTATTTCAAATCTACTCTTTAAACACAGGCATTTGTAGTACACTAGGGCTGAAATCACAGCTAGGCCCACAAAGTGAGCTGGAACCACCTGGTCCATTATAAAGTTACTCTAAAAGGAGCCTGCCTTGCTGAGTCCCATGTGTTGGAAACTGAATGAATAACTGGAAATTATTGTATTTACTTCCATGTAGAACACTGGGTTTGCTGAAGGATAAGGAACAAAATATGCTAAGCTGAAGTTTACATGCACATTATTAAAACTCAGTAACCTCAGCAATTGTTCAGATTTAGGCCGAATATTTTTTTCAGGGAGGAATATTTTGTCACTGACTTTGTTTACATTTGCTAGCACATGGTGATAAGGACAGCCCAACTTTCAGTTGATTTTATTACTGCTCCCACTGCCCTATGCTCAGTCTACCACTGGCTTTAATAATTCTGGTAAGCCAGACACCAGACACAGTGGCTCATACCTATAATCCCAGCACTTTGGGAGGCCGAGGCAGATGGATGACTTGAGGTCAGGAGTTCATGACCAGCCTGGCCAACGTGGTGAAACCTCGTCTCTAAAAATACAAAAATTAGCCAAGTGTGGTGGTGCATGCCTGTAATCCCAGCTACTTGGGAGGCTGAGGCAGGAGAATCGCTTGAACCCGGGAGGCGGAAGTTGCAGTGAGCCGAGATCAGGCCATTGCACTCCAGCCTGGGCAACAGAGTGAGACGCTGTCTAAACAAACAAACAAAAAATGTCTGGGCCAGGGCCTTTCATTTTGCTTTTACAAGGGATTTCATGCTAGATAGACAGAGATATAATCGATGTAGATATAGATGTGTATACAAATAGAAATAGATATACATATACATACAGAAAGAGATATACATATATTAACAGAGATAGGTAAAGATAGACAGATACATATAGGTAGGTATAGATACATGGGGACTAAGTTTCCCAAGAGAAGAGATGCAAACCACTTTGAACACCTAGGCCTCCATTGCAGCTGACCATCACAAAGTTTGTGCATACCACATATCACGGCCATCTTCACAACTGTATTCTCAAACACCCCTATCACCATATTCTTCCCAGACTAAACACCAACAGTGATAAATTATGGTGCTTCATTAGGCAATATGTCATTACCCAGTGAAATACCACTGGGCCATTTAAAAGAATGAGGTAGGGCCAGGTACTGTGGCTCACACCTGTAATCCTAGCACTTTGGGAGGCTGAGGCAGGCGGATCACTTGAGGTCAGGAGTTCAAGGCCAGGCTGGCCAACATGGTGAAACCCCGTCTCTACTAAAAATACAAAAAGTGGCTGGGAGTGGTGGTGTGCACCTGTAATCCCAGCTACTCAGGAGGTTGAGGCAGAAGAATAGCTTGAACCTGGGAGGCAGAGGTTGCAGTGAGCCAAGATTGCACCACTGCACTCCAGCCTGCACCACAGAGTGAGACTCAAAAAAAAAGAAAGAAAGACTGACAGAGGTATGGGGGGTGTATTGTGAAGTGAACAAAGGATGTTTCAAAGCTGTGAATAGAAAATTATATGTGGTGTTTTTTGAAGGGTGGCAGGGGCTGGAGAGAATAGTGTGGAAGAGACGTGATTAGACTATGGATTTAAAAAAAAAAATTCTAAGGAAACATATACCAAAATGCCATTTTTTTTTTTTTTTTGGTTGGGGAGAAGATCACTTTCCTACATTATATGCTTCACTAATGCTTTATACTTTTATACAAAGATATATAACCTTTGAAATCAGGAAAATACATAGATTCATATCTTACGTGCAACATGTTTTTAAAATTCACTTTTGGCCGGCCACCTGTATCCCAATACTTTGGGACGCTGAGGCAGGCGGATCACCTGAGGTCAGGAGTTCAAGACCAGCCTGGCCAACATAGTGAAACCCCCATCTCTACTAAAAATACAAATAAATCCATCTCAAATAAACAAACAAACAAATAAATAAGTAAATAAATAAAATTCACTTTCTTGCAAGATCTGGCCTTGGCTTTCCTACTCATTCTTGCTTCATCCCACTCCCAGACTTTCAGCTTCAATGAGCCTCCCTCCTGCCATGTTCATTTCCTCACCTCTACTCCTGTTATTCCTTCTGCCCAGAACACCCTCCCCTGAGCCTTTCATTATTACAAATTCTACCCAAATGCCCTTCAAGGAATCCAAGAGTCTCCTTGAAACTCTTCTTCCAAATCAAGTGCAGTGGCTCACACCTGTAATCCCAGCATTTTGGGAGGCTGAGGTGGGACGATTGCTGGAGACCAGGAGTTTAGGGCCAGCCTGGGCAACATAGTCAGACCTTATCTCTATTTTTTAAAATAGAAAATATGTATAAAAACTTTTCCTTCAGCTCTCATTCCACTCCGACCACTTCTTTTCTCAATTTGTATAATTCCTTTCAAATTTTAGTGTGTATAGGAATCCCCTGGAGAGATTGTTAATGCTCCTGTTTCCCCACCCCCAGAGCTTCTGATTCAATAGGGTGGTGTAGGGCCCCAACATTTGCGTTTCAAACAATATTCCCAAATGATGTTGATGCTGCATGCAGATTGTGTATCACATTTCTAGAGACACTGGTCCAGAACTCAATAATTTAGAACGTATATTCTGTTGCTTTGTTCATTTTATGAAACACATATCTCTTTCATTATACTGTCAGCTCCTTGAGGGCAGGAATCTTGTTTCACACTCCTCTATCCTCTGCAGTACAAGAGTGCCAAGAGATGCTCATAGGATATGTGTTAATTGAGGCTGGAGGTTTGCATTTTCTCTATAATTTAGATGGGGTAAAGCTTATGTGTTTGCAGCAGTCTCTTCCAGTAGTACCAGCTCTGGAAAATTTCCTGGCACTGGCTCTGAACTTGAATGCATCTGGAACCCATGAGGTGTGACCATGTGGCTTTGTGTTCACCTGGCTTGGGAGGACAATTCTCTATGGGCCTCATATTTTCTGAAAACACAATTTTATAATAAGACTTTTTTTTTCTTTGGTCTCCAGACTGTCCCTAAATTGGTGCAATCCTGAGACTGAGTGATGTAACATGATTATAAGACAGCAGTCTGGGTCTAGGTGGCCATACTAAGTGTAAAATACAAGTATGCCATCAATTTCTAGCTTTTTTCTTTTTTTTTTTGAGACAGGGTCTCACCCTGTTGCCCAGACTGGAGTGCAGTGGTGCAATCACAGTATACTGCAGGCTCAACCTTCTGGGCTCAAACAATCCTCCCACTTCAGCCTCCCAAGTAGCTGAGGCTATAGGTGTGCACCACCACATCTAGATAATTTTTAAGTTTTGGTAGAAATGGGGTCTTACTATGTTGCCCAGGTTGGTCTCAAACTTGCAGGCTTATAGCATTATATTTTTAAAAGGAGTGATAGGATACATGGCCTCAGTCAGCCCACTGTATGAATGCCAGATCCCATTCAGTGTGAGTCATGGTACATTCAGTTGGCTGTGTATGGCCTGATGGCCTTCTCTCCAGGGCAGCCAAAGGCAACAGAATACACACCCAATCCATGCTGTTACTCTGCATCTACTGAAGCCCACCTTTCCATCTCCAAACAGTAGAGAAAGTCCCCAGTTTTCTTGGGGATCATAAATAATTGGAACAATTCCACCCACCTATCTCTGTGCTGGCAAGTCTGGAGTGCTGAGACACTCTAATTCTTCAACTTCTTCTTTGGATAGACCCTCTGTTCTCTCTCCCACTGGGTCTTGAGAAGACAGGAGGCATCGCTAAAGCTTGTGTGTGTTTACTTGTGCCTTGTGAGTCTGTTATTGTATAAAGATGCTCTCAAAAGGGGAATAAGAATATGCTTCTAGTTCTACCCATAAAACTAGAAAATTAGTCTTTCATCCCATAGGAAAAGAGACATGGCCTTTTACGCTGATCTGAGAAAATATGGAATATAGGTAGTTCCCAAATATACTAGTCATAGGAACCTCTCAGGGAAAAACTTTGGTTGATAAATTGCAAACAGGCAGCTGAGCGCGGTGGCTCACATCTGTAATCCCAACACTTTGGGAGGCCGAGGGGGGCAGATCATGAGGTCAGGAGATTGAGGCCATTCTGGCTAACACAGTGAAACCCCATCTCTACTAACAATAATGTTTTAAAATATCCGGGTGTGGTGGCACGTCCCTGTAGTCCGAGCTACCCAGGAGGCTGAGGCAGGAGAATCACTTGAGTGACAGAGCGAGACTCCATCTCAAAAAAAAAAAAAAAAAAAAAAATTGCAAACAGGCGTGGAGGAATGGGGTACAGTATTTTGAATCACTATACACAATGCAACAAAGATTTATTAAGCACTCAGGTCACAAACATTGTACTGGACACTGAGGACTGGATGATACAACAAAAATAGGCATAATTATTGCTTATGGAGCATGTGGTTATTCTCATGAAGCTTACAGTTTCACAGCAAGGTAATTATTAATATACAAGCATTCTGATAAGTGTAAGTGTTTAATTATCGTAAATGCTGTAAAGAGCATATGGTGCTATAATTGCATGATACAGACATCGTCAACCTAGAAGGGGCACTAAAGGACAACTTTCCTGAAGGGCTGACTACTGAGCTGAGAGCTGAAGGATGAGTGGAAACTACTAGGGTAAAGAGTGTTCTAGACAGAATGATATGCAAAGGCCCTGTGGCAGGAATGAGCATGAATTGCTCGTAGCATTGAAGAAGGCTGCAGTGACTGAAGCAGACGGCTAGGGGGAGTGTGGCACAAGATGTTGCTAGAGAGGAAGGAAGGACCAGACCACGTCTGGGTCTCTTAAATCATAGTAAGAATTCTTATGAGCAATAGGAAGCTACTGAAATGCTTAGGCAGTTTTCTGTTTTGAAAGAGTTACACTGTCTGTTGGCTGTTGTAGAGTTAATGGATTGGAAGGGCCAATAGTGCTGCTAGGAGGTGATTGCAGGATAAGTGAGTGCTGTCACCCAGAGGAGAGAAGATGGAAGCTTGGTCTAGGGTTGGGAGAAGGGAAATGAAGAGAGGTAGACAGCGCTGCACAGAAGAGTTCTCCGTATTTGATGCAAGCTTCTAGGATAGCTAAGCATCTGAAGCCTTTGTTATAAAGCTAACTGATTATAGAACAGTAGTTTGAATTTAGGTGGCCATATTAGGTTTGTAAGCATGTGACTGACTTTTAGCCTCATATTTTAAAAGCAATAATGGGACAGGCAGTTTTTCCAGAGAAGTGGAGTCCTGGAGAGTGAGTAGAAGAAGCCAGCTCAAGGAGAAATTCCTCAGGAGTGCCATTCTGCTTTATCACCACTGAGCGCTGCTGTTTCCAATGACAAGTTCCCAAGAAACCAAAGGGCCCAGTAAGGTAAGACGAACGGGGGGCGGAAACCATCTTAGAGTTTTAAAAAGTGGGGAAGACAAAGATGTTTTCTAATTTTGGAAACCTGAGTTCTAAGCTGCAAGGGTCCAAATCAAATTTTTGGGAAGCTCATTTTGTAGTATGGTAACTTCTTGCTTTACTGTCAGCATCTCTAAAGACAGTCCCCAGTAATGAAAGGGCCAAAAGAGGCTTTTTTTAGAACCATTAGTGTACCCCCTCCTGTACAGTCCCATTAGCGAGCCTTGTTAAACCAACCCAGACAAAGAGCAAAGATGCCCTAGTTAATGGAGAGTCTCCGATAATTACTCTGCTCAGCCGCTTCTTTTAGGGTCTGAATGGTCTTTAAATAATGTTTCTCTTGCTGTGGTCGCAGACAATGACCTAGCAGTCTGCTTTAAGCGGTGCCAATCCCATTAGCCAAAGAATAGCAAAGCTCTGTGTGTGTCTGCGTGCCAAGGAGCGAGTGTGTGTATGTGTGTGTGTGTCTGTGTGCATATGTGTGTGTGGTGAGGAGCTGAGCTTATGGCAGGGATCAGGCTTAATGTTGCTTTCTTCCTCTTTTCCTCCCTTTCTCTACACACTCATCCCTCCCAGGAACCAGACACACCACTGTGTCTATTGGGTCATCTGCCTGTTGAGTGACAACCTGTCGTTATTGAAAATGGAAACAGACTCCCTTAAATGCTTGCGGACGATGTTTCTCATTCCTACTTACTAAGCACTTCTCTGTAGGATGTGATTCTAAACATGCCCCTGTCCTCTAAGAAATTCACGTCCCAGAACCACAATAATGCAAACAATGTAAAGTCACCCCAGTAAATGTGTGCCACTCAGGTTGGAAAATGTTTTAAAAGCTTCATAAATGTGGAAGAAAAAGATTGAAGGTACAAAAGTTATAGGAAAGAATGCCAAGATCTTTGGAATATTTTCCTCTGTGGCTCTCTCTCCTGATGCCTTGCAACTCTCTTTTCTGATAATGAGAATACTTACTTATATTTAAATAGGAAGGATCAAGTGCTCCAACATGAAAATGTGCATAAGTTCAATCATGAACTCTTTCATAACAAAAATGTACAAAACAACATTCAGAAACACTGCCATACATGGAACCTGGTTGCAACCTGCTCTTGCCCACCATTGTCTGGAGGACTTTTTCAGAGGCTCTAGCATGGTCTGATTCAACAGTTTTTGAATCAACTGAGTGTGAAAACAGGCTACCATAAGTAGGTAGGGTGACTCCACTCACACAAATACATGGGAATGAGTTATTTGCAGCTCATTAAGTATCACAAGGCCTCTCCCCACCACATACCCACCCATCACCCACATCATATGCCTCCTAGGAAGAATGATTATACTGAAGCCAACAGCATAAAAGAGCCATTTTCTGGTTCTGGGTTCTAGAAAGACATCCTAGACAAAGAAATAGTTTACTTGGGAAAACTAAAAAGAAGCTCCACTTACTTCTTACTTTCTGTAACTTTGATCTGCATGTGTTGTTGTTGTTGTTGTTATTGTTGTTGTTGAGACGGGGTCTCACTCTGTCACCCAGGCTGGAGTGCAGTGGTGCATAAACACAGCTCACTGCAGCCGCGAACTCCTGGGCTCAAGGGATCTTCCCACTTCAGCCTCCCCAGTAGCTGGGACCATAGGCACGTTCCACCATGTCTGGCTCATGTTTTTAATTTTGTAGAGATGGGGTCTCACCATGTTGCCCAGGCCAGTCTCAAACTTTTGGGCTCAAGCAGTCCTCCCACCTCGGCCTCCCAAAGTGCTGGGATTATAGGCGTGAGCCCCTACGCCCAGCCTCATTTTTCAAAATTTCATTTTTACTTTAGATTCAGGGAGTGCATGCACTTGTTTGTTACATGGGTAGATTGCATACTGGTGGGGATTGGGCTTCTAGTGTACCCATTACCCGAGTAGTGAACACTGTACTAGAAAGGTAATTTTTCAACCCTCCCCCCTTTTGCTGCCCCCAGTGTCTATTATTTCCATCTTTATGCCCATGTGTACCCATTATTTAGCTTCCAGTTAAAAGAGAACATGAGAACATGAAGTATTTGGTTTTCTATTTCTGAGTTAGTTCACTTAGGATAATGGCCTCCAGCTCTACCCATGTTACTGCAGAGGAAATGATTTCATTCTTTTTTATGGCTGTGTGCCTTTCATTTAAAATTAAATTTTGAACAGATCCTGTGAACAGCTTATGTGTGGGGCTCCTTCTGTATTACTTTTTCTTTCTTTTAGGGACAGGATCTCACTCTGCTACCCAGGCTGGTCTCAAGCTCCTGGGCTCAAGCTGTCCTCCCACCTCAGCCTCCCGAGTATCTAGGACTACAGACGCATGTCACCACACTCAGCTTCCTTCTGTATAATTTAATTTAAAATTTTGATGTTATTTATTGTTAAATGCATAAACTTACAAACAATTATTTGAGAGAGATTAGTTTCTTGTACGTGGACCATTAGCAACCTATATGTTGGGTAACAACTATTTGCATAATAATGAATTAAAATGTGTGAAATAAGGCAACAGCCAGCAGGAACTGAAGAACTCAGTGTTTTGGGTGTCAGGTTGTTTTGTATCAGTGATTCCAATTCTGGTGAAAAGGAATGAATGGTATAAAAGCTCATTTGGGCCGGGCGCAGTGGCTCACGCCTGTAATCCCAGCACTTTGGGAGGCCAAGGTGGGCGGATTACCTGAGGTTGGGAGTTCGAGACCAGCCTGACCAACATGGAGAAACCCTGTCTCTACTAAAAATA
>NW_012116266.1:574552-581065 GCF_000951035.1 Colobus angolensis palliatus
CCAAGGTGGGCGGATTACCTGAGGTTGGGAGTTCGAGACCAGCCTGACCAACATGGAGAAACCCTGTCTCTACTAAAAATACAAAATTAGCCTGGTGTGGTGGCACGTGCCTGTAACCCCAGCCACTTGGGAGGCTGAGGCAGGAGAATCACTTGAGCCCGGGAGGCTGAGGTTGCAGTGAGCCAAGATAGCACCTAGAAGGTAGCAACCTGGAGGCCCCTCCTTCTAGATCAGGTACATGGGGCTTCACAATTCCCTGCCCCGAAAGTTCAGAGTCTGCCTCTAGGGCTGCATGGGCCTTTTTCCTGGGGTCTGCCATCCTGGGGGCTGACCCAGCTGTCAGTATGTCATCACAGGCCTGAGGAGTGACTTCCTCTGGGGAAGCAGTCAGTGAAGTCAGGACATGGCAGCTGAGGTATCTGCATACACATGTGGGTCCTTGTGGTGCAGGACAGGGCCTAGGCTGGGAATCTGAGGGCACCCATTTGTTTTCTTCCCCCAATCCTTGTAACTATCAGGGGTGTACCTGCCATTAAGGACCTGCTCTGGCGAGGTGAAACTTGGCTCTTTGAATTTTTCCTGGCATTTTAGTTTTGAGCACACATCAAAGTTTTGTTATACTCTGGCTGCCAGGGCAGTTCACCTTGGTTTTTTTGTTTGTTTTGTTTTTCCTTTTTTATTTTTTTGTGGAGAATGGGGTCTCACAATCTTTCCCAGGTAGATCTCAAACTCTGGGGCTCAAGCTATCCTTCTGCCTCTGCCACCCTAAGTGCTGGGATTACAGGTGTGAGCCACCACGCCTGGATACCAGGGAAGTTCAACCCAAAGATTCACTCTTGGTAGGACATTTTGTAAGAAGGGAAAATAGGTCATCATTTCTGATTAAAATTCAGTACATCCTTTTTCATTATTTTTATTTTTTGCACTACTCTGCAATATGATATCTCCATTTTGCTGCATGAAATAACAGGTTATTTATCAGAGGTCAAATATCACTAAGCACTGTTATAAACTCTCAATATGGGCTGTGTGCGGTGGCTCACGCCTGTTGTCCCAGCACTTTGGGAGGCTGAGGTGGGCAGATCACTTGAGGTCATGAGTTCAAGAACATCCTGGCCAACATGATGAAACTCCATCTCTACTAAAAATACAAAAAAATAGCCGGGTGTGGTGGTAGATGCCTGTAATCCCAGCTACTCAGGAGGCTGAGGCAGGAGAATCACTTAAACCTGGGAGGTTGCAGTGAGCCGAGATCATGCCACTGCACTACAACCTTGGTTACAGAACGAGACCTCGTCTCAAAAAAAAAAAAAACTCTCAATGTGAATTAACTCATTTCAACAACACTTTGAGGTAGATAATATTATTACTATTACTATGTCATCATCATCCCCATTTTACCTATGGATAAACTGAGGTACAGAGAAGTAAAGTAGTTTGTGCAATGCCTGAAAACTAAAAAGTGGTAGAGCCAAGATTCTAACCACAGTGCAATGCTACTTCTATTCAATCTTCTCTGCTTTTCTACCTTTACTTATCCTTCAGGTCAAGCTCAAGCCCTCCCTCTTCATAGAAGCCTATCTAAGCAGATCCATCTGATTTTCTGGACTTCTGGACTTTTCTTTGCCTTCATCCCTCCCTGGATGTTTACTGTTTGGGACTGCTGGAAATCTTTCCAAATTTGTATCTATTAGCTCCACCATCTAAAGTGAAAGGCCTCAGAGTATATGTTCCAGGTTGAAAAAAATGTTTAGGTGAAAGGTGACTAGATTGACAGTTGAGTAGGCAGATGACTGGTTTCCCATCACAAGTATGGTAGACTCTGTGATGTACTGCCCAGATCCCCCCATCAAAAAAGGACTTGTTGCTCCAGCTTTGGGGAGTGCTGTCAGCAGATTACCATCAGTGGCCATTTTTCTTAGGGACTGTCTCAACTTCATAGAGCCACCTTGCCCTGGAGTGGCCCATATCCAATGACTAAGGGATGTGGGAATATAAAATCCTGGCCATCTGGGTCAGTGGTGTGCTGGAGCCAGCTTCTACTAATTCTTAAGGCTTGAATATGTACATTTACAATTCTGTGTTCTGTGATGATACATCCAGAGCTTGAAATTAGGCACGGTAGGGATTTTTATATTGTGAAAATTGGCAAACTCTGAAAAATCAGAACTTTCACTTTTTCAGTCAGTTTACCAGTACACCACTGTTCTTGGTTCCACATAAACTATGCTGAAGCCACATCAAGATTGAGATAGTTTTTCTTTTGTAATATTTTAACTTTCTGGATGATTCTCTTGTAATCACCTAACGGCTTCTTCCTGCCCACTGCACAGATAAAATCAATATACTAAGACTGTGGCATTGCAGTAGAGAAAGAGTTTAATTGACATGAGGCTGGCTCATGCAGAGGAACTGGAGTTATCACTCAAATCAATCTCCCCAAAGGCTGGAAGACTAAGGTTTTTATGGACAATCTTGTGGGCAGGAGGCTAGGGAATGGGTGCTGCTGATTGGTTGGGGATGAAATCATCAAGGAGTGGAAAAAGGTCCTGGTGCACTCAGTGTGCCTTTGGGTGGGGCCATATGACCAATTGAGTTATGAGTCACAAATCCAGGTGAGGTCAGTCTGAAACAACTACAAACCCAGTATTCGTTTCTACAATAGTGATGTTATCTATAGGAGCAAGTGGGGAAGTTACAAATCTTGTGGCCTCCTGGCCACATGACTCCTGGCAGTAAAGGATTATAGAAACTACTTCTACATTTTATCAGAGTTCAAGCCCCTTCCATAATCCTATTCTGTGGCCTTTCATTAGTCTTACAAAGGTGGGTTTCTGTCCCTGAGCAAGGAGGGGGCATTTTAGGGAGGGACTATTATCATGCTTGCTTTCAAGTTAAACTATAAACAAAATCCCTCCCAAGGTTATCTTGGCCTATGGCCGGAAATGACCAAAGATATTTTGAAGGTCAGAAGCAGAATGGAGTCAACTATGTCAAATTTCTTTTATTGTCATAATTGAAACCACAAAGGCGGTTTCACTCATCTATAAACTGTTAATGGAGGCCTCTGGATAGTACTGACCATTATACAAGCCACCAAGAATCAATGAACCCCATACCTAGAGGACAGTGAATTCCTGTAGTAAATGCTTGTTTTTTCTTTTTGTTTCGTTTTGTTTTCGAGAAGGAGTCTCACTCTGTTGCCAGGCTGGAGTGCGGTGGCATAATCTCAGCTCACTGCAACCTCTACCTCCCAGGTTTAAGTGATTCTTCTGCCTCAGCCTCCTGAGTAGCTAGGACTATAGGCGTGTGCCACCACACCCAGCTAATTTTTATATTTTTAGTAGAGATGGGGTTTCACCATGTTGATCAGGATGGTCTCCATCTCTTGACCTGTGATCCGTCCACCTCAGTCTCCCAAAGTGCTGGGATTACAGGCATGAGCCACTGCACCCAGCCAGTAAATGTTTGTTGAATGACCACACTCAAATTGCTCTATTAATGTCTTCTGTAAATTCTATCACTTATTCTTGATTAAACTTATTTAGTTTAAAAAGCCTTGGTAGTCGGTGGTGGGGTGGGAAATCATTGAATAGTTAGCTTTGCTAATGGCTTTTCGCTTTTTTTCTGTTAACTTATTTGTAGAAGTGATAGTCAAAAGAGTTAAAGACATATATGGCCAGTAATCAAAGAGAATCCTAGGCCAGGCACAGTGGCTCACACCTGTAATCCCACCACTTTGGGAGGCTGAGGCAGGTGGATCCCCTGAGATCAGGAGTTCAAGACCAGCCTGGCCAACACAGTGAAACCCCATTTCTACTAAAAATACAAAAATGAGCCAGGTGTGGTGGTATGTACCTTTAATCCCAGCTACTTGGGAGGCTGAGACAGGAGAATTGCTTGAACCCAGGAGGCGGAGGTTGCAGTGAGCTGAGATCGCATCACTGCATCCAGCCTGGGCAACAGAGCGAGACTCCATCTCAAAAAAAAAAGAATCCTGGCCCTAATATAAGAGCAGGGTCCTAAAGATACCCACCATTTCAGCAAAATAGGGTCAGATATTAATCTTGTGTGTGTCGGATCTTAGGATGTGCGAGGTTCCTTGTAAAGAGACCTTAGGATACTTAGAATGCTTAGAGACAGAAGCTAGTTACCAACCCGTATGGAACTGTTTCAGTATTTTAACAGCAGGTATGTCCTTGTAGGTGCCTTGCAGCTGAACAGCAGGTTCATTTATACTTTCAAGGAATAACTCTATTTGTGACTGCAATATTTGACATCTCCTATGCTTTTAATTTACCTAAAGAGACAAACAACAGTAATTATACTATGTTGATCTTAATAAATATCCTAATCATTTTTACTTGGGCTTATTTTGGGAGATGGGTGAGGTATACTTGGCTTGCAAATTTTAAGCTCTAAATAGCACTAAAAATGTTCTGATTAAGTTTAAAACACTTTTTGATGAGATTTTTGTTGTATTTCTTAGAAGACAGCATTGATTTTTTTGAATCCTGGCTTGAGCATTACTTTAGTAAATGAAGTCTAAAAGGAAAATATCTAATGAAAGTATGTAATAATGGTACTTCCTCATACGACGTTTAACATCTTTGGAGATCATTTACTAGGTACCATAATACTTGTTGAGGAAAATGCAAAGATGAACAAGATAGGGTGCCTGCCCTGCCGGGGATGCTGAAGGGAATATGATGGGGAAACTTTGTATTTGTCAATTAACCTCAGTAAAGCTGGGAAAAAATCAATTAATTAATTAAAAATGGGCAACCTAAAGTTGGAAAAGAAGAGTTTCCAGGAGTGGGTTAAAAAAAAAAAAAAGGCTTTTTTTTTGTTGTTGCCACATCTACTGTAAGAATGAAGACCATTCTCAGCAACCAGACTGCTGACATTCCAGAAAATGTCGACATCACTCTGAAGGGAAGCACAGTTATTGTGAAGGGCCCCAGAGGAGGCCTGTGGAGGGACTTCAGTCACGTCAATGTAAAACTCAACCTTCTTGGGAGGAAAGAGGCTCCGGGTTGACAAATGGTGGGGCAACAGAAAGGAACTGGCTACCATTCAGACTATTTATAGTCACACACAGAACATGATCAAGGACGTTACACCGGGCTTCCGTTACAAGATGAGGTCTGTGTCTGCTCACTTCCCCATTAACGTCGTTATCCAGGAGAATGGGTCTCTTATTGAAATCTGAAATTTCTTTGGTGAAAAATGCATCCCCAGGGTTCGGAGGAGGTCAGGTGTTGCTGGTTTCGTATCTCAAGCCCAGAAAGATGAATGAATCCTTGAAGGAAATGACATTGAGCTTGTTTCAAATTCAGCTGCTTCGATTCAGCAAGTCACAAGTTAAAAATAAGGATATCAGAAAAATTTTGGATGGTACCTATGTCTCTGAAAAAGGAACAGTTCAGCAGGCTGATGAATAAGATCTAAGAGTTGTCCAGATACAGAAACAAGATGCTGGAAGACTCCTAAGACCTAGTTGTGATATTTAAATGATGCAATAAAAGACCTATTGATTTTGCAAAAAAATAGGTGTCTGGACTATAAAATGTGAATAAAGCAGTATGTGGGAAATAAGTCTGGAAAGGTGAAGTGTCAGTCAAGACACTTTCAGTTGTAAATGACAGAAACCAACACAAACTCCCTTGAGATAACATGGACTTAATTGATAATAGAACTGTGGGGTCTAGGAGGTGAGGTTAGCTCCAGACCTGAGGAGATCCTGGGACTCAAGCAAGGTCATTAGCTCTTACTCTCCCACCACACCTTCCCACTCCCCTCACACAAAATCTTCATCCCTCCCTTGGTGTTACTCTCCTCTCCCCTGCCACCTTCCTTCCCTTCTTCAGCAGACAGGCATTCTCACATGGTGGGAAAGATGGCCATCAGGGGCCTCCAATTCACATCCTTCCAGTCCTGTAACCCAATAGGCAAGGCTCCTTCCACAGTTTCAGAGATAAAAATTCCAGAGAGGGACTCTGATTGGCTGGGTCACATGCCCACCCTGGCTCAACCGCTGTAGCCAAAAGACTAGGGTACTGTGACTAGTAGAAGTGGCCTAGCATTGATCACATACTTACCCTGTGTCTTACAGGTAGGGGAAGTTCCCAAAGGAAGTAGGAATGCTGAGTGCAGAAAAACAGAGATGTCCCCACATGTAGGAGGGAGCCAATAATGTAGAGAGCCTCAAGGTCAAGCCATGAAGTCTGAACTCCTTCTGGCAATAGGAGGCCGTTAAAAGTACTGGAGGCTGGGTGCGGTGGCTCACACTTGTAATTCCAGCACTTTGGGAGGCCGAAGGGGGGGGGGGCGGATCATGAGGTCAGGAGTTCGAGACCAGCCTGGCCAACACAGTGAAACCCCACCTCTCCTAAAAATACAAAAAATTGGCCGGGCGCGGTGGCTCAAGCCTGTAATCCTAGCACTTTGGGAGGCCGAGACGGGCGGATCACGAGGTCAGGAGATCGAGACCATCCTGGCTAACACAGTGAA
>NW_012116266.1:581730-594134 GCF_000951035.1 Colobus angolensis palliatus
AAAAAAAAAGAAAAAATAAATAAATTAGCCATGTTGTGGTGATGCGCGCCTGTAGTCCTAGCTACTCAGGAGGTTGAGTTGGGAGGATCCCTTGAACCCAGGAGTTCAGGGCTGCAGTGAGCTATGATCATGTGACTGCACTCTGGCCTGGGCACAGGGTGAGATCCTGTTTCTAGCAAAACAGAAAAAAAAGTACCTCAAATTGCAGGGTTTAAAGAAAGCTTATTTAAACTTCGAACATCAACCGAAGGAAATTTTTTCTTAACTCAATTGTTAAAGATTTGCTTATCAGTCTTCCAGAGGGTGGGAAGAGGAATCAGAGTTGTAGATTTCTAATTTTCATCCCCGACCCCTCTGACTTTTTTTTTCATTCCTTTGTTCATTCATTTATTCAGATATATGTACATTGGGCATGTGCTAGGTGCCTACTAGATGGTGGTGAGTGAAACTGAAATAGTGCCCGCCCTCTGGGAGTTCATAGGTGAGATGGGTGAGCGTGGGAAGACCAATAAAATAGATAGATGTGTACTTATACAGTGAGAAAATGGCTAAGAAGTGTGCTATGATGGAAAACAGACAGGAAACTGCAAGGAAGGTCTGTCCAATCAGACCAGTATATCCCCGCAAAGCGACCACAGTCACGGTGGGTGGGGTGTGGGTGGTCTTACTAAACAGTCCTGCCCGCGTGCACACACATGCACACTCTATTTTGCTGGGAATCCGCAAGTGGGGGTGAAGACCTCACCTCAAAACCACCCCTTTTCAACCTGCGTAGGAAAGGACAGTGAAAACGGATTTTCACTGCAGCCCCAAAACCGGAAATGAGAAGCAATCTCCAGGTTCTAATAGTCCCACTTTTGGAAATAACTTATTTCTTTGAGTAATTAATTCCCTTAGACAAGGGAAATGCTAAAAACCAGCCCGACCCTGACATGTTCTAAGTGACATTTTCCAATCGCAAACACCCATTTTGGCGTTGGGTGGAGCAGTGAGGGGGCTCCGCGACGCACGCCATTGCTTTCACAATGTGTACGAGAGGAACTGTATATAAGAAAGCAAAGAAATAAGAAGGCCTGGTGGGTGCGGTCAGGCCCGGCCGAGCTGCCCGGTCCCTCGGGCAGGAAAGTCACGTCCTCGCAGCCTGGAACCTTGTGTGTCCGGCTCTGGCTGCCCGGGCCGCCGGCGGAAGCATTTCAGAGTGGGACCGCGAGAAGCCGCTTGTAAACAGAGCCGGGCCGGGATGGTCAGCGGCTGGGCTGGCTGTCACCGTGAGGCGGGCGGCGGGCTGCGGGAGCCAAGCCCCCGCCAGCAGCGGACTGCAGGCCCCGCAGGTGAAGGGAGAGTAGCAGCCGGCGCCCGGGTGAGCATCCGTCTGCTTCTGTGCTGCCTGGCTGGCCAGTTTGGGGGATGGGGTGGGGACGACAGCATTGTAAATATCTGAGCAGCTCCCAGGGGTAGCGGTGATTTTGCTGTTTCTTCCATGCTCAGGTTTTTATTTCGTGCTGGAGATTGTACCACATTGCAATGGCTAATGGGTGACGGGAGGTTACGTGATGCATTATCTGCTTATTTTTGTGAATCAGGTATATAATAGGAGGAGAATGTAGTTGAAATAGTACGTGATCTTGTTGAGTGCGTTATTAGTACCCCTGCTATCCCCTCCTGGGGATTATAAAGCCAAACCCCAGCAGAGCTTTTAACCTACATCAGGCTGGGGCTTCCAGAAAACGATTGTTCTTTCTGTCGACTCTGTCCGTTTTTAACGTATAGTAAATGACACCACATGACTGATGACAAGCATGGTTTGATCTTGTAGGAATGAATTATTAAGCTAAAAAATCAAGATAAATCTCACACCCATCCCTTGAATAAAAATAAGTTACTACTGAGACATTTATTTGGATGACAAATTGAGACTGGTCTGGATGTACACCTTGCAAAGCAAGACAAATTTGAATTTACCAGGTTAAACTGAGATTGAGCCATGCTGTTGTAAACTTATTTAGAAGTTTATTTCTCTCCTTTTTTCTTCCTTGGAAGGAACCAGAGAGAAACAGCTGGATTTTTTTTCTTTATATTTCAATTTAAGTAATCGTAGTGAGTTGTGATTTGTATTTATAAAGTATTTTATTATAAAATACTATATGTAAATTATAATTGGCATACTTAAAATACAAGGCAGTTTGTGTTTGACTGACTTCAAGAAAATGCCTTCACAGAAGCTGGGCTATATATATATAGTCTCTAAAAATGTCAATTGACATTTGTAAACTTGGTCACATAGTCTTTTAGACAGGAGATGAATATTAGGTTAAATTGCACCTACAATAGATAGATATACATAGAAGAAATGATACTAATTCCTGATGAGTTTTTCTTTACAGTGAATATTTTTACAGTGTCATGGTTTATAGCAAAAACTATAAAGCCAGACTCCTTCAGTTTGAATTTCTGCTTGGTCACTTCCTAGTTGTGTAATCTTGGGCAGTTGACTTAGCTCTTCTGTTTCCTGATCTGTAGAATGGGAATAATAACAGTATTGACCTCATTAGGGTTTTTATTATTGTTATTTTATTTTATTTTATTTTGAGACAGGGTCTTACTCTGTCACTCAGGCTGGAGTACAGTGGCATCATCATGGCTCACTACAGTCTTGACTTCCTGGACTCAAGCGATCCTCCCACCTCAGCCTCCCGTGTGGCTGGAACCATAGGCACACGCCACCACAGCTGGCTAATTTTTGTACATTTGGTAGAGACAGAGTTTCGCCATGTTGTCCAGGCTGGTCTTGAACTCCTGAGCTCAAGGCTTAGAACAGTACCTGGCATATAGTAATTGCTGTATACAAGTTTGTTAATAAATATATAAAATAAAAATATGCCAGTGTTGAAAATGGAATGGTGATTACCAGGGCCTGGAGAGAGGGAGGCAATGGAGGATTTGTTGTTTAATGCTACGGTCCCCAACCTTTTTGGCACCAGGGACCGGAAGACCATTTTTCCACAGAGGGGGTGGCGTGGGGTTGGGGAGTAGAGGCAGGATAGTTTCGGGATGAAACTGTTCCACCTCAGATCATTAGGCATTAGATCCTCATAAGGAGTGTGCAACCTAGGTCCGTCACATGCACAGTTCACAATAAGGTTTGCATGAGAATCTAATGCTGCTGCCCATCTGATAGGAGGCGGAGCTCAGACGGTAATGTGTGGCTGGTCCATTGCTCACCTGCCGTGTGGCCCAGTTCCTAACAGGCCGTGGACCAGTACTAGTCTGCTGGCATGGGGGTTGGGGACCCCTGGTTTAATGGGTATAGAGTTTCAGTTTTGCAAAATGAAAAGTTCTGGAAATTGGCTGCGCAACAGTGTGAATGTACTTAACAATACTGAACTGTACACTTAAAAATGGTTAAGATGGGGCTGGGTATGATGGCTCAGCCCTGTAATTCCAGTGCTTTGGGAGGCTGAGGCAAGGGCATTGCTTGAACCCAAGAGTTGGAGGTTAAGTGAGGTATGATTATGCCACTGCACACCAGCCTGGGCAACAGAGCAAGGGCATGTCTTTAAAAAAAAAAAAAAAGTTAATATGGTAAATTTCATATTATATGTATTTTACAACAGTTTAAAACTTTTAAATACCAGTGTTAGCAAACTTATGTTTTCAAAATTTTATTAGCATGCTGCAGTCCCATTCATAGTTAGTTGCCTTTGCCATTATGGAACTGCAGCTTCTGCAGTCATCAGTAAGATTCACTTTTTTAGTAGATTTGTGTACTTGAGATTTAATTATAAAGAACACAAACAAATGATAAGAAACAACACCTAAGACTCTGTGGCAGGCAGAATTCTAAAAATGCCTCTCTACTAAAATTGCTCTCTGTAATCTGTGAAACCTGTGCATATAATAAGATACCACTTTCTTGATTATGTTATGTGGCACAGTTGAATTTAAAATGGTGAGATTTTCTGGATGGGTCTAATCTAATCACAGGAGCCCATAAAAGTTGAGAGCTTTCTCTGTCTGGGAAATTGGAGAGACTTAAAGCAGGAGGGCTCAACATGCTGTGTTGTGGCTTCGAAGGTGGAGGGAAACTGTTGAGAAGGAATTTGGGCAGCCTTGAGGAGTACTGGAGGCCTAGAGTTGGTGAGGGTGGCCCCAGCAACAACCAGCACAGAAAGAAATGGGGACCTTTGACATAGGCCACAAGGAACTAGATTGTGTCAACAATTCCAATAAGCTTATAACTGGATTATTTACCTGAGTTTCTATTAATAGATAAGAACCCAGCCTGGCCACTACCTTGATTTCAGCCTTGTGTGAGAGAATCTGAGCAGAAAACCCAGTCAAGCCCATCCAGGCTTCTGACCTCCAGAACTGTGAGAAAATAAATAGGTGTTGTTTTAAGCTACTTAAGTTTGTAGAAATTTGTTACGCAACCATAGAAAACTAATACAGAGGCCGGGCGCGGTGGCTCAAGCCTGTAATCCCAGCACTTTGGGAGGCCGAGACGGGCGGATCACGAGGTCAGGAGATCGAGACCATCCTGGCTAACACAGTGAAACCCCGTCTCTACTAAAAAATACAAAAAACTAGCCGGGCGAGGTGGCGGGCGCCTGTAGTCCCAGCTACTCCGGAGGCTGAGGCAGGAGAATGGCGTAAACCTGGGAGGCGGAGCTTGCAGTGAGCTGAGATCCGGCCACTGCACTCCAGCCTGGGCGACAGCGCGAGACTCCGTCTCAAAAAAAAAAAAAAAAAAAAAAAACAAAAAAACTAGCCGGGCGAGGTGGCGGGCGCCTGTAGTCCCAGCTACTCTGGAGGCTGAGGCAGGAGAATGGCGTAAACCTGGGAGGCGGAGCTTGCAGTGAGCCGAGATCCGGCCACTGCACTCCAGCCTGGGCGACAGAGCGAGACTCCGTCTCAAAAAAAAAAAAAAAAAAAAAAAAAAAAAAAAGAAAAGAAAACTAATACAGAAAGAAAAATTGAAACAATAGCAAAGTATCATTTTTTCCAAATCTCAAATTAACATAAATTTTCAAAAATCCTCCACACCAGTTAGTGTACAGCACAGCAGACACTCGCAAATGCTAGGAGGGATGCACAATTGCTATAACCTTTCCAAACAGCTCATTGCTGAATGTATGAAAAGCCTCAATGATGCTCCTACCTTTTGACCCAGTTAATTCCACTTCTAGGGTCCATCCAAAGGAATTTTTCAGAAATATTTTTAAAGTTAATCTTCAAAGATGCTCAATATAACTTTATTTAGAAAAAAACATGTGTAATAACCTGAATGCCCCAAAATAGGGGAACAAATTATGATGTCGTCAATAGATACAGTGTTATATAGACACTAAAAAGGATTTTTATTTTTATTTTTATTTTTTTGAGATGGAGTCTCGCTGTGTCACCCAGGCTGGAGTGCAGTGGTGCGATCTCGGCTCACTGCAAACTCTGCCTCCCGGGTTCACGCCATTCTCCCGCCTCAGCCTCCCGAGTAGCTGGGACTACAAGCGCCCGCCACCACGCCTGGCTAATTTTTTGTATTTTTAGTAGCGACGGGGTTTCACCGTTTACAGGATGGTCTCGATCTCCTGACCTCGTAATCCACCTGCCTCAGCCTCCCAAAGTGCTGGGATTACAGGTGTGAGCCACCACGCCCGGCCAACAGAATTTCTTAATGAAGTTTAAAAGTGTGGAAAGGTGTTTGCTAGTTGTGGAAATGATTGCTAGTTGGGGAAAAATGCATATCTATAGTAAGCTCTGAACTATGTTTAAAAAAACAAAATCTACGTAAAGACTGAAAGGGCCACAACGGGGCAGTGCTTTTTTTCCAGTGGAGGGTGAATAGGCATTGTTTATTTTGCCCTTTATTCTCTTGATATTTTCAAAATGACAAGCAATGAACATGTAGTACTTATTTATAATCACAGAACTCAATAAACATTATTTTAAAAGCTGTTAAGTCTCTACATTGTGGGGAATACAATGACTATAAAACATTGTACAGTCAAATACTGGAGATAATAAAATTCATAAATAAGTATGTGGCAGAAAGTGATTTTTTAAAGAAAACAAGATATGGAAAACATTATTATTGAAAAGATTGAAAATAAAGTTGGAAACTTATTTCTCAGTAGGGTAATAAGTGAAAGTTTCATGGTAGAAGGATCACTGAATGTCATATAGAAGTAATAGAAAAAGGAGGCACATAGCTGAATGTTCATTAAAAGTATTTTGTTTTCTTATAGATTGACGGATGTAGGTTTTGGGCTAAGGACTCAGGTTAATTATACTGGTGGAAAACAACTGTGAAGAATATGGAACCATTTACAGAAAAAAATGGGGCCTGATTAGGAAAACCAAGCTGGCCCTAGCCCAGTAACATCTTCATTAAAAAACATCCAAGGCTAATATTTACTGAATATTTATGAGATTCTTGACATACTCTATTACAGTTTAATCTTGCATATAGCCTTTGCTTAAGACTTGAAGTCATTCATTTACATATATAAAAAGTAGGCAGGTAGACAGTTACTAATTTAATTACTGGTTTCAAAAGACCTGACTTTAATGGGAACTTGGAGAAGGTTAGATTGGGCAGGTTTTTTTAGGATTCTTTATCTCTAGACAGTTGCCAGCAGCACCAAGCTACTGCTGCTGTTACTTTTATTTTCTCATTGTCACCCTATCCTATTTCACGTCACCCTGTCCCCCAACACCCCTAGAAAAGTACAGAGAGTGTCTGTGGCCCCATCGGTCGCTGGCTAAATGCTGATTTGCTTCAGCAAATGTTAAGCCCTTAAAAGAAAAAGTCTGCAGGGATATCTAGCAAGGAGTTGCTTTTTTCTTCTTGCTTGCTCCTTTTAGAGTACATTTGGCATTTGGTTCATAAGGAACTGAACTACATCCTAGCTTGGAGTTTCTGATGCAAGCCAATTAATTCAGAGAACTCAGTGCTGAGTGACAGTGTGATAAAAATGACCACCAGCAATAAATTCCATGCGTTATGTTTGCTCTGTTTCATTGTCTACTGTGGATCATACCAGACATTGAAAAACATGCATAATTTGCCTTCATGCTGACAAGGTAAAAGTTTTATTTGTTCCATAAGTAATTAATCTTGATGACAGTACGAGTTATGAGCAAAAGCCAAAGTCAAAATATGGAAGCCATTGCATTAAGATGTCAGGCATGCTGTTTTCATTAACATTTTGTTTGTTTTTCATACACTCATTAATTGTTCATTTGAGTTATGTGGTTCAAATAGAATCCCCCAATCATATGCCACATTTGTGACCATGGTAGAGATTTATTTATCCAGTTCTCCTGCCTACTGTAACCAGTTTATAATTCAGTACAAACTAAAGCTGTTCTATCTGGCATTATCCAGTTTACCTGTGAATACTTATGTAACTGGGAAATTGTTAAATATCCACTTCACCTTGTATTCTGTAGGTGTGATTATATAAATGTTGATTTTTCAGTCACAGAACAAAAAACACGTGTTATAGGTTAGAAACATCAGAAATATAACTAGCAGATTTTTTGTTCCAGGAAATTAGCTGAATGCTCCTCCTACATGTTCTTGATCCATGTTTACCAGCACTATAACTTTTCCAGAACAGCTTCTCTTCCACCTTCAGGGATTCATTGATTTGTTGATTCAGGAAGTAAGGATTGAGCACTTGTTTTGTGCCATGGCACAGTACTTGGAGGTAGGAATGAACAAGACAGGCACAATCCATGCCTTGATGAAGCTTACAGTCTAGTTGGGGAGACCGACAGTAAACAAGCCATTTGAAAATAACTTGTGTGCTCACTTTGGCAGCACATATATTAAAACTGGAACAACACAGAGATTAGCATGGCTTCTGTGCAGGGATGACATGCAAATCTGTGAAGAGCGCTTTCAGGTAATGTTAAGATGTGTATGGTTTATACCAATGGTAAAAAATTATAAAGTTAAAAAAAAATAGCTTGAGATGCATAATAATGGAGGAAATCTGGGTGCTGTGGTAGCATATAAGAGGCCATTCAAAATGGACCTGGAGGTCAGGAGAGATGTGATTCCTCATCAAGGACCGGACAGCTGAATTAGACTTAGCCAGATTGTTTGTGTGTGGGTAGGAGGTAAGGAGGGGGCAGTGGTGATAAAGAAGATGAGGGTGATGGTGGTGGAAAACAGTGTTCCAGGCAGAGGAAACAAGATAGGTGAGAAAGCATGTGGAAACTTCCAGGTTTGGTTTTGTTTTCAGACAAGGTCTTGTTCTGTTGCCCAAGCTGGTGTGCAGTGGCGTGATGATAGCTCACTGCAGCCTCAAACTCCTGAGCCCAAGCGATCCTCCTACCTCAGCCTACTGCATCGCTGGGACTGTAGGTTCACACCCCCATGCCTGATTAACTTTTAAAAAATTTTTTGTAGAGATGGGGTCTCACTATGTTGCTCAGGATGGTCTTGAACCCCTAGCCTCCAGCAATCCTCCCATCTTGGCTTCCCAAACTGCCGGGATTACAGGTGTGAGGTACTGCACCTAGTCCCAGTTTCTATAAATCTTTTTTTTTTTTGAGATGCAGTGGCACAATCACAGCTGAAAGTGCTGGGATTATGGACATCAGCTACTGCTGTTGGCCTCTAAATTCTTTATAGGTAGATATAGAGTGGGGGTGAGGTGGGAGTGGGTATGGGGTGAGGGTAGGGGTAGAGAGAGAGATTAAAGAGATAAGGCCAAGGAGGTAGGTGGCCATAAACTCTTTCAGGTAATGTTGCGATGTGTGTAGTTTATCCAAATGGCAATAGGTTTTAATTTTGGAAAGAACATTTTGGTTGCAGTGTGGTGAATGGATTAGAGGAGGGTAAGACTGAAGGGAAGAAGATTGGATGGTGGTGATTGAATGAAGGCAGCGGAGACAGAGAAATGGGTAGATGTGGCCAATGCTGTAGATGAGAATTCATATGACTTGCTGATTTGGAGTGATTGCATGTGAGGGAGCCAGAAGGATCAAGAATGATGTTTATCTTTTGGCGACAGAGGGTATGTCCTTTACTCTATGCTGAATGCTGAGAGGAGGGGCAGGTTCGAGATGAGTTCAGTGTTGCATATGCAGGTCTAGAGCTTGAGAGTAATGTGTTTCTTTTTTGTTTTTCTTCTTTTTGGGACAGAGTCTCGCTCTGTCACCAGGCTGGAGTGCAGTGGCGTGATCTCGGCTCACTGCAACTTCCGCCTTCCAGGTTCAAGCCATTCTCCTGCCTCAGCCTTTCGAGTAGCTGGGACTACAGGCGCGTGCCACCACCCCCAGCTAATTTTTGTATTTTTAGTAGAGACGAGGTTTCACCACGTTGGCCAGGATCATCTCGATCTCTTGACCTCGTGATCCTCCCGCCTTGGCCTCCCAAAGTGCTGGGATTATAGGCGTGAACCACTGCGCCTGGCCAGAGAATAATATGTTTCTTGTCTGCCACGTAGATTGCAGCTGAAGCCACAGGATGAAGATCACTCAGGGAGGGCAGACGAGGAACCAGATAAGAGGGTTATGGGCAAAACGGGAATACCCACATGTACAATATGGGCATAGGAAGGGGAGCCTATAGAAGGGAGTGGGAGGAGCCTTCAGAGTTGAAGGAGAAATACCAGGAGAGAGCATCTGTGAATTCATGAGAGCAGTGCAAGGAGTGGGGGTTCAGTAGGTCAAATACTGCTGTGTGGTTAGGTCAGATGCTGAGTGAAAAGTCTTTAGGGTTTAGCAAAAAGAAAATCATTGGTGACCTTTTCCTGTGAAGTTTCAGCTGGGGCAGAATCAGACTACTTCTTGAGGGGAGAGTGAATGGGCAATGAGAAATGGAGTCAGAAAGTATAAAGAACAAGTTTCTTCAAGAAACTTACAAAAAAAAGAGAGGAAGGGGAACATATCCTAGCTGTGGGGAAACCTGGGCAGCAAAGATGGGTTTTATTTGTTTTTTACTTTTTTGAGAAGAGATATTCCTTTTGAATTTTTATGCAACACTTGCGCCACTGAATCCCTCCTTTCCAAGACCACCAGAAAAGCTGATGCACAGCAACTCCTACTGCCTTGAAAATGCTGGAGGAACCTTGAGTAGATTAAAACCTTATTTCGAAGCTTCCTAAACTGAGTGCTGTGGCCACTCCCTCCACCAGTTCGTTGATTTATAATGGAGATCAAAGAGAATGTGGTGACCTTTTCGTTGGTATCAGACAACTGATGGGTATCCTATACACTGCTTTGGAGTTCGTAAAACACTACATTATGTTATCTGATGTGCACTCTGAAAAAGGTGAGAGAGGTATCTTTATTTGCCCTACATCACAGACAAATTACAGTTGGCCCTCTGTATCTGTGGGTTCCACATCTGCAGATTCAGCCAACCATGGATCAAAAATATTAGGAAAAAAAATTCCACAAAAATCCAAAAGGCAAAACTTGAGTTTGCTAAATGCTGAATACCACATTGACTCCACCAGATGAGAGGATGTGTAGGCACTGTAATAGATATTGTAAGTAACGTAGAGATGACTTACGGGAGGATGTGCGTAGGTTGTATGCAAATATTACACAATTTTGTATAAGGGACTTGAGCATCTGTGGATTTTAGTATCTGAGGGTGTCCTGGAACCAGTCCCCCATGGATACAGAGTCACTGAAATTCAGATTCAAGTAACTTGTCCAGAATCAAACTTCTCATAATGATAAATAGAAAGTTGAGGCCCAGATTGGCTAATTCCAAATATTGTGGTTAAGTGGTTGCCCTACGCTGAAAGGTTAGCTATGGCCTCTGTATTTTCATGGTAGTATGGTAATATGAAACCAGGGCATATGTATATATATATATTTTAAACAGGGTCTCACTCTGTCACCCAGGTTGGAGTACAGTGGCTCGATCTCGGCTCACTGCAATCTCTGCCTCCCAGGCTCCCGTGGTCCTCCTACCTCAGCCTCCTGAGTAGCTGGGACCACAGCCATACACCACCATGCCTGGCTAGTTTTTTGTATTTTGGGTAGAGACAGGGTTTCACCCTGTTCCCCAGGCTGATCTCGAACTCCTGAGCCAGGAGATCCACCTGCCACTGCCTCCCAAAGTGCTGGGATTATAGGTGTGAACACCCAGCCAGCATATCATCTTTTAGTAGATTATAGAAACAAGACAGAAGGTTGTGGGTCAATTTTGTTATTTTGTTTGAAGCCCACATACATTGATATTTGCCTGTGCCCCCAAAAAAAGTCAAGTTAGTTTTAGAAGGAGGCAGTTTATTTAATCAATTAATTAATTTATTTATTTTGAGATGAAGTCTCTCCCTGTCCCCCAGGCGAGAGTGCAATGGCGTGATCTCGGCTCACTGCAACCTCTGCCTCATGGGTTCTAGAGATTCTCCTGCCTCAGCCTCCTGAGTAGCTGGGATTACAGGCACCCACTATCATAGCCAACTAATTTTTGTATTTTTAGTGGAGACGGGGTTTCTCCATTTTGGCCAGGCTGGTCTTGAACTCCTGACCTCAGGTGATCTGCCTGCCTCGGCCTCCCAAAGTGCTGGGATTACAGGCATGAGCCACTGTGCCCAGTCAGCAATTTATTTCAATATGCCTTAATCATCAAAATATGTTTGAATTATTGATCATAACATCTAATTTGAAATATTTCTTTTAATTCTTTTGACAGAAACATTTGTTTGCAGGTTGTTTTAAGCAAACATTTTTACAAGTGTTTCTATTTATTGGCTAAATGAAAAATGATGTCGCAGGGAAACACTAGTAAAAGGTTTGGGCAATTAGGACCATGTAAACATTTGCAGAAGCACTTGTTTCGCCTAAATGAAGTCACAGTTATTATACCCTTGCAAACATTCCAAGTAATGTGTCCAAGGTCACTAAGACAATTGAGGTTAGCTATTTAGAGAACAGCTTTTTACTGTGTTTGTTCAGGAACCTGTCTTCTACCATTCCCTTAGAGAACTTATAATAATAACACAGAAGTATTATAGAGGTGATTTTTTTTTTTAAATTAAGTATAAACTACTTCCCTGGGCGCAAATATGATATTTAGCAATTAACTCTCTGGGTCATGGGATTAAGAAACATATTTGGAAATAAATAATAAAGTTGCTGGCATTTGACACTAAAATTTGAAGCACCATGTTTATGTACTAAAATTTTAGCCATATTATCCCAGGGTAATTAATTTGCTCTGAATTGTCATATGGGGCTGTGGTGTATCTTAGAGTCTTGTTTCTACTCACTGACCATATTTCCCTAGACAAGTAACTTCATCTTTTTAAATCTCAGTTTCCTTATCTGTAAAGTAGTAATAATAGCAGCTCTCTAATAGGGTGGTTGTAAGGATTTAACAACATAATGCAGTAGAGGGTTTAACATACGTTAAATAGTAAGTACTTTAGTAA
>NW_012116266.1:595047-601221 GCF_000951035.1 Colobus angolensis palliatus
AACTCCTGACCTCAGGTGATCCGCCTGCCTCATCCTCCCAAAGTACTGGGATTACAGGCGTGAACCACTGCACCTGGCCAGTTCCTACTATTCTTATCCTTCATACCTTATAAGGTTTTCTTCTGTCCTGTGTGATGGGCAGAGATTTTTCTGTCCTTCAATTTGTACATAGTTAAATGACAGAGACTCATTCTGTTATTTTGCCTTATCTTGTGCTTATCTTTGAGGGTCAGAGACAGTGTTTTGTCTGCCTTTGCCAGCCTTGCTTGTTTCCTGACTAAATTGGTTAAGAGGCTGATTGGTAGCCAAGGTTGTTGTCACAGATTAAATCCAAAAGGGAGGGAGAGGTCATAGATGCAGCCCATCACTGCTGAGTATGTCTGCCCTTTCAAACAAGAGGTGAGTCACCTTTTTGCTTAGATCTTACCATTGGTCTAGTTCTCTTGGGATGCCAGTTAACAAAGACCTAGGCTTACTTTTTAGCAGGTTCCAGTTCAGCAGAGACAGAAAATAAATCAACTAATTACTTCTCTCATACATTTACTCTGAATGCCCATAGAAACTGGTTTTGTGAGTGTATGCTAAGCCATAAGCTGGTTTTTTTTTTTTTTGAAGGTTAAAGTTGTAAGTATTCTCCCTTCTGCTGGTGAGCTGCAGTGACCAAAAGAGTTAAAGTCAACAGGAAGTGAGGGAATTATTCATTTGCCACGACATCCTCACCACCCAGCAAAGTTGGACAAGAATGTGTCTGTGGGTCAGAACGACTTGAACAGCTTGTGAAGAAGGCCTTTGCATTCTTGCCTTCCATGTGTGGTTAGTTCACATAGTGCTCACTCTTTGGTGGAACCTTTGAGGCTGTTATTGTAGGCTGACAGCTTCTTGCCAGAAGCAGCATGATTTCTTTTGTTTTGTTTTTTTTTTCTTTTTGAGACAGAGTCTTGCTCTGTTGCCCAGGCTGGAGTGCAGTGGCATGATCTCGGCTCACCGCAACCTCCACCTCCTGGGTTCAAGTGATTCTCCTGCCTCAGCCTCCTCAGTAACTGGGACTACAGGCGCATGCCACCATGCCCAGCTAATTTTCGTATTTTTAGTAGAGATGGGGTTTTGTGATGTTGGCCAGGCTGGTCTGGAACTCCTGACCTCTTGATTTGCCTGCCTTGGCCTCCCAAAGTGCTAGATTATAGGCATGAGCCACCATGCCTGGCCTGCAGCATGATTTCTGGAGCAGGTATGATTGGTTTTGTTGTATGTTTTTGTTTCCTTTGTTTTTGATTTCTTTCGACTAAAGTAATCTCTGTATATCTATCATTGTCATTTAATTGTGTTCTGTTACTTGTAAGATTCTTTATTGTCCCTTAGTTAGTAATGATTCCTTCTTTGTGCTTGTATAACACCTTTTGTATACTTCTGTTGAAGTGCTTTTTATACTTGGTTTTGTGTCTCCCTCTCCACTAGCTATTTAGCTCTTCAAGAGCAGGAGCTGTGTTTTGTGTCTCTAACATCTCACATAGTGTTTGGGTACTTGGTCCGTCCTCTATAAATGCTTGTTGAGGATAAATGGTTATGTGGTTAGAAATCAGCTAATAGGAATAGTCATTGTTTTAGAGTTTATGAAGAACTTTCATATACTTTGTCCATATTGTGCTTCCCTGCTTTCTCAGGTAGAAGGCAGCAGGCATTGGCAGGACTCCCATTTTGCAGATAAGAAGGGCACAGAAGCCCTGAGTCAGCCTGACTTGCTGGATGTCAGTTAGCTTAGAAGGCAGTGTGGGGACGTGACCCTTTCCTGGTGTTATAAATTTGTTCTTCCCATTGCCACACTTCTCTCACACTGAACAAACTCAATACTTAGTCTGAGTAGCTCAGGGGTTGGATTCAGCCTACTCACTCCTTGTTTATGGTCCTTCTACCAACATCAGGACCCCTGTGTGATTTAAGGTGATTTAAAATGTAATTGAACTTGGGTGGCCCAAAGGACTCAGTAATTAGACAAGAATTTGAGGAACTTCGTTTTCTTCTCTTTGGGAACACAACTGACAATAAATGAATCATCTTGGGTTCTCTTTCATCATCTTTAAAATAGTCCCAGTACTTTACTCACCTCTCTTTTTTGAGATTACTACAAGTGTTTATTAAGAAGTTATTAAGAAGTCCAGTTGTGGTGGCTCACCCCTGTAATCCCGGCACTTTGGGAGGCCGAGGTGGGCGGATCACCTGAGGTCAGGAATTCGAGACCAGCCTGGCCAATATGATGAAACCCCGTCTCTACTAAAAATACAAAAAATTAGCGAGGCGTGGTGGTGGGCACCTGTAATGCCAGTTACTCAGGAGGCTGAGCAGGACAATCACTTGAACCTAGGAGGCGGAGGTTGTGGTAAGCCGAGATCACACCATTGCACTCCAGCCTGGGCAACAAGAGTGAAACTGTCTCAAAAAAAAAAGAAAAAAAAAATGAAGTTTATCAAGCACTTAAAATTTTTTTTTTTTCATTTCCATAAGTTTGTGGGGAACAGGTGGTATTTAGTTACTAAGTTCTTTAGTGGTGACTTATGAGATTTTGGTGCACCCATCCCCCAGGCAGTATACACTGAACCGGATTTGTAGTCTTTTATTCCTCACCCCCTCCCCACCCTTTCCCCCTTAGTCCCCAAAGTCTATTTTCTCATTCTTATGCCTTTGACTCCTCATAGCTTAGCTCCCATTTATGAGTGAGAACATGCGATGTTTGGTTTTTTGTTCCTGAGCTACTTCACTTAGAATAGTAGACTCCAAACCCATCCAGGTTGCTGCAAATGCCATTAATTGATTCCTTTTTATGGCTGAGTAGTAGTCCATCATATACATATATTTATATCTATATGTATCTATATATATAGATTATATATATAGATATCTCACAGTTTCTTTCTATTCGTTGCTGGGCATTTGGGTTGGCTCCACATTTTTGCAGCTGCAAATTGTGCTACGATAAACATGCATGTGCAAGTGTCTTTTTCGTATAATGACTTCTTTTCCTCTAGGTAGATACCCAGTAGTGGGATTGCTGGGTCAAATGGTAGTTCTACTTTTAGTTCTTAAAGGAATCTCCCACTGTTTTCCATGGTGGTTGTACTAGCTTACATTCCCACCAGCAGTGTAGAAGTGTTCCCTTTTCACTACATCCACGCCAACATCTATTTTTTTTAATTTTTTGATTATGGCCATTCTTGGCAGGAGTAAGGTGTTATCTCATTATGGTTTTGATTTGCATTTCCCTGATCATTAGTGATGTTGAGCATTTTTTCATATGTGTGTTGGCCATTTGTTATCAAGCACTTTATAAGCTTTATTCTAAACCATACATGTGAAAAATGATTATTTTCTGTAAAAACCAAGTGATTTTTTCCTGAGATTACCTCAGTTTTAGGAGTTTTGTGAGATAATTAGATAAACACAGTCCTGTATTGAATTTAGAAACACAACCTCTATTACTCAGGCTCAAGTAGAAGATTCTAAATAGTTATATGAACTGATGACATCTTTAAGTCTACTTCCCCAGCCCTTCTTGGGTATCTTGCATATTTGGTCTCACTGTACTTCCTTGTTGTCACATTCACTGTTGCAGTCAGCCACACTAGCTGGCTTGGCTCTGATGGTACCTACTTGTACCTCACCAGTTACTCCTGTTGCAGTTGGAGGCTGATATGGTTTTTATCATGGAAGTTTTTGCCTTCTTCCTCTCAGTCCCAAGATAAAGCTAATTCAAGTGGTTCCTTTGTTTTCTAGTCAACCTTCTCTGCCATGGAGGCGAAGGGAGATGGAAAACATCAAGTCTGCATTTTTAGACATTTCATAACTGAAGTTTGTGTCCTCCTGCTTTGTTTCTAAGAGCAGGACATACTGGATCTCTGGTGGTTTTATGAAAATGGGCTTCCCAGCCAGAAGCTTTGGCTTTCCAATTTGACATAAAGGTGCAGTAACACTGCTGCCTTCAGTTGCAAAGCAATCTGAGATTTAAAGTGCCATGCTTATATTTAGTTAGGTTTCTGAGGCAGCAAATGTGTCAATGATTTTGCAGGTGGCAAACAATAAACATGTGCAGAGATGTACTGAAAAATGCTTTAAGTGGATTGTTGGGGCTATTTCAAAGGGAGCATCTCATCACTGGTGTTGTAAAGAGCTTGAGCTCTAAGTTGTTGGAAAATTAACCCAGCCAAGTTGCTGATATTGTAGTGGTTCACAGGACAATTCCTAAGTAATGCAAAGGTGCTTTGGTTTCTATAAAAGGTCTGAGTGAGGTTTTTGCTACCTAATCTTTGCCATGTTATTTTTAAGCCCAGGTTTTAATAGCTAGGAAGCCTTTTCTACCAAGAAAAAAATGTAAAAGTTTGAGTTCAACATAACGTTTTGGAAAGTATGTCAAATTTTACTGTAATGAGCCTATGAGGAATTCAAATATAATTTTGCCAGGAAACTAGAGTGGTATATATACTTACAGATGTTAGTGGCTTAAAAATATACTGTTTATTCAGTTATTCATTCAACAAATGCTTACTGAGTACCCACTGTACTAACCACAGTTCTCGGCCCAGTGAGAATTATACAAATGAAAGAGGGCAGAATTGCTGCTTTCAGATTCCTCTGAGTCCAGTAGGTAGGCGTGTTACTTGATATCAGGCAGTTTACTTGATATAATTGAGCTTCCTCATTTGTAAAGTGAGGGTGATAGTACTCACATTATACATTTTGGGGCTTAGAGATATGAAATACCAAGCAACATACCTGGCACAAAATAGGCTTTTGATAACTTGTAATTATTGTCATCATTGTCATTTGAGAGGGAACATGCAGCGTGCAGTATATGTTATGGGGGAGGCACCAAAGATATTCTGTGGCAGTTTAAAGAAAGAATAGACCATTTTAGGATCAGGGACCCAAAAAAGCTTGCGGAAGAGGTGGCATTTGAGCTGGGCCTTGAAGAATAGAATTTCAGTAGGTTGAGGTGGGAAGAGGGTATTTCAGAGATAACTGTAAACCTTTCCTGAAATAACTGGAAAAGCATAACATTTGAGCAATAGCATTCAGTTTGGAGGTAAAGAGTGTGTGAATTGAAGTAGAAAGTTGGAATGGCAAACTAGCCTAAGATTGTGAAAGGCCTAGAATGTCAGGTTAAAAAGTTGAACCTTATTGCCAATGGGAGCTTCATCGAAGGGTTTCCCTGGTGCCCAGCACAGTGTCCAGCCCATAGTAGGCACTCAGCAAATACTTATTGAATAAATAAACGAGTGTAATTTTAGACAAATGGAGCTTAGTAAGCCAGGTGGAAATGTCTTACAAATAGCTGGGAACATAGGACCAGAATTCAATTCTGAGATTGAGACTGAAGGTGGAAATTTGAACAGCACGCATGTGGAAGAAGTTATTGGAGTTGCACATGTGGATAAATTGATTTAAGGAGAACATCATGTAGCTCTAGCCAGAGAAGAAACTCAGACAACGCCCCCATTTGATGAGACCAGGAAGGGAAGGAAGAAAATGGAGACTAAGTGGGTAGAAATGAGAAGAAAACTTCAGTAAATGTAGTACCCTGGGAAGAAACTTTTAAGAAGGGGCTGGTTAACAGCACAAGGAGGTTAAGGACTTTGGAAAACACTAATGGCTGTGTAGCAAGGAGGTCCCTTGGTAGCTATAGAAGAGAAGTTCAGCTAAGTGGGGTCTTGTGTCAGGTTGTAAGGTATAAGTAGGCACAGCACTCCCTGGGACATTTCTTTTTGTCTATTTTTTTTTGGCAAGGTTAGTATTTACTGGTATTTGATTTTTTTGGCGCATACATTTAAACAAACAGTGTACCCCGACTGTATATATAGTTTTTGATTCCAATTAAATATTGGACAAAAGTACACCTACCTATTGATTTACTTTGACTGAGTTATGAGATCATGACTGATTTTTATTTCCTTTTCCATGTCTGTCACTCTTTTCCAGAGTTTCTACAAGTATTTATTACTTTTAGAACTGGAAAAAAATTATATAGATTATATTTATTTATTTATTTATTTATTTATTTTGGGACAGGGTCTCACTCTGTCACCCAGGCTGGCACATAGTAGTTTAATCACAGCTTACTGCAACCTCGAACTCTTAGGCTCAAGGGATCCTCTTGCCTTAGCCCCCTGAGTAGCTGGGACTACAGGC
>NW_012116266.1:601746-625001 GCF_000951035.1 Colobus angolensis palliatus
TGTATTGTGGCAATAGTCTTCTTTTTCATTTAAACTTAGATATAATGTAGCCATTTAGTATTTGCTCCAAACCTATGAAAATGGGATTCCATCTGTGTTTCTAGCTGTCTGTTTCATTTGATAGCCTTCTGAGCTCTTTTTATGAGGTCCACACTGGCACCATTTCCTTATCTGCTGCTTGTGGCATGTCTGTACTCCATCCACATCCTTACATCACCATGTAGCCTTGTGGTCCAGAAAAGCCATATTACTAGGGGCAGATCCTCTTGTGATGTATCCTTCACATTATGTAACTCTTAAAAAATTCTCAGTCAGCCACAACCTTAAACCAAAGTGAAGACCAGGTGAGCGCCCTTAATGTGGACCATCCTTGTAATCACCTTTGGCTCTTATTTTTGCAAATTGATGGACAGACATAAGTTGTCCTAGGTATCTTTGCCATTGCAGTTTTCTTCCCAGTCCAGCTGCTTCTAAAATAATATGGCTCCAGACACCTTCAGCACTCATAATATTCTGAGTCACTTAGCTAAGAAAGAGGAAGTCGGTGCTTTTACCATCCAGCTCAGGAGGACACGGCATCTCTGTGTGAGTCAGGGTAGAATTATTACTCATAAGTGCTTCTGTCTCTGTGTGGGAGAACTACTGTATTCATCCTGTTAATTAGCCTTGCATAACGATCATGTAAACAACAGATGTTTTAGTTAGGAAATAGCAATACATTGGTTCGTTTTGATGCATGCATAGGATTCTTTGGGTTGAGCTCTTTTATTTCCTCAATTTCTCAATCTATTAAATAGGGGAAATACCCCTTCTTACAGAAAGGGCATTCTATACAAATATAAGATAAAATGTCTATAGGTCACTGAGTTTGGCTGAAAGGCAGTGTATTATAAATAGCTTGTTGCTGACTTTGCCTTTGTTGGACTGACAGACCTTTGTTGGACTTCCAGGGAGAGACGAGGAACACGTGGTTGTTGAATGGGTGAGGTCCAGTGGAGTGCTCCATAATTATGTAGCAGTTTATATTTGTAAAGGCATGTTGGAGCAGCTAGCTAGTGAATGATCCACACGCAAAGCAATTTGATATTAGCAACTCTGTGGGATACAGGTAGCTGAGTAAGGCATGCAGAGGTTAAATGGTTTGCTAGAGGCCACCCAGCAAGTGAGTGGTTGAGCCAGATTTAGAACACAGTTCTAATTAGCTCCTGATTTGCAGTTTTGTACTGAGGCAAACCACACTGCACCCACATACTGATCTTATTCCCTTCACTTTGTCAGACGAAGGTCCCCTTTATATTTTGACCTATCTGAATATATTATTATATTTTGATTAATTTCAAAACCAAATGAGGCAAGCTAGTAAGAAGTACTCAATTATAGAAATTAAACTTGACATCAGACTCTTGTACTGTAGTGAATTTGAGAGCTATAGAGCTCAGGAAAAAGATGAAATCCCAAAGAGTAAGGTTGGAAGACAGAACCTAAAAGAATGAAGACGGAGAGTATATATAGGAGGATAAGTAAGAAGGGCATGGTGTCTGTAGTCAAGTAGCTCAGAGTTTAGAGTAGGATCTAGAGAGATTGGCTGATCATTTCGGTACAATGTGGCAAACCCAGGGTGCTATGAGAGCCTGCGCAATTAGGAAAAGCTCCCCAGCTTAGACAAAAGCATGGAGGAGTAAAATAACAAGGTGGGTGGTGTCAGGCCTCTGAGCTCAAGCTAAGCCATAATCTCCCCAGCGACCTGCACGTATACATCCAGATGGCCTGAAGCAACTGAAGATCCACAGAAGTGAAAATAGCTTAACTGATGACATTCCACCGTTGTGATTTGTTTCTGCCCCACCTTAACAGATCGATGTACTTTGTAATCTCCCCCACCCTTAAGAAGGTTCTTTATAATCTCCCCCACCCTTAAGAAGTTTCTTTGTAATTCTCCCCGCTCTTGAGAATGTGCTTTGTGAGATCCACCCCTGCCCCCAAAACATTGCTCTTAACTCCACCACCTATCCCAAAGCTCATGATAATCCCACCACCTTTGCTGACTCCTTTTTCGGGCTCAGCCCACCTGCACCCAGGTGAAATAAACAGCCATGTTGCTCACACAAAGCCAGTTTGGTGATCTCTTCACATGGACACGTGGAACAGGTGGGTGTTGGTGAAGAACTTTAACTTGGAGAAGTGGATAGGTCATGAGGCGCTATCTCTTATGCAACGCAACAGCAACACATTTGTTCAACACATGTCTATTTAGTACGTGTGTGTGTGCATGCGCACCAAACGCTATTCCATGTATTTAGGGTACATTAGTGAACACAATGAACACAAATTCCTGGACTCGTAGAGCTTATATTTTAGTGGAGAGAAACAGTAAATGTTAAATAAGTCAATTAAATGGTATGTTAGAAGATGGTAAATGCTTAAGGAAAAAGGGTACCTCAAGCCAAGTGATCAAGGTTAATGTGAACAGTAGTAAGTCATGTTTATAGTATATATTCTTAATATTATATGATGAGAATGGTACTTCAAAAACATATAGCCCTGGATTCGTGATGAGAAAAACATCAAACAAATCCAAAATGAGGGACATTCTCTGAAATACCTGACTAGTACTCCTCAAAACTGTCAAAGACATCAAAAACAGGTAAAGTCTGAGACACTATCATAGCCAAGACAAGGCCCAAGAAACAGGACAACTAATTGTCATGTGGTATCCTGTATAGGATCCTGGAATAGTTAGAGGACGTTAGGGAAATTTGAAGAATTTTGAAGAAGGTATAACTTAAGTTAATAATAATGTAACAATATTGGTTCCTTAATTGTGAAAAATGTATCATACTAATGTAAGATGTTACATACAGGAAACAGAGCATGGGGTATATAGGAACTGAGTGTGTTATCTTTGTAATAATTCTATAGATATAAAACTGTTGACCGGGAGTGGTGGCTCATGCCTGTAATCCTAGCACTTTGGGAGGCCAAGGCGGGAAGATCACCAGAGTTCAAGAGTTCGAGACCAGCCTGGCAACATGGGGAAACCCCGTCTCTACTAAAATTAAAAAAATTAGCCAGGCACGATAGCGGACGCCTATAATCCCTATTACTCAGGAGGCCAAGGCAGGAGAATTGCTTGAGCGCAGTGGGCTAGAGGTTGCAGTGAGCTGAGATCGTGCCACTTCACTCTAGCCTGGGCGAAAGAGCAAAACTCCGTCTCAAAACAAAAACAAAAACAAAAACAAACAAAACTGTTTTAAAATGAAAAGTTTATTTAAACAAAAGCCGAGTAAGGGAGATCAAGAGTCTAGGGCAGAGAAGGGCATTATGATTTTAAAGAGGGTGGTCAGGGAGGGTCATATGAACAGTTAGCTAAGGAGAGAGTTGTCCATGTTGGGGTGTATGGGGGAACAGCAAATGCAAAGGCCCTGAGGTGAAAACTTGCCTACATGTTTAAGAGCATGAAAGTGCTCATGGGGCCTCTTCCCTTCTTTGGGCCTCAGTGGCTTCTTCTATGAAATACTAAGGTTGAAAAGATAATCCCAAAGGCCAGTTTCCTTGTCTAACAGTCTATGGCTTTAGACCATGTGGGTTAGAAGTATTCTACCAACCAGCATGGCCAACACTGGTTATATACATTCTTTTTTTTTTTTCTTTGAGACAGGGCCTCACTCTGTTGCCCAGGCTGGAGTGCAGTTGTGCGATCTCAGCTCACTGCAACCTCCGACTCTCTGGTTCAAATGATCCTCCCACCTCAGCCTCCTGAGTAGCTGGGACTACAGGTACACACCACCATGACTGGCTCATTTTTGTATTTTTAGTAGAGATGAGGTTTCACCATGTTGGCCAGGCTGGTCTCGAACTCTTGGTGGATGAAGTGATCTGCCTGCCTCCCAGAGTGCTGGGATTACAGGCATGAGCCACTGCACCTGGCCTGTTATATACTTCTAACCAGCCTGCAAATACCAAGCCAGAAGCATAAAAAATAATATATCCAGATAGTTCGATAAATCAAAAAAAAAGAGAAAGAAACAATTACTTTGAAGGTTATTTACACTTTCTCTGTCATGAGTAAAGACTGAATTTGAAACACTGGATGAGAAAAGGAATATCAGTAATCTTCAGTGAACAAGTTAATGCTCTGAACCTTGGAGCCTCTTATGCATTGGGAAACTTGTACTTTGTTTATGTTCATTTCAGTTTTTAGTGAGGAAAGAATGAAAAGTTTTAAGATTTATTATATTTATGTATATTTCTGTCTCTGGTATATAAGATGAAATTGAAATATATCCCAAGTTTCAAAATTATAGAAGCACTAAAACCCTGTTACACAGTTAGAGAGACTGAAGGTTTAACTTTAGACTCAGAAAAAATAACCCTGTTTACAGCTAGAAATATTTTATAACTAATATATAGCTCTAAAAATAAATCTATGCCTTGCTTCATGAAGTACTAACATAATAAATATCAAAATATATAAAAGTAGACAAACTCATAGTCATTATCACTTTGCAGGAGGTTCTATAGAGATCCTATGAACTGCAAACCTCCTTGATACATCTAAAATAAAGGTCTGTATATATGAGTTTAATTTACATATGTTAAGCTAAGTAGATTGGTGCTGTTGATATAAATGTAATGGTTTAATGACCTAAGTGGAAAAAATGAATTTAACCATAAAAATTGTGAAGTTTTTACAAAGAAACCACATCTATCTACATTTGTGACAACATGTATGTATTAGTTCGTTTTCACGCTGCTGATAAAGATATACCCCTAGACTGGGCAATTTACAAAAGAAACAGTTTTATTGGACTTATAATTCCACATGGCTGGGGAGGCCGCACAATCATGGTGGAAGGTGAAAAGCATGTGCCATGTGGCAGCAGACGAGAGAAGAACTTGTGCAGGGAAACTCCTCTTTTAAAACTATCAGATCTCGTGAGACTTATTCACTATCACAGTAACAGCACAGGAAAGACCTGCCCCCATGATTCGATTACTTCCCACTGGGTCCCTCCCACAACAAGTAGGAATTCAAGATGAGATCTGGGTGGGGACACAGCCAAAGCATGTCAATACGTAATGGTGTTGCTAGTTGCCTAGTTTTGCCTACTTGTAAGTAGTTAAGGATTAAAAAAGCCCTTGCCTAGTTGTTTTGTTTTTTTTTTCCTTTGGTAAAGGTATAAAGGTATATGTGACAGTTGGGCACTTGAAATGTGACTAGTGTAACTGAGGGACTTTGATTTTACTAGATTTACATTTGAATGGTCATAATGGCTGCTGTCTACTGTACTGGACAGCATCACTGTCAAGGTCTGCTCTAATTTGTCCCGGCCTTGGTAATCTAGTATTTGAAGGTGCGGGTTACTACTTATGTAGGATTCTTTCTGCCCAGGTAGAGATGTAAGGTTTGGAACTTGAGTTCTGTAGAGAGAAAAGGATGAACTCAAACCTGCCACTCAGGCCGTGACTTCACCTTAAGCTCTTAGACACCCTGCAGACTGGACCCATACTCTGAGGCCAATCCTGGAAGTCTCGGGGAGTTTGGAGCCTGAAACCCTAAGAACGCCAGAGCATTGCTGAAGTCCAGAGTCATCATCAAGCATTATATAATCTAAGTCTAAGAAGCACAAGCACAGTCACATTTGGATTTTAAAAAAGGGCAGAACCTCCTTCTCTGCTTCCCTGGGGCACCTTTAAACCCAGCAGATCATCAGTGCCTTCAAAGTTGGTGAAAGGACTCAAGCATTTATGACTTTTAGACTGATTACGATACAGGCCCAGTCACAGAATTCCTAGTCTCTTTTGCTTACTATTTTAGGTCAGCATATCAGAGATTTGCCAGGGCAGTCTTTTCACAAATGCTCTCAAAGCATTTTCTCTGTGTGAGTAAAAGCTATTGACCTTAATTCCTCTTATCAAGTGCTCCTCCCTGCTCCGTTTAAGTTTTTATCCAAAGCGGGTAGTGATATGTATTCCTGACAATGGCACTTCTGTGTAGGTGTTGTCTGCCTTTGTGCTTGACTGCCTGCCATAGAACGGGCGTAGAAGTGGGAAAGCAATTCGGCAGATTTGTGTACTATAGAATACAATGAACCATGTGCCAACGTTATCCTGTTTATTTTCTTCCAGGAAATCAAGGATTGGCATGGCGTTGCTTTGACAAGTACTTCCTGTTGTCTTCACAGAGGTCTTGCTGAAGAATAATCTCAAAGGAACATTTGGTCTCCCTGTACATCTGTTAATGTCCATTAGCCAGTAGCAAATGCTTTTAATTATTGGGGAAACATCAACCACCTTTATGTTTGGCCTGCTCCAGGAAGTCCAATGAAGGTTTCTTCCAGTTGTTTCCATAGCTGTATTGCTAAAGCACCCCTCTTGGTTGGGTGAATGTTCATGAAGCCATTTCTGGAACCAGCTTAGGAGGCTGAGGCCTCCTGGAGCCTGTGACATGGAAGCTTTGGAAGTGGATGATATCAGCCCGGCCTTAGAAGTTACGGAGGAGTTCTTTAGTACTTTGGATAGTAAGCTAGAAAAGGCTGTGCAGCAAGCAGAGGTTTATGGGATCCAGGAAGTCCCTGAACTGGTGGGTCATGAGGTACTCAGTAACATAACAGACAATGGTGCTATGAGAAATGTCACCTCCCTGGGCAAGGGGGGCATGATTTGGGACCACTGTAAGAGCAGGCTCTTAGAAACCAAAGCTCAAAATGTCTTCCCTGCCAAAGAACAGTTTATGGTCCAGAGAGGGACAACCCCAGATAATCTTTCCTGGATGGAACAAAAGGAAGCATCAACCTTTAATTTTTTCAATATCTGTCAGCGTCGGAGGGACCGGCCTCGTTCTGTAAATGACTTACTGGATGAGACCTCAACTTTCAAGCCAGGACATGCTCGATCACGATCAGATATTACCCAAGTGGACTGGAGGGTGGTCCTCAAAACCATGCCTTTGCAGCAGCAGCAACAGCAGCAGCCATCACTTCAAGGCCCGCACGTCACCAGGCCATCTTTTCTGTTGCCCTCACCAAATAAGATAGAAGATGCTCAAGGAAATACTGGTATGTTTTTAAATTTTATTTATTTATTTCCTTTTTTTTTTCTTTTGGGGCTGTGACTCAGATAAGCTTATATGTTTTTATATCTGACTTCTACTGAATCATTGCTGATTTTTCGTTTGTCTCTCTTAATCTGCCTCACGAGCATCTTACGCTCCAGCATCCACATCTGGCCTTGCTTATCTAAGCTCCCTCTTCCATTTTCTTATGTACTTTACCAGGCCTCAAGTCAACAGTCTTAGTATCTTCCTAAGAGGTATTCAGTGAAAAGACAATTATGGTAAATTCTCCCTTTCTAATCTTGTATGTTAGAATCAGAATACTCTCATACTTAATGTATTAATAGTATTTTCCTGTGCACGTTGTATGATACTGCCTATTCTTACAGTAGATCGTACGCTGGGCTGAGCCTATGCTAGGAAGGAGTTAAAGATGTGTGAAGACACAATCCCTGCCCTAAAGAACTTTTCATCTAGCTTAGGGGATCCAACACCAGCAAAGACTCAAGAAGGTACTTGGTAATGAGAGACAGTAGATGGGCCGTTCAAATGTGTGGGAGGGGCTTTCATTTTACTGTCCATATAAGAGTGAGTGGCAGTGACCGTAAGAGGACAGAAGAAGGAGAAGACACTGTGGGTTGGGCTTCTCAGGAAGGGCTTGGCTTGCAAGGGGACATGGAACTTGAGCTACATCTGGAAGGACACTAAGATGCAAACAGAACATCACAGGACATGGCACTTGGTCAGGGTTACAGTGTAAACAAAGGTGGGTAGAAGGGCGTGCAGAAGAGAGCAAGCAGACCCTGGCAAGTAGAGCAAAGGACCCTGTAGCCAGCAGTGACAGGAAATGGCTGGAGAGGGTGGTTAGGTCCTCCCTCATGGCAGAGGATCTTGAATTTCTTTTCTCCTCATACTTTATTCACATATGTGTGCACATGAATACGTACTCATGAACTTGCTCTTCTGTGAGACACAACAGACTCTCTCTCCATTTTCCCCAGAATTTCCTTTGAGATAATCTCATTTATACAGGCTATCAATTTTTGTTACTAATGACTCTCAGTCACCCTACTTAACCTTTAGTGTAGATGGCTTCTACTCAATTAACTGGGAGACCATTTTTGGTACTTCACTGCTGTTTTAGTATTACTTCAGTTTCTATCATTGCATGGTATTCTATCGATGCGCTCAACATTTTAATTATAAAAATTAGCTTATAACTGTAACCCAAAGCAAGGATATAGTTTAGTATGTCTGTTAAGGAAGTGCAATGTTCCTGAAATTCATCCTTTTCAAATCCTTTATTTTTTACACTCTAATTCATGACTTGTAATTCCTTGTCTTCTCTGCTAGGCTCTCACCAGTCTTACATCTAACCAAGGGTAGTGACCATGGGATTGAAAAGCAAAGGACATTGTATATATTTTTTCTTCTTTTAAAATCCGTTTTTTTAGAGACAAGGTCTTGTTGTCTCCCAGGCTGGAATACGATGGTGTAATTGTAGCTCATTGCAGCCTCAAACTCTCAGGCCCATGGGATCCTCCAACATCAGCCTCTCAAGTAGCTGGGACTACAGGCAGGCCCAGCTAATTTTTTCAGGTTTTTTTAGAGATGGGGTCTTGCTATGTTGCTATGGCTGGTCCTGTGCTCAAGCAGTCCTTCCATTTCAGCCATCCAAGTAGCTGGGATTACAGGCATCAGCCACCACACCTGGCTAAGAAAAGGATATTTTAAAGCACAGTACTTGATGACTGATTAGATATTAAGGGACATGGCTGGGCATGGTGGCTCATGCCTGTAATCCCAGTACTTTGGGAGGCTGAGGCAGGCGGATCATTTGAGGTCAGAGACCAGTCTGGACAACAAGGCAAAACCCTGTCTTTACTAAGAACAAAAATTAGCTGGGCTTGGTGGCACCCTCCTGTAGTCCCAGCTACTTGGGAGGCTGAGGCATGAAAATCGATTGAACCTGGGAGGTGGAGGTTGCAGTGAGAAGGCGCCACTGCACTCCAGCCTGGGCGACAGAGGAAGACTGTCTCAAAAAAAAAAAAAAGATGTTAAGGGACATACAAGTTGCTGTAAGCCCAGTGCCTAGCAGAATGATAGCTTTGCCTTGAGCTCATGTACAAGCAGTTGCACCTTCTGATTAGCAAATAACCTCAAAGTAGTTTTTTTTTGGTTTCTTGGCATTCATTTAGGTTTTTAATCACAAAGCCTCCTTAACTATCCTAAATCCCTGGTGTAGCCCAAGTTAAGAGGGTGTCATATTTCCAATTTTCTTTTTCCTAGCTTGTTTTGATTGTAAATACAAGAACTCAACCTTCCTTAGGCTCTCTAAAGACCTGAACTGCTCCTTTGAGTGCTCTACTTTAATTCTCATGTTTAAAAAAGTTTAATATTAAATTATGTTGAAATGTGAGAACTGAGTGGTATTTTGAAAAGTCAACTGTAACAAATGGCGTTTGCAAGTATCAATATAATATATTCTGACCACCATTTATTTATTTATTTAAAAAATTTTTTCCAACAGGGTCTCACTTAGTTGCCCAGTTTGGAGTGCAGTGGTGTAAATCATAGCTCACTGCAGACTCAGTCTCTCAGGCTCATGCAATCCTTCCGCCTCATATAGCTAGGACTACAGGCGTGTACCACCATGCCTGGCTAATTTTTTATTATTATTATTTTTAGTAGAGACAAGGTCTTGCTATGTTGCCCAGGCTGGTTGCAAACTCCTGGGCTCAAGCAATCCTCCTACCTAGGTCTCCCAAACTGTTGGGGTTACAGGCGTGAGCAATTGCTCCCAGCTATTGCCACCTTTTAGTCATCCGGGAGATAGCAAATGTGGGTAAATGGCATGCCAAGTTTTTGATACCTTTTCTTTCTGGCATTCTCTGGAGAGCAGGCAAGATAAATCATGTTCCTATTGCTCATCAGTTGAAGGGCAGGGGCAAGCAGTGGCCACCCATTTTCAGGCTGCAGTTCTAGATTGCATGGCTGATCACCTATTCTCACAAGCTGGTATTCTCACAAGCATTCTGGAGGGGTGTGCCAATATCCAGGTGCCTGCTAGTCAAAATCAGCCAAGATCTCTGAGTAAAATTTACTTTAAAACCTTTTAAGTTAGTAATCCAAACTGAAGAAAGACTCATTGTTTCTCCTGAGGAATATGCCAAAAGCAGAGGGAGGCAGTGCAGTACCTTGGCTAGAGCTGAAGATGAGGACCCAGGAGATTTGGGGTCAGGTAAGACCTCTTCCTCCTTGAGCTGCAGACTCGCATCTCCAACTGCCTGGTGAGCATTTTTGTTGGAATGTACCACAGGCACCTCAAATTCAAAGTGTCTCAAATGACTCATAATCCTCCTTTCTCCCACTCCTGCTGTTCTTAGTTAACAAGGGTTAATGAAAGGCTGGGGGCTCTTCAGAAGAAATAAAATTTTGTCAATGGGTTTCTTTTGACGAGGTTTTGTGTCTAGCCCAGTCATTCTCTTACTTGCGGGTGTTATTACTGCATGGTTATGTTTTCTCCAGTTAATGTTCATTTTTTTACCTGGCTCCTTTTCTGAATTCACCTTGAATAGCTTAAAGGCTTATCAAAGTGCGTCTTCCCTCGTCTGCTCCTTCTTCCTACCCCGCTTCATCCCTTTCCTTCCTCCTGTAACAAGTCAGAGGGTCTTCTTCATCAGGTAGGGCCTCTACGTCTTCTGTCTCAATTGGTGATGAATAGTCAGGCTCTTGAGCCTTTCTGAGGATAAATGCTGTTTTGGGTACATAAAGCAAATTGGGCTCAGGTATAATGAGGGCTGTGGGTAGCTAGGGTGTAGCAGCTATTTTGTTAATAGGGAAGCCTGGTCTGAAATTCTGGTCAAACAAAGTAGCATGTTTGTTAGAAACACTGACTCTAAACCTAGACTGCTAGAGTTTCCAACTTTGCTCTAGTACTTACTAGTTGTATAACGTAGGGCAGGTTTCTTAATCACTCTGTACCCCCATGTTAATTTTTTTTTTTTTTTTTTGGACATAAACTATCAGGTAATGGTAGTACTGACCTCAATTTCTTGCGGTCATTAAATGGGTTAAAACATCTACAGTGCTTCTTAGAACCATGTTCAGTACGCTTGAACACTTAATAAAAGTTTTAAACATTGAATGATATTATTGTTACTATTATAAATTGAATTTGAAATCCATCAATGAGAATCAAAGTGACACTAACAAGCACTTCAAGGTGTTTTTTTTTTGTTATAAAATGGGCCTCACAATAAATATTTCTTGAAATGAATTGGCCTTCCTGTGGTATACTTTCTCATAGTTATTAACTGGTTTGTTAATGGGAAATAGACCATTCTTTCCCTCTCTCATACTGATTTGTGATCAGCTACTTAATTGTCATTCACACCAGAGTTTATAGTCACTGATGGAAGTGATTGTTTCTTACCCATTTGTTTTTCTTTCTTTCTTTTTTTTTTTTTTTTTGAGACAGAGTCTTGCTCTGTCGCCCGGGCTGGAGTGCAGTGGCCGGATCTCAGCTCACTGCAAGCTCTGCCTCCCGGGTTTAAGCCATTCTCCTGCCTCAGCCTCTGGAGTAGCTGGGACTACAGGCGCCCGCCACCTCGCCCGGCTAGTTTTTTGTATTTTTAGTAGAGACGGGGTTTCACCGTGTTAGCCAGGATGGTCTCGATCTCCTGACCTTGTGATCCGCCCGTCTCAGCCTCCCACAGTGCTGGGATTACAGGCTTGAGCCACCGCGCCCGGCTGTTTTTCTTTCTTTTTAAAGTTACTTTTCACCTGAGAATTTTACCCATTGTTTTATCTTCAGTATCTAACTTAGTGCTTTGAACGTGTGCTCAAAAATAAGTGCTCGAAAATTTTTTAATGTAAAATGAATGTAATCCTGGTAAGAACTAAGCTGATAAATTAAAGACATTAACAACTTTAGCTGGTTTGTGTCTTTCTAGAAAAAATGACTCCACCCTCTTTTCTGACATCCTCCCTTTCTCCACCTTCACATCAACATCAAGCATTTGTACATCCTCTCTGTGAAGCTCTGTAGCAGCAGTAAATACTGAAAAATGAAGATAGGCTTTTGTCTCAAAAGCTGCCCTGATTTTTTGATTTTCTCTCCCCGTGTTCACTTTCCCCTCCCTGACTGTGTGTGGCTTATAAAGTGCCCCTAACATTGGAAGAATGTTACTCTGGTCTTGGAGAGCTTGGAGAGCTATTTAGATACCATTTCAGACTCCTGAGTTGCGTAGGCACAATTAAGATTTCCCTTCTTACAGGAATCTGACTGCTGTTTGATGAGCACAAAGCCTGGTGAGGTCATTGTGGTTTGCCCTTTAGTCTTTCTGAAGTTGGCAATCATTTGAGATAATTTTATAACATTTTTCAACTTTTCTCTCTTCCTTAATTGTGTTTCTTTATAGAAGATTATTGCTTTGGATTTGGAGACCACTGCTTTCCTAGAATGGGAAAGGGATATCTGAGAGCAGAATACATGAACCAGATTAATTGTTTGTTTAAAAGCCAACATCTGAGCACCCAGTGTGTTTGTTCTCAGGGTGAGTGAGACAGCCCAGGTGGAAAGAGAGGGGAAAAATAATAATAATGGCAGTGGCAGTGGCAGCTAACACTTTGTTCACTGACAATTTTAAGTGCTTTATAGGTAGCAGCTTATTTAATTTATAGAACACTCCTGTGACATGGGTTTTTCATTGGTCCTGTTTTAAGGATGATGAAACTGAGGCATAGGAAGCGTAAGTAACTTGTTCGAATTCCCACAGTGAGGGAGAAGTGGAGCCTCAATTTGGATCTAGGCAGTCTTCCTCTGAGTCCAGGCTCTTAACCACTAAGCTGGTGCTGTGCCCTTACTTTGGAAGCTAGTGGTCCTCAGTCTCCACAGCCCTCCACTTTGAAAACCTCATTGGCAGTAAATCCCTATGGGGGTGTTGGTGGGGATCAGTACGATAATGTTCACTGAACTAAAATTAACCAACTTAGGTGTGGTTGAAATTATTTAACACAGAAAGATTTATGTATGCCTTGTAACTCTATCACTGGTTCAGAAAAACTGAGGCACGCCAAAGCAATCCAGCTAAGCAAGGATTGTTCCCTGCATTTAACTTATTAGCTGAAATACTCGGACACAGAGCCGGTCACAGTTTCTTAGGAGACCAATGAATCCACGAAAGGAAGACAGTCACTTTGCCTTTCATACTGTTTAATGTTAGCATGGCAACAGCTGAAGTGAACCGACCCCGATGGGTTTGTAAGCATGGAAGGGAGAGCTGTGGGGTTTTGCCCCATTTAAAAAATATTATTATACATTAAGTTCTGGGATACATGTGCAGAACGTGCAGTTTTGTTACATAGGTATACACGTGTTTGGCCCATTTTTTAACTGTTTTACTTGGGAGATTGCCTTGCCTCAGGCAGAGGCAGACCTAGCTCTGACTTCTTAAGAAGGAATGTCGGCTGTGCTAGTGGATGAAGGTTGCCACCAGTTGATGGGGTGTGGCTTTTTTCCCATCTTAAATAGTTAACACCATTTCCATCATCTGAGGATTGAATAGTTCTGTCTCAGGGTTAAGTCATAAAGTGATGATGGGAAGAAATAGATCTAAGGCAGAGTGACAGCAGAGGCAATTATCTCTGAGGAACCTCAAGGTAGGTGGTGGACACCAAAGCTTTCTCAGGATCAGTGCCTCTCCTTACTGCCATCCCAGCGTTTGCTATGCCCTTGGTAGCTATAGCAAGGTATGACTGGGAACCAGCCCTGAGAGTGGGCCCTGATCCTACTACCAGAATGGCTGATTTCTTAGAAGTCAATTCCAGAAAATGAAAAAAAAAAAAAAGAATGGCTGATTTCTAGTCTTAGCACTAGTCTTAGTTGTATAAAGACATGCTCTTCACTAGTGTCTGTACTAAACCCTTTTCCTTCTGCATCACTGTTATCTGTTCTTGTTCATTGAGTAATGACACAATCATAAGCACCAAGGACTTCCCTGTGGGATAAAGAAAACAAGTTCTTAACATCTCAGAATTACAATCTAAACATAAACGTATCATAAGGTAAGAACATAAAAAGTCATGTGAACATGTGAACATATATATGAAATATAGGTTATACACACACACACTTATAACAAAGTATAGACACATAGAGGAAGTGAGGCTGTATATAGACAACTTTATTGTCTATTACGTTTGGTTTACAAACCTACTGAGGCAGGTTAAATTATCTCTATTGTCCTTCCCAACTCCGAAATTGTATCATTCTAGGATGTATTTGAACTGACCCTGACTCATGGTTGTGTGGAAGCTAATTACTGTAGTCAGATAATAAAAAATTGTAATGAAAACGTAGGTATGGTTGAAATTATTTAACACAAAGATTTCTGTGTGTCTTGTAACTCTACTTCTGGGTGAACCGTTGTTGCAATTTTTAAAATAAAAAAATTTTAAAGAAATTCTTTGCATTAGCTACAGAGCTCTGAAACTCAACAAACTGCCAGAATCTAACTTACTTTTCCATTCCTGACTGTGTTCACATTTTCATCTGCTTGGCAAGGGCAGTGGTCAACTGGGCTTTTGTTTCCGTCGGTTTCACTCTCTGCTGACCTGGTACCATTCCTATGCCTGTATTTTCTTGTTCTAAGTACTTCAGGAGAAGGTCTCAAGCAGAGATTTTCTTTAGGGCTAGAAAAACCATGGCAGTAGAGTTTCTTTATCCCAGGTTTTGTGTTACTCTGTTTCGGTTCCCTTTTTCCCCATCTTTCACTTTTTTTAAAAAAAAGCCAAATTTGGGACTTATACTAAAATGACTGCTTTTTCAATTATGATGTTTCTCAAAAGCCTTGGAGCCAGTAGAGGTGGGAATATTCCTGCAGGCTAAGAACAAGTGAGGTCACCAGGACATGGTCTCTTGCTGAATTTATGATTCACCCTTCAGCAAGATTAGTCAGTACAAAGAAGTTGCTAAAATAGGTCACAGAAAATTGATTTTATATGGTCGTATAGTTTCCATTGGTTACATTATTGAATGTTGGCCTGTGGCAGCTATTTGGAAACCCAATATGCCTCATTGACAGCCCACATTCTGATTCATAACACTTCTCTATGGGAACCTTTAAATCAAAATGTCTGATATTTTTTCCTGGTTGTCCTACTAATTTATTTTTTTTTCTTTTTGGCTAAGGAAAACTATGGTTACTAATTTTATAAACTGCTAAAGTTTTCTTTCTAAAACGCAAATCTTTTCATATCACTTTGTTCTCAAAAGTGAACCACAGTTCCCCATTTCTTACAAAATCAAGTGTAAACTTTATAAAGCATCCAGGTATCTTCCCAACCTTATCACCCACACCTTCTTCCTTTTGAGCCTTTTTGCCATTTTTGAAAGTGCCATGTGCTTTAAAGCTCCTGGGCTTTTGCTGCCTCTTCATCCCAGAATACTTTCCCTGCCCTTTTCACTTTCCAGAAATCCTCCATTATCTTTCAAGGGCCAATTCAAATGCCCTGTCCTCCCTGGGACCTTTCCAGATTTTTCTCAATTAAAATTCTTTTTTTTTTCCCCCTTTCACTTTATGTTCCCATGGCACATTTTACTCTGCTGTGCACGATAGATAATTGCTTGTCCATCCATCTCCCACACCAGATTGGAAGTCCTTTGAAGGTATCAGCTGTATTGTAGAAAACTGTGCTGTACCAAGCATGAGCACATGGAAGGTTGAATTCTGTGTATTGGTGCTTAAAAATCAGGACAGAATAGTGATGTTTTGTTTTTTATTTAAAATGGAAAGGGCTTCTCTTTCCTTTCTCCTTAGTTACAGCTTGATTCAAGTTGAATGAAGTTTGTTATTATTAATACTGTCAGTAAGACAGTATCACTTAATGAGCGATAATTTTATGCCCAGCTCTGTGCTAAGAAGTGTTCATTCACTATCTTAGTTAATAATCACAATAGTTTAACATAATAGATGATATTATCCTGATCTACAAAGGAGGAAACTGAGGCTTAGAGAAGATGACCTCATCGAAGGCTATGCAGCTAGTATGTGGCAGGGCTAGGATTGTAAGCCAAGCCTAACTCCAAGACTGCACATAACCACTGTGTTATACTGCCTCTCCAGCCTGAGGAAGGCTAGGACTCATGCCCTCCACCACAAATAAAACACAGTGTGATCTAGATTTAAAGTTTGGAGGTTGGAGTTCCACTCTCAACTTGCCCACTTTGTGGTATAACCTTGGCCAAGTCATTTTGCTTCCTGGAACCTTTCCAAATGTGTTCAGTCAGTTAGAATGCTTTCAGAAGCAAGTAAAGTACTCAACCAAAAGTGGCACAAATAGTAAGGCCAAAATATCATTGTATTTTTTCTTTTATCTAACAGATAACTATTGAGCACTTAGTGAATGTTGAGGACTTATGCAATGAACACTTAACAAGATACCCAGGGGTAGGTGGTCTTGGGGTCATCCAGGACTTACAGGCTTTCCATCTTTTTTACTTTGTTGTCCTTGGTATATTGGTGATTTCTCTTCTCTCCCCTCGTTGGTACAAAGTCGCTACAGCTGCCCCAAGGATCATTGTTGAAAAAATTTTTCCTAACTTCCCAAGTGCGTTCGGATCATTTTCTTAAATACCGACAGTAAAAGCCAGGAAGAAAGAAAGCAGGGCATCTCTTCTGGGTCTTTTTTCCAGAGGCTCCCAATAGCGCCTGCTCCTTGGCCAGAACTGGGTCACATGTCCACCCCTAAGGCAATATCTGGCAAAGGAAAATAGGCTTATTGTGATTGGATTAAACAAATTATTATTCTTTTCACAGGGCAGGGGAGAGGCCATCTTTCCTGAGCGTATTGCCCCCATACCTGAACAAAATTAGGTTCTGTTGATGAAGGCAGCTGATAGGTTCTGCCTCACGTGTGGATGTATTAGTGGAATTTCTAGGATCCCTTCTGACTCTAAGTCTCTAATTCTATAGGCTGCATCAAGAAATCGTAATGGAATGCCATTTATGCCTCAAATCCAGCAGCCTCAGTATGGGAGGGTCTTTTATATTTAATTCCTGTAGATTAGAGATGTAGAGCCAAAAGCTCACCATGGCAAAGAATAAGCATGGTTTGAAAGGCGATGTTTGGAATTGTTTCCTGGGTCAAAAAGCTCAACAAAGGCTAGGGCTTGCCCTCATCACAGAAGACAGAAAAACTCTGCTTTTAAAAAGTTGGATCTATGATCTCCTAGTCAGGTTCACACTTGAGAAAAATTGGCCAGGAATGTATTGACTTATGCTCTATCACTGTTGCAAAGAACTGGATGGAAGAGATTATGCTCTTATGCTCTTTCACTGTTGCAAAGAACTGGATAGAAGAGATCCCTAAACTGGTATATCTAGCTAATATGTAGCCAGATATGTTACAGGTCTGTTTCCACTAGAGCTGACATAGGTAATATTTTTTCTAGATTTATGAAGGGAAAATGAATGGAATATCCTCTTTTTACCCAAAAAGAAAGTCTCCAAAGTAGCCATAGAAAAGACTAGTTCATTTCTACCAGAACAAATTTGTTAATAAAAATATCTGTGGAATACCATCTGTGTACTCCACTGACCCACACTGTACTAGGGCCTGTGGAGCGTATTTAATATGTGCAAGACACAGTCTGGCTTTGGTTCCTGTAGTATCATTGTCTTCATGTTCTTTGCTATGGACATGTGTGTCAGTGGCATGATTAGTGTGCCCTGATGTGCCTGTGACGAGGAGGACAAAGACCTAACATTAGTTCATTTTTTCCCTTTGTTTCTGGCTTAAACATAGTTGAGTACTATAATATGAAACAAATTGACTTGGAAAACTGTGTTTTATTAACCAGGAATCAAAGAAAAGAGTGATGATTATGATTCAGAATGCCAGAGGAGTCTTCACTGAGGAAAGGCTATTTCAGCTGAACTTTGAGGGTTGAGCACAAAGTCAAGGTGTAAAGAACACAGCATATGTATAAGATGGTCAGGAGGCTAACCTAGAACAGGGGGACATTTTGGAGTAGTAGGCTGAGACTTTGGAGGACCTTCAAAGCCATACGAATAGACTTACTGTGATATATTTGGCAAGAAGCACCCACACATGTCTTGAGACTCAAGATTAAAGGGTATTTGATAAGAAATGTGGAAGTTGGTGGGGTGAAAGGTAGCAGGGACCCTCACTTTCAGTGGCCTTATGTGTCCATGTAAAGGGACATCAGCTAGAATGGCACTCTTGGCCTCTCTCCATCCGTTTGCACCCTCCACCCATGAGAAGGAGGAGTGACTTATTGGCAAGTTTAGGAGATGAACCAGGTAATTCAGCTGCTCTCCTAAGAGCACTGATTCTGGTCCGCTCACCCAGGTCTGCTCCTCCATGCCATCAGCCCTTCACGGGCAGTTTCCCAGGAGGGGAGGCCTCTGGCTATCCAGTGATGCTTGTGACTCAGAGGTAAGTCTGTGAAATCCTGGGGTTCAATTTGCTGCTACACAACTAAGTTGCATCCTCCAACTGGCTGATGTTTCGATCCCCATGTATCTGGCCACCCTCTGTCCATCTCAATTGGTTCAAAAGTTGGGTGAGGAAAAGGAATGCTCTTCAATGGGTCTCCTCAGACCCCAGCAGTACATGGAATGATTGGTAGGTGGAAAGAACTAAGGGATGGAAACCAATCAGGTCTGCCAGGCGTCATGATGTGTGATGAGGACTCAAACTAGGGTGATAGTAACAATGAAGAGAAAGTGGGACTTGTGAAAAGGAAAAGAAGGGCTGTAATTGGGGATAGATGGAGGATAACGGATAAAGGAAAGAGAAAATCTAAGTGAAGGCCCACCATCTGAAATGCTCTTTACCCCTTCCTGCCATCTCTGAATATCAATTCTATCCTGTTTTCAAAGTCTACCTCAGATACCACCTCCTTCTCAAGACTTTCAAGAACTTCCCAGGCAAAAGCCCTCTCTTTCTTCTCTTGCATGTTAGAAGGCTCTGAGTACTTTTTGCTGCATATTGCAGATACTTTGGGGCCCATCTTTTCTCCACTATGGGCTATAAACTCTATTGACAGGATCTGTGTCTGATTGGTTTGGTATCTCCACAGATTCTAGCAAAGTCCTCTGCTGATACAGTCAGCAATATTTATGGAGCCAGCCTCTGGTATTCAGGAAGGAGAGAGATATCAAGGTCCCTGTTCTCCGGAGGAGAGAGTTCTTTGAAGGAAATAAAGCAAGAGATGTGATGGAGAACAATTGAGGGGCTCTTTAACCTGAGTGTTTAAGGGATGGCTTCACTGAGGAGAGCACTTTTGAAATGAAACACTGAGAGAGGCAAATAAGATAGTGGAACTGGGGAGAGAAGCCCCAGATAGAGAACATGGCAACTCAGAGGCCTCGGAGCTAGAATGTGCTTGGCTTGTTCAAGGAACCTAAGAGAGGATTGTGGCTGGAGTGAGAGAAAGGTTATAAGATGATGTGAGATGAGGTCAGAGCAATAGCCAGAGGCCAGGTCATGTGGACCAGGAAGAAGAAGCATTGTAAGCATATGGAATCTGAAGGAAAAAGACAGTTCAGCCGTAAAGAGGTAGGAACAAGCAAATAATTTTTTAATAGACACAGTAAACCTTGGGATATTGGAAGATAGAGGAAAGGAGGTTAGTAGAGAACTGCAACATGTTATAGAAGAAGGGATTCTAGAGAAGTAGGAAGGAGCTTGTTAACAGTAGAGGTGGAAGGGTCTGCTATAGCAAGGAAGCAAAAAGTTTCTTCTTTTGATACTAAAAGGCTGAAACGGAAAACATCTATTGAACACTTACATAGTGTCAGGCATTGTCCTAAGAGCTACTTATTTCTTCCTCACAGCAGTACACTGAGGTACATACTACTGTGATAGCCCCACTTTAAAGGTGAGGAAACTGAGACTCAGGTTAAATAATTTGTCAACGGTCATGTAGACAGTAAGGGCAGAATTAGGAGTTGAACCTAGGCTGGTTGCTCCAGCAACTGTGGCATTAACCACTAAGCTCTGTGGCACCTCTACAGGAAATGGGTTAGTATGATGTTGAAGTGAAGCCAAATATCTTATATATACAAGAGGTCCCTACAATGCACAGAGAAAGAGACCGTGGAATTAGGTGTTTGAGGAAAGTGAAGATGGTATGGATATACTGTTCTGGGGATTGTGTTTCAGATCCACTGAAATGAATAAAAGAATAGATTATCAGGATTAAAGATATGATAGAAGGTGAGCAATATGAATTTGTGTTTCCTGGGGTTAGCACTTCTATCTCTTGCTTAAGAAAGCTAGACTTAAATAGAGAATGTAGATGATGGTGTGATGCAGAATTGGTGATTAAATCAGAGAGGTAAGAGAAAACGAGTTTTAACTACTGACCACAAGATCTTGGGAAGCTAGGAGTCCAGTGAAACAGGGAAGAGGTTGTACGGGGTGAGGTGGAAGAGTTTTGTGATTGAAGGCCCTCATGAAGATGGAGTAGAAGGCAGGTGAGGTGGACTGAGAAAAATGCCTGTGTAAAGAATGAAGGAGAACCAGGTTGGAATTGATAAGAACTTTATTATGAAGAGTTCTAAAAGGTCTAGGATATTACTGTTGTGGAAGACAGAATTTGTCTCTGGAGTCAAAGAGGGTAAGGAACTGTGTTGTCAAGATCCTAAAACCAGAGGGCAAATGCATAACTCACATTCTTACCCACCACAGCAACACCCCAGGGTTCTTTCCCACTGAGTCCACATGTGGCCTCAGCATCTTTCTCAGTGCAGAGTTCCAGGAAGTCAATAGCAGTCAATGAAAATGGACTTTTATCTTTGCTTTAGACAGTGCCAGGAGGGGTTGTTACTTGAGACCAAGAGTGGGTGGAGCTGACAGTGGGGCAGTGTATAAGAGATGAAGTTTAGTAGTCCCCTGGAATTAGAGTCGGTGGCTAGGGTGGAATTTTGAAACCTAGAGGGTGTAACTAATCTTGGAGAAGTGCACAGCCTTAGAGGAGGGAGTGGGTCTGGTAGGTGGTTGAATGGTTCTCAGGAAGTCTAACCACATTCTCTCCTGGCCCAGGCTGTCAGTGCAGTGCTGGCAGCACCTGGGCCAGAGCCGTTAGGTGAGGTTGAACCAAGTGGCATGGTGTCTGCAAAGCTGGAAACGGGGCCTAAAAGGCAAGAGGAAGTAGCAGTTGAATACAGATTGTTGGTATTGGCCATAAGTGAAGACCAGCCAAATCAAAGGTATACCTTTGTTCTGAAGTGATGCTTCTTTTCTTTTATCTTTAGCTAATCAATTATATTGATGGAGGCCTCATGTAGTGGCTCACACCTGTAATTCCAACACTTTGGAAGGCCAAGGCGGTAGGATTGCTTGAGCCCAGGAGTTTGAGACCAGTCTGGGCAACATAGCGAGGCCCTGTCTCTACAAAAATAAAAATAAATTAGCTGGGCGTAGTTGGCGCACACCTGTAGTCCTAGCTACTCAAGAGGCTGAGGTGGGAGGATCTCTTGAGCCTGGGAGGTTGATGCTTGTCGTGAGCCATGAACATGCCACTGCACTTCAGCTTGGTCAACAGAGCAAGACCCTGTCTCAAAAAAAAACCAAAAAATTTTTATAATGATGGAGAAGTCTATATTTGAGTAATTTACCACAACCAAATTGTAAGGACCTTAAGAACTTCTGTCACCTTTGTGTCTCCAACAAAGCTTAGTGCCCTGCTTTGCACGTAGTTGGTGCTCCATAAATGCGGGTCAAATTGCTTTGCTTCCTTGTCTTTGAGCCTATATAACAGTTGTAAATCCTGTTTCCTGACTTTCAGATAATATCATTTATCCTTTCAGCTTACTATAGCCTGGATAGCCTGTAGAGAAACTGAGAAGAAAGATGATCCAGTGAAAGAAGTGTCATAGATCTGCTAAACTTTGACAGAGAAGCAGTCCGGGTGAGCCTGTCTAGGACAGGCTGTTATACTGCAGTCTTAGGAGTACTCCATCCACTTTCTGCTGTGGCTTTTTTTCACATTTATTAATCTTATTATAATAACTTAAGTATTTCATTTAAATTTTCCTAGATAATTTTGATTTGGAATATTGGCACCACATGGCTTTTGAGTTCTTTGAAAACATTAAAAGGTTGCACTTTGTCTTTCATTCCAACTATTGCCTGATCTTCAGAATCCTATTCCTGTGGATTCATTCATTATTCTGACTCAGGCAGTCTAGATTTTCCTGGTAAAGTAGGTTACCTAAACATTTCGTTTATTGTGATCTGGAACATTGTATTTTTTAAAAAGGCAAAATTCTATAAAGTCACCAAAATGAAAGCACATTAATAGTTCAGTAATTATATATGCTAATATATGTGAACAAACCTAATTATTTTATCTGTATATATTTATAAAAAATGTCTAAAGGGTTCATATCAAACAGTATACAGTCTGGGCAGGAGAATTTTGTGGGTACTAGGGTGTAGAAGTGGAAACTTTTTTTTTCCTTTTACATTTCTTACTGATTTGGGGAATAATTTTTATTATAAAATTTAATAAATATTTGGTGAGCATGAAATAGTATTTGAAGGCAAAAATGACTCTGAGTCATCAGAATGGTATAGACATACAGCCATGAAGATTCAGAGGAGGACAGTTGTTTTCAACTAGAAGGGATGAAGAAAGGCTTCAGGAATGGATAAGATCTTATTGTAGCCCTCAAGTATGGGGAGAACTCGGACAAGCAGAGACGAAGGAAGATCTAGGTGGGGGACTGTGGAGAAAATGCATGAAGGTCAGGAGGAGGTGAGCCATGGAAACGGTGATTCGGTCAGCTGACAGAAAGATGGTGGAATTAAGCAGGGCAGCACTGTGTGAGGGGTTTCTGAGGAAATGTATGATGGAGGGGTCAGGCTAATATACCCTGAACCCCCTAATTATCTTAACATCCCTAGAAGTGGGACAACCACCTGTGACATACTCTTGCAAAAACAAAACAGAAACAAAACCAAAAAGCCACCAAGAACGAAAACACAAAAAACCTCACTGAACCTTGAGGTTCAAGTAGCAGTTGACAGAAAACGTGGGAAACAGGAACATTGAAGTAATTCTGTGAAGATACACTCAGCCAAATCCAGAATGTGGGAAATTCTACAGGATAAATGAACCAGCTTCTTCAAGAAATACATGGCATGAAAAAAAAGGAGGAAGAGA
>NW_012116266.1:625641-626892 GCF_000951035.1 Colobus angolensis palliatus
TATATATTTTAAAGATCTTATCTGTTAGACTAGAAATATACCCTGAAGTATTTACAGGTGAAATGAAACTAATGTCTGTGATTTGCTTTCAAACATACCAGCAAGAAAAACAAATAAAAAGCAAGAGTTGGAGAGGGATAGGAGAGATGAAAGAAGAATGGCAGAAAATTGTGATTTTTAAAACTGAACAATGCATACCTGGCATTCATCTTACTCTTCTACATGCTTTTCAAGTGTGTTTGAAACTTTCCATAATGAAATGTTTAAGGCCAAGCCAAGGAGTATGGACTTTACTGTGTGGCACCCAGAAACCTGTGAAGAGTGTTAGCCTGAGGAGGGGTGTGAGAGGGACTGTGAGATACCCGTAGAGTTTAGCCTGGCAACAGTGGGTGAAATGGCCAGGAAGGAGGAGGACTCAACCTTGATGAAGGTGGCCATGAGCATGGAAACTTTTTTGAGAACAGATAGAGGAAATAATGGCAAAAGAGAAACTCTCTGGGGTGTTGGCAGTAGAGAAGTGAATCAGGTGCATGACAGGGAAAATTCCCTTCTTCCTCTTCAGTAAGTAGCATTTATTGTCCCGAAACCACTGCACTGGATACTGTAAGGATGAGGAGAAGGAAAAGGGAATCTTCATTAAGGAGGAACAGAACCAAGTCTTTGTATTAGCCACAGTAGAAAGCAATAGAGAAATAGTTGGGTTTTTTTTGGTTTGTTTGTTTGTTTTGTTTTTCTTTTTCATGAGGAATTTGTCTTGTGGTTTCAGTATGAAATTCATAGGTACAGTGATTTGTGTTGCTCGCCTTTCTCTGTTTTCTTTGGGGAAATGATGATACTCTTTGTCAGTGATCCTATCTGGATCATTTGTGATATTAGATAATTTACTAATTTGCAAAATAAATTATATTACAGTTGACTCTTGAATAACTTGGGTTAGGTGTGGCAATCCCCCATGCCGTAAAAAATCCATGTTTGGACCAGATGTGGTGGCTCATTCCTGTAATCCCAGCACTTTGGGAGGCTGAGGCGGGCAGATCACAAGGTCGGGAGATCGAGACCATCCTGGTTAACACAGTGAAACCCCGTCTCTACTAAAAATACAAAAAATTAGCTGTGCACAGTGGCGGGAGCCTGTAGTCCCAGCTACTCAGGAGGCTGAGTCAGGAGAATGGCATGAACCCGGGAGGCGAGGCTGGCAGTGAGCCGAGATCGCGCCACTGCACTCCAGCCTGGGCGACAGAGCAAGACTCC
>NW_012116266.1:627534-643061 GCF_000951035.1 Colobus angolensis palliatus
GCTGAGGCAGGAGAATCACTTGAACCCAGGAGGCGGAGGTTGCAGTGAGCCAAGATCATGCCATAGCACTCCAGCCTACAGGACAAGAGTAAGACTTCGTCTCAATAAAAAAAAAAAAAAAGAAAAAGAAAAGAAAAGAAAGTCAAAGCTGGGCACAGTGGCTCCCACCTATGATCCCAGCACTTTGGCAGGCCAAGGTGGGAGGATTGCTTGAAGCCAGGAGTTTGATACCAGCCTGGGCAACATAGCAAGACTCTGTCTCTACAAAAAATTAAAAAATGAACCAGGTGCGGCAGTGTATACCTGTAGTCCCAGCCACTCTGGAGACTGATCTAGGAGGATTGCTTGAGCTCAAGAGTTCAAGGCTGCAGTGAGCTATGTTTGTACCACTACTGTCCAGCCTGGGTGACAGAGTGAGACCCCATCTCAAGAAAGAAAGGGAGGGAGGGAGGGAAGTAGGGAGGGAGAAAGGAAGGAAATCACAAACAGGCTGACAGGTGCATCATGGTGGCCATAGCCATCTCCATAAAATAAGTAAATAATCAGGATGAGAAAATATATTTATTATTCATTAAGTGGAAGTAGATTATAAACGTCTTCATCTTCTTCATCTTCATGCTCAATAGACTGAGGAGGAAGAGAAGGGGCTGCTCTTCCTATCTCAGTGGTGGCAGAGAAAATCCAGGTAAAAGTGGACCTGCACAGTTCAAACCCATGCTCTTCAAGAGTCTACTGTATTCATTTGTGATGATATTCATTTATGAAGTCAAACACTTTCACTTCATTATTATATGATATTCATTTATCAAATTAGTCATTGTGAGATTTTATTATTTATGAAATTGAATACTTTAAAAGAATATGTGTGGGGTTAATTAAATGAGTTGAAATGATATAGCCCAGAGAAACAAAAGGTGAACTATGGTAAATTAATGAAAACTTAGATTTAAATACATAGCTTCTGATTTGTCAGTAGCAAAAATATTAAAAATAAACTTCAGTCTGGGTGCAGTGGCTCACACCTATAATCGAAGCACTTTGGGAGGCCAAAGTGGGAGGACCGTTTGAAGCCAGGAGTTCAATACCAGTTGGGGCAACATAGTGAGATTCCTTCTCTACAAAGAAATAAAGAAATAAGCTAGGTATCATGACGTGCGCCTATACTCCCAGCTACTTAGGAGGCTGAGGCAGGAGGATTGTTTGAGCCTCTAGGAGTTCAAGGCTGCAGTGAGCTATGATTGTGCCACTATACTCCAGCCTTGGGGACAGTGTGAGACCCTGTCTCAAATAAATAAATAAACTTCAGATCCAGTAGAAAGAGTTGTTAGAGAAATGGTAGTTCTCTAGCACTTTATGATCAGATATGTAACTTTTATATCACACACAATATATTAATAAGGTATGGTATAAACAGGTCCTCCAGAGAGGAATGGATACTCCAGAAAATAGCTTGCTGATCACCTTTGCAATTTTTCTTCTTATTTTTCTTTTCTTTTCTTTTTTTTTTTTTTTGAGATGGAGTCTCACTCTGTCGCCCAGGCTGGAGTGCAGTGGTGCGATCTCGGCTCACTGCAACCTCTGCCTCCCGGGTTCAAGCGATTCTCCTGTCTCAGCCTCCTGAATAGCTGGGATTACAGGTGCCCACCACCACACCCGGCTAATTTTTGTATTTTTAGTAGAGATGGGGTTTCTCCATGTTGGACCCGTCTGGTCTCGAACTCCTGACATCACGTGATCCGCCCACCTCAGCCTCCCAAAGTGCTGGGATTACAGGCGTGAGCCACGGCGCCCAGCTGATTCTTATTTTTCAAGAAATTACATGACAAACAGCAGCCTATAAGAATACACCATTTTCCCAGCCTGGGCAATATGGTGAAACCCTGTCTCTATTAAAAACATACAAAAATTAGCTAGGTATGCTGGCATATACCTGTATTCTCAGCTGGCTGGGAGGCTGAGGTGAAAGGATTGCTTGAGCCTGGGAGGTCAAGGCTGCAGTGAGTCATGATCATGCCATTGCACTCCAGCCTGAGTGACAGAGTAAGACCCTGTCTCAAAAAAAAAAAAAAAAAGCCATTTCCTAGGATTCTAGGATTCACAGTTTTTTTTTCTGTTTCAATTTAATGTGCCACTTAAAGAGGGCTGAAGCTGAGTTGGGAGAACAGAGATAGGAAATGTTGCTTAGTGAGTGGGGAAAAAATGTTGGAACCCAGTGCATTTTTTCTTCTTATTCTGCATCTAGAAGGTGAGGGAACCTTGAAGATTCCCTCGCCGGTCTTCTCATTCAGTCCACCCAAGCTGGCACCTGCCACCATACCTTCTATAGTTAGAAAGGAGTGAGGTTTTAGCTGGGCTTGCTGCTGGTTTGGGCCCAATTAAAGTAGAATTTTTAATTCCTGGGAGCTGTTGTTAAAAGCTGGCAGAGAGATAAGAAGAGGGGAGGAAAATTCCTAGCTAAAAGCAGGAGAGGTGGTTTTTATTTTACTCAGCGGACTCAGCTGAGCCATCGGGTCACAGTGGGGATGGGGATAGAGGGACACATAGTTTTAAGTCTTATTATGGAAAAGATTGAACTATCATCAGTGCTTGATGGAAATGAGACCAGGAGAGGTGGCAGCAGTGTCGCTAACAGCACTGCCTCCCTTATTGCATTATCAGAAGAAAAAGATAACCTGCAAATAGGCATCCATTATCTCTTTCTACAAAGGGATTAGTGTGGGTTGCAAGAAATTAATGGCTTTTGAGTTACCACAGAAATACTAATGAATGTCAGGACCAGAGATGTAAAACAGGTAAAACTGGCTTTTCTCAGCCACATTTCTCTCCTTTTCTCTTTTGGTTTGCTATTTTAAGATCTAGACCTATATTCCTCTTTTTTTCTTTAGCCAAAAGCAGAAATCTTTAGCCAAAAGCAGAAATCATACCCTTTAGCAGTATGATTTATCTTTTTTAGGGAATGACTCAATTAGTTTATGACTGTCTCCAATGTGTGTCGGCAAAGAGATTGAGAAACATTTCAGAAATTAAAGTCTCTACCAGGGAGGAGATGATTGACATCTCTCACGTAGATGTCATTTATTTTCTTTCTTTCTTTCTTTCTTTCTTTCTTTCTTTCTTTCTTTCTTTCTTTCTTTCTTTCTTTCTTTCTTTCTTTCTTTCTTTCTTTCTTTCTTTCTTTCTTTCTTTCTTTCTTTCTTTCTTTCTTTCTTTCTTTCTTTCTTTCTTTCTTTCTCTCTTTCTTTCTTTCTTTTCTTTCTTCTCTTTCTTTCTTTTTTCTTTCTCTTTCTCTCCTCCTCTCCTCTTCTCTCCACTCCTCTCCCCTTCTCTCCCCTCCTCCCCCCACTTTCTCCTCCTCTCCTTTGAGACAGAGTTTCACTTTCGTTGCCCACGCTGGAGTGCAATGGCATGATCTCAGCTCACTGCAACCTTTGCCTCCTGAGTTCAAGTGATTCTCCTGCCTCAGCCTCCTGAGTAGCTGGGATTACAGGTGCATGCTACCATGCCCGGCTAATTTTTGTATTTTTAGTAGAGACAAGTTTCGCCATATTGGCCAGGCTGGTCTTGAACTCCTGACCTCAGGTGATCCACCTGCCTCGGCTTCCCAAAGTGCTGGGATTATGAGCTACTGCGCCTGGCTGGATGTCATTTTCATGTCTGATAAGAATGTCAGGAAATCTCTGAAATGATAGTCCCCTTTTATTAAGTACTAAACTAGTATATATTGCAGCTAATCATTGATTACGGATGGCATGACTAGTAAAACAGAGAGAAAGGGAGAAAAGAAGATAGGAGGGAAATTACACCTACTATATGCTGAGCATTGTGCTAGGTGCTTTATTTCTAATTCAACAAGTACTTATTAAGCACCCACTATGTACAAGGCAATGTTCAGTGTGCTGTGGTCTAAGAATGAAAAGAGAGACCTTACCCTTGCCCTCAGTGGAACTGATTGTCTAGCAGGAAAGACAGTCTTAAAAAGAATTTAAGACTTATCTTATTTGTTCAGACGTGTAAATAAGCTATTATAATATAGCCTGAGCTAAGAGTCCATGATAGAAGAATAATTTAGTAGTGATACCTGATACTGACTCAGGCATGCATGCATGTGTGTAGGTGAGGTTGGGAGAATCAGGACAGACTCTTTTTCTGAAAAAGGGTAAGTGTGCAGTTGCTGATTGAAGCCTTTGGAAGGAGCATTGCAAGCTCAGGGAACAGCATAAGCACAGTCAGGCTCAGAGAGAAAACTGCCATCTAAGCAGAGACCTAAAAAGTGAGCTAGTCGGGTCGAGGTTGGATCTCTGGTTCCTAGACAGAAGGTCCATGAACTGGCCTTGAGGGCTGCTGAAGGTGTCTGAGAAATGAGAGTTTGTGAGCAGCACATTTTATGCTGTCTCCTATTCATTGACCCTCCCTCGCTTTACCAACCTGAGAAAAGGTAAGAGTATTAGCAGAGAGTTAGGTCCAGTGGCAGAAGGCACGTTCTCTCTTGTGTATTTGGTACTGTTAGTTTGGTGCAAAAGTAATTGCGGTTTTTACCATTAAAAGTAATGGTAGAAATAGACTGTTAATAGACTATTACCTAGAAAACATGGAACCCTGGCAAAGTGTGATTGGTTCCTAGATTCACAAGGCATAGCTAGTCACAGTCGTTCCAGTATTTCTGTTTTCCACACAGACTTCTGCATCTCACATTGATGTTGCACACTCCATTGGTGTTGCACGTTCCATGCCCCATACTTATTCTTGTACATGTGATTCCACCCTAGTTCTAGTTTTTATTTTTATTTTATTTTTAAGACAGAGTCTTGCTGTGTCTCTTAAGCTGGAGTGCATTGGCATGATTACAGTGGCTACAGGCATGTGCCACATGCCCAGCTAATTTTTTAATTGTTTATAGAGACCAACCTATGTTGCCTAGGTTGGTCTTGAACTCCTGTGCTCACGCAATCCCTCCCACCTTGGCCTCCCAAAATGCTGGGATTAGAAGTGTGTGCCATCACACCCAGCCTCCTAATTAAAGTTTTTAGACTCAAGATTTCCCCAGCTATTTCTTGCCAATTAGGTACCATCTTGGGATTCTGCTACTTTTACTTTGTTTAATTTGAACCAGAAGACTGTCAGTCCCTGATCTGTGTGGTTTCTTGTGCCTGCCTTCTTATAACTAACTAATTCTAATTAATACTTTGCCTCTCTTTTTCTTTCTAGAACACAAGCAGACATTCCCAAACATTCTAAAGAAGGGTTACCTGGAGATTAGAAAGGACCATGACAGTTACTGGCAAAGCTGTTATGCAGAACTTTCACCTTACAACTTATACTTCTACAACCTCGACAGCAGTGGGAATCAAAACCTCTATGCCACGTACCAGCTTTCACACTTCCAGAGCATATCTGTTTTGGGCAACCTGGAGGCCAGGATGGTGGATACTGTTTTGTATGACAACACTCAGCTACAGCTAAAGGCAGAGTCACCATGGGAGGCTTTGGACTGGGGGCAGAAGCTTTGGGAAGTCGTGCATGCTGCTGTGCCTGGTTACATGGGGCGGCAGAATGAGCTGACAATCTCACCAGGGCTTGGCCATCATGATGACTATGCACAGTATCATTATTTCCAGAAGAAAGCCAGTGGGCTGCTGCCACCGTCCCCTGTCCTAGATAGCCCCAAACAGTACCAAAACATCCTCAAATCAGGGACTCTCTACAGGCTGACTGTCCAAAACAACTGGAAGGCATTTACATTTGTGCTGAGCAGGGCCTACCTTATGGCTTTTCAGCCCGGCAAGCTAGACGAGGATCCACTGTTGAGCTACAACGTGGATGTGTGTCTGGCTGTCCAGATGGACAACCTGGATGGCTGCGACTCTTGCTTTCAAGTCATTTTCCCCCAGGATGTCCTTCGCCTCCGAGCTGAGACCCGACAGAGAGCTCAGGAATGGATGGAGGCTCTGAAGACAGCTGCCAATGCAGCCAGGAGTTCCGAGCAAAACCTGCAAGTTACACTGAGGAACAAACCCAAGGATCAGATGGGTGGGCATGAACTCAGGAAGAATAAACGCCAATCTGTGACTACCAGCTTCCTGAGCATTTTGACGACTTTGTCTTTGGAACGAGGACTCACTGCTCAGAGTTTCAAATGTGCAGGTATGAAGCAGATTTTCAGCCTAAAGCTCATTAAAGAACAATTCTGAACCCCACAATTGGAATTCACTTTAAAAATCCCCTTAAAAGGCTAGTCACAGCTACTTCCTGTTTATAAAAAGCATCTCTCCTCGAGAAGCTTACTATGTTAAAGCATCCGTCCATCCTTATCCCACGCTGTTGAAGTAAATAGAAGCAACTATGATATACCCCGTTGAATCAAAATGACTTGGCTAGAGCCTAACGAGACTAGAATTTAGGCTTCCTGAGTCGGACATGATTCTATTCGCTCTGCCTTCTTGAATAAAGGTCACTGTGAATATGCATGTCACAAATTGTCTCATAAGAGACATTCAAGTCCAAAGCTGACTACTAAAACTCCTTAGGCAAGGAAAATGGCCACAGTCAGTAACTGTCATTGATCTTGACCTTGTCAAATCCTTTTAAGGTGAAATCTAGAAAATCAGTCTTAACAGAAAATGTGGGGGTGGCTAAAAGCAGGGTAGATGATGATTCAGCAGATGACCGCTGAGTCACTACGGGCTTATGCCCATCGTGGGAAGCCCAGGGCTTCTGGAACTGCTATGTAAGGATGAGATGCAAAAGAGGAGTTTGAGGTCAACAATCTTATTTTGTAAAAGCTTATTACTGCATCTTTCCTCTACTGCCCATTCTTCCACCTTTCCTAAAACAGTAAAATTACCAAAAAAAAAAAAAAATTGTGCCAGGCACAGTGGCTTACACCTGAAATCTCAGCACTTTGGGAGGCCGAGGCAGGTGGATCACTTGAGGTCAGGAGTTCGAGGCAGCCTGGCCAACATGGTGAAACCCCATCTCTACTAAAAGTGCAAAAATTCACCAGGCATGGTGGCGGGTGCTTGTTTTCTCAGCTATTCAGGAGGCTGAGGCAGGAGAATCACTTGAGCCCAGGAGGCAGAGGTTGCAGTGAACCAAGACTGAGATCACACCACTGTGCTCTAGCCTGGGCGACAGAGCGAGACTCCATCTCAAAAACAAAACAAAAAAAAAATAGTTTTAAAACTTCACTGAACCCGATCTAGATATCTGTTATAAACTAAATCAAATTATTTTCCTTTCATTAAACCCCAGTTTGTGACATTAAATTTACCATGAGAATGGCTTTAAATGGAAACCTGATTTGGAAGGTTTTAATTCAAGTCTATTAGATTTAAGTATGTTGTTTAAAAATGATCAAGAAGCTCACCACCAGCCAAAACCGCATTTAAAAATTTGTCCTTGCTCCTGCATTGAAAAAAGCCAAATAGGAGTGGCACATTGAAAACCACGTTTTGAACTTAGGTTAGTTATGATGCTGGTCTTTTCTGTTGGAAAATAAATTACCCAAAGTGAGGATTGAGTGAATCATCCTTGTTTGACTCAAGGACCTCAGTGACTGTGGACCAGAAACTTGCGGGGTGGGATTGGAGAGACCAGAAACACTGAGCCAGTTAAGAAGCTCTACCAGACCTGGCGTGGTGGCTCATGCCTGTAATCCCAGCACTTTGGGAGGCCGAGACGGGTGGATCACAAGGTCAGGAGTTTGAGACAAGCCTGGCCAGTATAGTGAAACCCCGTCTCTACTAAAAATACAAAGTTAGCCGGGTGTGGTGGTGGGCACCTGTAATCCCAGCTACTCAGGAGGCTGAGGCAGGAGAATCACTTGAACCCAGGAGGTGGAGGTTGCAGTGAACCGAGATTGTGCCACTGCACTCCAGCCTGGGCGACAGAGCGAGACTCCATCTCAAAAAAAAGAAAAAAAAAGAAAAAAGAAGAAGAAAGAAGCTCTACTAGTTTATATAGATGTATCTGTAGGTATGAAAGACCTGTGTTAAGTCACCCAGATACTTTTGGAAAATGGTTTTGAAATAAGGAGATACTAGTTTTAATAGTTTTTTAAAAAATAGAAATTACTGACATTTCAGTGTCTTATACTAGTATATATATTTTTAAGTTCAGGCATTCAATAATAATTTACTAAGTGCTTACTCTGGACATCCTGGAATTATGGTACACTTCCGTGGCTTTAGATTACAGATGTGGTCAGCAAATCTGTTGTGTCATTGGAGTAAGGAAGAACAGCTCAGCTTAGTTCTCAAGATGTGGAGATTGGAGTAGCTGAATCAAGAAACTTTCTAGTAAAGAGGGAAGAAAAGCCTCAGGTGTTTCACAAGAGGTATTGCCTAATTCACCTCCCTCTCAGAAGTGTGCCTTCTGATGGAGTGTGCACTGCCCATGCTCTGCACTGCATTCATAGCATTCCTGACACTCAAGAGGAAGGAGAAATGTAGGTAGAAGGTGCCATTCAGCAAGCTCATTGCATCCGGCAACTGGAGAAATGAAATCAGGAAAAAAAGAAAAGTGAGCAAAAGAGGGAGAAGGAAGCTGAGTAGAAAAGAACAGGAAACATATTATATAATGGGCAGGAATAGAACTTTCTGGCAGCTGCCTTAGTTAGGTTCCATATGATAGGATGCTTCCCTTTGCTGTCTAGATTTTGTGCTCACTAAATTTGGCTTGTGGAGGATAGGTTGGATAAGGGTAGTAGTAGGGAATCAGGGAAGGAAGGCGGTCTAAAATTCATTTGCACTGCTCGACTTTTAACTTTGTGCTTTGGTTCAGAGTTCTGATGAATGGGGCAGAGAGAGACAGGTTTCTAATTTGGGACAGGGAGAAGTCAGTCTTAATTTGTATAGTATGGCACATTCCAAAAAAAAAAAGGAAAGAAAGAAAAGCTGTTCCATTTATATACCCCTTCTTCCCTCAGAAAGTGCTATATTCAGTTGCTTTGTGATACTTGTGGTTTACCAGGTTGTTTTTGTACCAGCACTTGAACTCTGCTTTTCTTTCTTTCTTTCTTTCTTTTTTTTTTGAGATGGAGTTTCGGTCTCGTTGCCCAGGTTGGAGTGCCATGGCGCAATCTCGGCTCACAGCAACCTCCGCCTCCCGGGTTCAAATGATTCTCCTGCCTCAGCCTCCTGAGTAGCTGAGATTACAGGCATGTGCCACCATACCCGGCTAATTTTGTACTTTTAGTAGAGATGGGGTTTCTCTTTGTTGGTCAGGCTGGTCTCGAACTCCCGACCTCAGGTGATCCGCCCGCCTTGGCCTCCCAAAGTGCTGGGATTATAGGCATGAGCCATCGCCTGTGCCCGGCTGAACTGTGGTTTTCTAGGTAAGAATACTTTATTTCCTGATCTCCTGTAGGGGGCAGAGTCTCAAAAGAAAATGGTAAAAACCTGTTAAGCAAACTTCTAAATGTTTTTTAGATTACCTGGGAGACTGTTCATTATACCAGAGATTATTATGGCAGATGGAACGTTAAAAATTGATCTGTGTTTCTCACAAACACAGTTAATCTAAACCAGCTGCTTCTTCCTTTTCTACCTATGTCTTCTAACTTTGCATCCTCATAAAAACACACCTTCAGTGAAAAAGCTGGTAGCATAGCATGTTGATCTTCCAAAATGCCAAAATCTTCAGCACATTGTTTTTGATGAATTTTGGCTTTATGTATTATTTTAAGGAGAGGCATATTCACTGTATTTCGTGGTTTTAGTGTGCCCCTTTATACTATAAGTTTTTATGTCTACTTAGTTCTTCCCCCTTTAAATAGTTTGGATGAATAAACTTTAAAAGTGGAAGATTGCACAGAGTAGCTCTTTATTATGATGTCATTTACTTGCTATTCAGGGGAGCCACAAATGTTGGCTTTTAAATCTACAAAATAGTGCAATTGGCCTTATTTCATTAAATTCTTTCTGTAAGTGAAGAATTTTCTGTATCCTTCTTTAAAATTTAAACAGCCCCTGCAGAAAAAAATGGACCATGGTTATCCAAAAACGCCTGAGGTTGTGGTTTTAAAAATATATGCTGATATATAACTGTGTATGTTTTAAATGTGTACTTGATTTTTGATAGTTGTATCTGATTATGTGTGACTGTTCCATGGCTTCCTCTGTAGCTCCAGGGTTGCACTGAGCTTAGGAAGCCCCAGCCATAGTGGTCTTCTTTTTTTTTTTTTTTTTTGAGACGGAGTCTTGCCCTGTCGCGCAGGTTGGAATGCAGTGGTGTGATCTCGGCTCACTGCAACCTCCGCCTCCCGGGTTCAAGTGATTCTCCTGCCTCATCCTTCCTTGTAGCTGGGATTACAGGCATACGCCACCATGCCCAGCTAATTTTTGTATTTTTAGTAGAGACAGGGTTTCACCATGTTGGTCGGGCTGGTCTCGAACTCCTGACCTCGTGATCCGCCTCCCCTCGGCCTCCCAAAGTGCTGGGGTGAAAGGCATAAGCCACTGCACCCGGCCTCATAGTGGTCTTCTTGCTGTTCCTGGAACCTACTATTATCATGCCTACCTCTAGGACCCTTACACTTGCTAGTTCTACTTCTTGAAATTTGAAAACTTACTTATTTCATTCATTATATTATTTATTGTGTGCCCAGAAACTTGGAAGCACCTAGATGGGTCAGTGCTGCAGGAAAGCCGACATGGTCCTTGCCGTCATGAAATTTGCAGTCCACTAGGGAAGACAAGACATGAATCAAATAATCACATCAGTGAATGTCAAAAGGCAGCTGTGACAATTGCTACAGATATGAGGCCCATGCTTTGGGTTAGAGAACTCTCAGAGATGGTGCCAGGTAGAACTATGTGAAATTGCAGATTTTCAGTCATTTTTGACCTATAAAAATAAAGACAGTTCAGATTACATTTAATGTTTGACCCTGAAGTCACAGAAGGTTCTTGAGCAGAGAAGCACATGATGGGAATGGTATTTAGGAACAGTTAATTTGGTGGTACAGCTTTTCAGGGACACCTCTGTAGCAGCAAATGAGGCATGCTTCTTCAGTGAAATCACTGGTTGAGGTTTAAAATTATGTTTGGCAATGGGGAATCTGTGCTGTTATAATATTAATGCTAAAACAGATGACTATACAGCTTATTAAAATCTTTATGAATTACGTACCTGTATGTGATTCTAAATTAGGCTATTCACAAAATGCTCTGAAATTAGATTAAGGCAATAGCTCTGTTTTTTTTTTTTTAAGTTAAAAAAAGTTTTAATTGACACAATATACATCTTTATGGGGTACACAGTGATACTGCAATACATATATATAGTGATCAGATCAGGGTGATTAGCATATCCATCATCTCAAACATTTATCATTTCTTTGTGTTAGGAACATTCAGTATCTCCCTTCTAGGTATTTGAAACTACATATTATTGTTAACTATAGTCATCCTACAGTGCTATCGAACACTAGAACTTGTTCCTCCTATCTAAGCAGCTCTAGTTTCTTTAGGAATTTGACATTTGTACCTACCTATTTGCACTTACTAGATACATGGTTTTCTTGGCACTAGCACACACAGATATTTTTCCTAAAATTTCCCAGCAATCAAGACACCTAGCAATTGATTACTATAATGAAAGGGCCCAAGGACTTGTTTCTGAGTGTAACAACAGATGCAAAGCTCACCTTTGGAAGTGTTCTCTGTTTGACTGTTTTGTAATCTGGAGATGAAATTGGATGGCCCACTGTAGGGCAGTGTTCCCAATTCTGAACTGAATTTGAACATGTTAACAGCAAAGACAGCAAGAAAAACAGTGAGCCTGGGAGATCCCCTACACCATTTTCACTGTGTCAGGTTTTATGGTTTTACTCCTTGGCTGCTGTTTAACCTCTTGGGACTGCTGTTGGTAATTACATCTCTCTGGCATTAAGAGCTTTTTTGCTTTCCTTTTTTTCCCTCCAACCCTTGGGAGGGGTAAACCCAAGAGGTGGTGGGGAGAAGTTTTGCTGTGAATTCTTCAGCCATTTAGTGCAAATTCCTGTAATTACCGGCATTGTGTCTTCTCTGAATGGCACATAATACAGCAGAAGCCATTCCTAATTGAGACCTTACAGGAGGTACAAATCCCCTCTTTGTTCAGCCTGACAAATTAGTGCCAGAAAGTGGCAGGGTCTGAGTGGGAATCAAAGGCAAGAAACACAAAGATGGAACTTAAGGCTACAGTAATAACCCTCTCTTGTCCTGAAGGGAAAAAAGTAATGACCAATGAAAAATGAAGTTTTTTTTGTTATAAATTCCCTTGACATGACAGCACCTCGGGGCTGCTCTATTTATTTAGCAAAAGTGATTAAATAGTAATACAACAGGGCTGTCCATTGTTTCCCTGGGTGCCCCCCCTTCACAGACCCCTGCTGCCTGGGCTAATTGATTGACAATGAACCTCTGATAAAGAAGTATGTTGTTAGGACCTGGGGTAGGGGGTGTGGGGGCATTTTCCTCCTCTTTGTGTGTTTGAGAGAGAGAGAGAGAAAGAGAGAGTTTCATTTTTGTTTGAATTGCTCTCTAGTTTTTCTTTGCCCCACCCCACCCCCTCTTTCCCTTCTTCTCTCTCTTCTCTCCCCTGCCTTATTTTCCTCCCTGCTTTTTTCCCCCCAAAGCTTTTCAGCGGTTGCTCCCAGCTAACATTCACAAACAGGTAGAGGGCAACTAGAATTGTAGGGCAGGCTTTCGATGAGTTTATCTTCGTAGCTAACTTCCTCTCCCTGTACTCTGTTTAAGCCTGAACAGCAGTATGAGAAGAAAGAAAAAGAGAAGGGGGCTGATTATTGGTGCTTTAAGACCAGAAAAGTTGTGCTTTTTAGTTTTTTATTTGTGGGAACGGATGTCTGAAACTAGACTTTGCACTAAGATTTTGTCTTAAATTCTTTGCTCAACTTTAGAAAAAATCTATGTACTAATAACATTTATATGCTTAGTGGGGGGAGTTGTGGAATAAGAAATAAAAACTCAAATTTTTAGCCTCCCCTTAGTAACCAAGAAGCCAAGATTAATTCTTCGAGGATAAAATCTGGCTGCTTTTGGTATAACTTAGTCCTCCAAGGATGCTGTAAGTTGTGGGAAGATGACCAAAGGCTTCTAGGCAGATAATTAATAGCTCCTAGTTATATATGCTCATCTAGCTAAGCTGAAACTAAATCCCTAATTTAACTCTGTAACAGCTGCAAAAACAAATCATTTCAAGCTCCTGTGAAAGCAAAATATATTGAACAAACATTATCGACCTTGCTAATACCACATGGCATTTCATATGATAAATGAGGGTGTATTTCTGGCAAAGGCCTGTTTTATGGCATCATTTCAACATAAAGGATACCTTTACCCTAGCAATACAAGCATCCTTGATAGAAAGTATGGGGTGGTTAATTACTCATTAAATGGCTGCCAGTCTGGAAGTAAGCAGTATTTCTGGTTTGGACCCAGTTAGTTACTTATTGGCTTCTGGGTAAATCATGTAGAATAGCAATTCTTCAGAAAAAGGGAAATTGAATTTGGGAACTTCTTATGCATGTGAGTCTAGGTGAAGAAAGGTCTGTTGGTTTCTAAGTGCCCAGAAGGGTTGTTGTGTATTATGCTCTTGAAAAACAAGAAGTTCTAAGGTAGCCAAAATCTGTTTTCATTCCCATGTGAAAAATCAGGGGGTCCTTTAGTAGCCAAAGTGCCAGATCTTCTAAGGAAATGAGAGGTAGAAATAAGGAAATTGACTTTCCTTGATATCTCCAATTATTATCTTTACTACTATTTTCAAATTTGTCTCCCACTTAGAAGTAATAAGGTGAAGATTTATTAGAGTTAGGGAATGGGTATGTTGCTAACTGGGGGAGGAAAAGACAACAAAGGAAGAGTCAGATATGCCCCTCCCCCAAACATATAAACAGCTTTGATACATGAGAAATGTTTAGTGCATTGTTGCCTTCTTATGTTGTATTGTCTAAGTCATTTTCTTATTGCGTGTTTTGGATTGTTGTCTCCCAGAGGAGAAATCCCTAAGTATTTATGTGCGATAAAGGGCTAAATTTTATTTTTCCAACTTTGAATACAACCGTGGAGGGGTTGCTTATAAGTAAAATCCTTAAGTGAAGTTTTAGTTGGGGGTTTTCAAACCCCTCTTGTGTGCTACACCCACTCTGACAGGCACCTTGCGATATGCAAATAAGAATGAGGTGCAGATTGTGCTCTTCAAATACTTATAGAAACACCCAGCCCTGCGAGGCTATGGAGGGCTTGAAGCGGGTGAGCCGAAGAATGGGACAGGGTGACCAAGGGTCAAGCCATCATGGCCAGTGGCTTGGAGACCGTTACATCCTTGTCTCTGATTATGTCAGGGAATCTGTACCAGACCATTTGAAAGCTAAAGAGCTAAAGTGGCCCCCCCGACCCCCAACTCCGCTTTAAACTTTGTCCTTAGTTCCCACAGAATCTAACTCAGGGAAAATCTCCTTGGCTTTCGCTACCATCTGTCAAAGATAAAACTTTCTGTTGTGTGTTCATGATGTAGTAGGTGCTCTGGGAGATACAAGAGGAAGTGTAGTTGTGGTCTGTAACTCCCAAGACTTTATAGTCTGAGGGCACACAAAAGAAATTGAGGAATACTCGATAAGTAGGTCAGGTCTGTGCTGTATAGCACTTAGTGTTCAGAAAAGCATTTGGCAAAGCCCTCAAAACAATACACATACTACAATCTCTGTTAACTTGGGTTATCAGAGATTGTGGTATGTGTGTTGTTTTGTGAATAATTGGCAGTTTTACTCAACGATTGTTGTCTAATGGTTCCCTCTTAGTCTAGAAGTTTGTCAGTAAAGGTACACAATAATAATGAGAAGCAGCACAATTTAGTAATTAAGAGCAAGGATTCTGGAGCCAGACTGCTTGGGTTTCCAGTTCTACTCACGAGCTCTACGATCCTAGGTAAACTGCTTAACCTCTCTGTACCTCCACTGTGTCATCAGATGTAAGAAAATAATCACATCTGCCTTATTAGTTTGTAGTGAGAATAAATTGAGTTAAAGGACTTAGAACGCTGCCTGGCACATAGTAAGTGTCGTATAAGGCTAGCTGTTATTATTAGGTTTGTGCAAAAGTAATTGTGGTTCTTGCCCTTACTTTTAATGGCAAAAGCCGCAATAACTTTTGCACCAACCTAATGGTATTTGCTCACCACTGTAATTACCTGGATAAAGATACCATAGGCATACTTATCAAATTTGCAGCTATCACAAAACTAGTTTGGAGAGCTAATATGTTGAATGACAGAATTGAGATTCTGAAATGTAAGCTAGAGGATGGATCAAAACAAATAAGATGAGATTTAGTAGGGAGAAATAGTCCTCTATTTATATTCAGGAAATTAACCACAAAGATAGAAGGTAGAGAAAACCTGAGCTAACAACATGTGGGCATACAAATGAGGCAGCTGTGAAGCCAGCATTTATGTTGCATAGCTACATGAAAACCTTTTACAAGACTGGTGCAGTAGCTCACACCAATAATCTCAGCACTTTGGGAGGCTGA
>NW_012116266.1:643571-650580 GCF_000951035.1 Colobus angolensis palliatus
CTCCGTCTCAAAAAAAAAAAAAAAAGAAAAGCTTTTACAAAACCGGTCCAGAAAGAAGAGATAATATTCTCACTGCACTCTGCCCTGGCCGGATCATATCTGGAAACTTCAGTTATGTATGCTGTACTTTAAGAATACACATCCTAAGCCGGGTGCGGTGGTTCGCGCCTATAATCCCAGCACTTTGGGAGGCCGAGGCAGGTGGATCACGAGGTAAGGAGATCGAGACCAACGTGGCCAACACAGTGAAACCCCGTCTCCACTAAACATAAAAAAAATTAGCTGGGCATGGTGGCGGGCACCTGTAGTCCCAGCGACTCAGAAGGCTGAGGTAGGAGAATTTCTTGAACCCAGGAGGTGGAGGTTGCAGTGAGCCAGGATCGCGCCATTGCACTCCAACAGCCTGGGCGACAGAGCAAGACTCTGTGTCAAAAAAACAAAACAAAACAAAACAAAACAAAAAAACCCACACACATCCACATCTATTGATGTGTGGTAGTGAAGGAACTAAAAGCCATAGCTTGCAAATCAATGTAACCTCGAACAGGGAAGACACAAGTATTATCCCCTCATATTTGAAGGCTGTCACTTAGAAGAGAAAAGAGGGTTACTATGTGTAATCCCATTGGGCCAAGGTAACAAAAATATCCAGAGTGGATTGGATTTTTTTCTTATTTAAGAAAACTTGATGGCCATGGGTGAAAATGAGTGGAATGGCAAGAGGCCTGGAATTTTGACCTCAAGACAAGTCATTTAACTTGTCTGATCTAGAGTTTTCTCCTCTGCAAGATAGAGATTTATTCATTCAACCTTTCTGCAAATGTTTATGGAAGCCTTACTATGTGCTAAGCACTATGCTTTCTGCAGAGTGAACAAGGCAATCAGTCTCATTTTGTGTCCTTACAAAATTTGAAAACTGGAAGCCAGACACATAAATAAGTAATTATAATACACAGTTGAGCTCAAAGGTATTAGACTTTCCTTCCAACTCTTCCACCTCTGTCTGGCATATTTTAGAGGGACCGACTTTGCTCTATGTGGTTCCTTTTATCTCTCATTTTGTGATCCTTTGAATGTCTATAGAGGGTTAGAGAAAATGAGATTAATGTGGTCCTTCGTTTAAACTTTATTTAATAAGGAATACCTTTTTCCTTTGGGGATGAGAACTTAAACTAGTAGAAATATCAATTGACTAAGGAGACAGGACATAGGAATTCTTTTCCTGGCTCTGATGTCTATCATTAAATAAATTACTTTTTGCAGTCTAAGTTTCTAGGCCAGGAAATAATTTTAATAAAAATAAATGTGTAAGAAGAATATGAATACATATTAAAGTAGTAATGCAAGTCTATGGAAGAAGAATGTTATATAATTTGTGTTTTAAACTATTTCATATCCTAAAATTCAAAGAGATTTGATCACATTATATAAGTAGGCCCTTTGATTTTATAGGATATAAATTTGCTTTTTTGATTTATTCCTGGTATTCTCATCATAGAAGTCACATGTTGGTCTTTGATATGTTTCAGAAGAATAAAATCATTTTGAATTTCAGAAGATACAGATCTTTTGATGGACCTTCCTGAACTTCATAGGCCATAGCTGTGCTGTCGTTTTTTTTTTTTTTAAGCCGTTCATTTCTCGTAGTCTTTGTTGCTATACTTTGGTCTGGAAAGTTCTTGTCCCTTTTTGTAGCTTCCTTTTTGGTTAACATTGTTCTCATCATGTGTTCATTTCCGGCGTAACTTCTAAAGAGAGTGTTAATGTACCATTGGATTCCACATTGACTTCAAAGTTTTTATTTACTGACCTTTCACTGGGAGAGAAACTGGTGTAAGTACAGTTTTAAGATAGACTTGGGTAGGTTAAGATTCTCCTTAATTTCTAGCTAAGTTCCTTGAAAAACTAAGCTTTTCATGGACCTAAGAATAAAAGCCTGAGAGGTTTTCTAAAATCTATTATACTCCCTAAAGAAAGAAACATGCTTAAGTGAAAAACTTGCCATTTTAAAATATATCACTAGGTAAAGAAATCTAGTAGTATAGCAGTACCAATTTATTTCTTGCATTAATATTTTCATCTAATCATTTATACATTCAGCAAACTTGGACCACACACAGTCCCAGAAATTGAGGTGTAGGGGTAAAATACAGGTTAATTTTGCAGTAGGATAGATGCCTGTATGTATGCCTATCCATCATTATACCTTGAAATATGTTAACATAAAAAAGTTTTAATTAAATTACATTGATAAAAAACCAAACAGCGTGAAACTCCTTCCCTTTTTTCAGGTGAAAAATGGAGCAAGCCTGAAAAGCAGTGAGATCAGGAGGACAGCTGATGTTTGACCATGTTGATTATGGTTCTGGATTGTACTTTGTTGAAGACTTCTGGGTGTGAAAAATCTTTTACACCCCTAAAGACATTTTTGCAAGACTTTATTGACTGCCCTCCCCTCCACCCCTAATTCTAATGCTCCAGATATAATCGAACATTTATCCTTTGCAACCTCCCTTCCTCCACTCTAACGGACTCCTGTCATGGGCCTATGACTTTGTGTTTTACTTTTGTGAGGGCAGGGCCCCAGCACCAGTGTGTCTACCCCAGGATCTCTCAAAGTGTGATATGAGTACCATTTACATTAGAATCATGAGTGTGATTTGAGTAGGGATAACTGGATGCTTCCCGAGACCTGTTGAAATCAGAATCTCTGGGATTTTTTAACAAGCTTTCCTATTGATTTGAGTACATACAGAGTTTGAGAAACAATGGTTTGGGCCATAGGATGTTCCTTTTTTTCTTTTTTCTTTTCTTTTTTTTTTTTGAGACGCCATTGTACTCTGTCACCCAGGCTGGAGTGCAATGGCGCAATCTCGGCTCACTGCAACCTCCACCTCCTGGGTTCAAGTGATGCTCCTGCCTCATCCTCCTGAGTAGCTGGGACTGCAGGCATGTGCCACCATGCCCAGCTAATTTTTGTATTTTTAGTAGAGATGGGGTTTCACCATATTGGCCAGGCTGGTCTCAAACTCCTGACCTCAGGTGATCTGCCTGCCTCGGCCTCCCAAAGTGCTGGGATTATAGGCGTGAGCCACTGCGCCTGGCCGGGATGTTCTTGGTGAATGAGTCAACCCATACTTCAGTTTTCTTTAGTTTATATAAGCACATTTCCTTTAACTATTTCTTCTACATATGTTTAATATGTTAGCCATTGGGGTATCAATCTGCTGAAACATCTCCAGGTTTCCATGTTTTCCTTACATTCTGGAAATGTCAATGATGTTCTGACAGGGTCTACCTGGTGATGAGTACAAAGAAAGGAAGGAGTTAGCCCGAATTCTTTACCTACATTCCAGCTTCCTTTTTAATACATCCTAATGTCATGCCTAATGTTTATTTTATACTCGGTAAACGTAGTTGGTGTTTGAGTTTTGAGATCTCCTTTACCTCCCTCACTTTATTTGCTGCAACTGGGTCATCTTTCACCAGGATGACCATAGTGGCCTTCTAACCAGTTTTCCTGCTTTTATTCTGACTTTTTCTAAATCTTGTCTCAACTACAGCAAGCATAATCTTATTAAAATTCAGATTGACCCCGGTAGTCCTCTCTTTACAATTCTTCAGTGGCTTCCCACTTCTTTTGGCATGAAGACCAGCATCCTTAATGACCCTGCCCACCCCCTCAGTTTCAACTCTCGCCTTCTTGCCACTTTCTCCCTTACACATCGTTCCAGCCACACTGGCTTTCTTCTGTTCCTCAAATGCACCACTTTCTGCTCACCCACCTTAGAGCCTTTGTATGTGCAGTTGCCTCCTCAGAGTATTGCCATCCCCAGCACGACCCGCAGCTCATTCTTCAGGCCACTAGCTTAAATGTTACTTTCTCAAGAACACCCTCTCCATCCCCGCACACTGACTTAGGACCTATCAGATTCTCTCCACTGTAATGCTTGAACTGCCATCCCCACACCCACCATTAGGTTTCCTGCTTTCACCATCTTTTCTAGGAATCCTAGGTTGGAGTCATCTGTAGATACAGTTAACATGTTCCCTATTTAGCAAACCAATTATAATCTTGCCAGTTTCCAGGCACTTTTTTTTTTTTTAATTTTTGACTATAGGACCTCTTAGAGCCTTTATTCTATTAATGTGAGATAAAAGTATACAACATTTCCTAACTTACTTTTTTTTTTTTTTTTTTTTGAGACGGAGTCTCGCTCTGTCGCCCAGGCTGGAGTTCAGTGGCGCGATCTCGGCTCACTACAAGCCCCGCCTCCCGGGTTCCCGCCATTCTCCTGCCTCAGCCTCCCGAGTAGCTGGGACTACAGGCGCCCGCCACCTCGCCCGGCTAATTTTTTGTATTTTTAGTAGAGATGGGGTTTCACCATGTTAGCCAGGATTGTCTCGATCTCCTGACCTCGTGATCCACCCGTCTCGGCCTCCCAAAGTGCTGGGATTACAGGCTTGAGCCACCGCGCCCGGCCCATTTCCTAACTTACTTAACCAAAATACCCTCTCTGCAGGACTAGGATTCCTCAGATATAAGGTACAATCCCCTGCTCTGGGCAATGCACTGTCAGAGTTTATTTGCACGGTTTATTTGCACGTAATCTGTTTCAACTCCAATTGGATACTGCAATTCAGTTCTGGCACTGACCACCCAGAAGTAGCACAGACCTCACAAATTAAAGGCTCAGCCCTCCACAAGACTGCTCCCACTTCAGATGCCAGCGCAAGTTCAGGGGGTTCCCAGGTCACCTGCACAGGGACTGACTGGCTACAAATCTGAGAGTTCCTACCCCTCCTCAGGGTTGATAATTTGTAAGAACAATTCACAGAACTCAGGAAAATGCTATATATACAATTGCAGTTTTATTATAAAGGATAAAAACCAGGAATAGCCAAATGAAGAGACTCAGAAAGTAAGGTGTGGGAGGGCCATAAATGCACCGTTTCTGTGCCCTCTCTCTGTGGAATCGGGCTGCATCACCTTCCCATCAAATTGATATGATCCTCAGTGAGGAAGCTCCTCTGAGCTTCAGTGTCCTAAGTTTTTACTGGGGCTTCATTATGTAGGCATGATGGATTGAATCATTGGCCATGCAAGTGAACTTAATACCCAGCCCCCTTCCCCTTCCTGGAGGTCAGGCTGGCTCAAAGTCCCAACCCTCTAATTGCATGGGTTGGTCTTTCTGTTGACCAACCCCCATTCTGAAGCTATTTAGTGGTCCACTATGACTCACTGTTAGCAGAAACTCACGTGTGATTTTAGGGGCTCATGAATACCAAAGATATTCATATTACTTGGGGAAATTCCAAGGGTTTTAGAAGCTCCCTGCCAGAGATCAGGGACAAAGACTAGACAAATTGTTATATAATAGCCCAGGACATTGAATGGACATTTCCACAGCAAAAATGGAACCTGGATGAAAGGAGGATGAATGATGGATGTGATTCCTCCCCAGAGAATGAGGAAGCTTTGGCCTACTTGCCCTGTTTCCTCATTTCCAGTCAGCTACTTCCAACACTGACAGCATCCACCTGGGGAAGGGAGATTTCTGGTGATATCTTTTTGGCTGCTTCTGGGACCAAGCAGACAAGAAACTGACCAGCTCTGGACTGCTCAGCCTGTCTGCAGCCCTCTCAGAGCCCCAACTGAGAGTGGTGGGACGATGGGCAGGCACACTTAGTGACTCTGTGATCTCCGCTATCTAACCCAGATATCACTCTTAAATCTTGGCTAAAATAGAGGGTGTTTCTTTCTTAAATGGATATAAAAGGAACCACAAAATTGATTTTATTTATTACCTTTAACGGAAAAAAAAAATGTTGTACTTACCATATACCACTTCCAGAAGGAAACTAGGATTCTAAAACCTAAGACATATGGGTTTGTATCAATTTCCAAAAGACTGAAAAATCACATTCTAACCAGGTATATACCAGTGTACCAAGGATTGTGTCTTACCCATATTTTTTCTATGAAGGAAGTAAATAATGTAGGGCTGAACCAAAAACTTTGCTGAAAATTGCTTCTCTTTTAAATCAGCAGACTTGTACCTCTGACACAGAGGACTGACTTAGTTTGAGTCTTGGTCTCCTTCTCCATCTTCATCAATAAAGATGTTTTTCTTGAGCCCCAGACCAGACAAAATAATAGACACACATGATGTAGTGGCTGGGAGGCATCCACACTCAGTGGGATAAGTAATAAATTAGGAGCACAAGAGCTCGGTCTTCTGTTTATAGTCCTGCCACTGATTTATTATATGGCCTCGAGCCAGCCTTTTCACAGTCTTGTGGGTCAGCCTCTTCAACACTCTATTTTGAGGGAAGATTAAACTGTCTTGACTATGTACAATTCAAATGTTACAAAATATCAGTTGAACCAAAAGTGACATATCCTAGTTCAGTAATTAGTACATCACTGCAATTTTTTCCCCCAGAAACTACAGGGAGGCTCCCCAAACGATCTCTTAGATAAAGAGAAGTCTTACTATGGCCTAATAATGGATGGAAAACCTTTGGGAAAATGACGTTTCTCATCCATTGTTAGGATAGGCAGTTTTAACTTGAGTAAAAGGTTCCTGTTAATGCTAAAGGTTTCCAGGCAGCCCCTTTAGCCCAACTTTCCTGTGTGATCTTCGTCTCTCAATAATGTCACCCACCGACATGCGTCTGAGTGCCTTTCCCTTTCCTCTCCACTCCCATTATTAGATGTTGTCTGTGTGAGCCACCATCCTTGCAGGAGTTTTACAGGTTAATAAATGAATAATACCTCTTCTTTCTCATGCCAAGAGACAGGAAGATGGGGATTAAAATAGCACATATATTGCTTATAGATGACATTTATTTTGTAGAGTGGACCCCTAAATTAGATGGACTTACTCACCTGGCCACAGCTGGAGTCCTGGAGGGCATGATGTCCTCTTACCACAGCAGACAGAAACCTGCTTCCTGAAGGGCATGATGTCCTCTTACCACAGCAGACAGAAACCTGCTTCCTGAA
>NW_012116266.1:652040-655230 GCF_000951035.1 Colobus angolensis palliatus
GTGTTAGCCAGGATGGTCTCGATCTCCTGACCTCTTGATCCACCCACCTCGGCCTCCCAAAGTGCTGGGATTACAGACGTGAGCCACCGCACCTGGCCTAATATGATATTCTTTAAAAATAAAAATTAATGTAAAAAGTCCATGATGAACAAAATATAAAAGCTTAACTAGAGACAGGATGAGAATTCCTGATTTCTCCTTTTGTTTTGGGTTCTAATATGGCTTGGCATTGGTTCAGAGAAACATTCCAGTAAGATAGTTTATTTATTTTATTATTATTATTTTTTTTGAGATAGAGTCTCACTCTGTTGCCCAGGCTGAAGTGCAGTGGTGCAATCTCAACTCACTGCAGTCTCCACCTCATGGGCTCAAATTATTTTCCTGCCTCAGCCTCCTGAGTAGCTAGGATTATAGGTGGGTGCCACCATGCCTGGCTAATTTTTGTATTTTTAGTAGAGATGGGGTTTCATCATGTTGGCCAGGCTGCTGTTGAACTCCGGACCTTAGGTGGTCTGCCCACCTCGGCCTCCCAAAGTGCTGGGATTACAGGCGTGAGCCATCACACCCAGTCGAGACAGTTTATTTAATTAGACATCTTCCCCTGAAGCTCTCAGTACTCCAAGTAGCCCAGCCCAGCATTTGTCTTGTTTCAAGGATGGTGAGGTTGACCTTCCTTCCCTATCTGGGATTGCAGGAGAATATATAGAGAATCCTGGTAGCCCCATGTTGAAGATAGAACTGATAGAGATAGAGGGAGATCAACTGTGACAAGAAGCATTCTTTCCATCCACCACTAGCAGCTTTCATGTCTGAAATCAGCTCAACCAAGCCCTGATTATGCACTTGTTTTTCAAGTAAGAGTTCTTGTTGAGCAGTGTTTCACCAAGATTAATTTGTGAAGAAAAGAGCCAAGCTTGGAGCAGATGTTACTAGCAGGTAGTCTAGTGGATAATGGTGCCTCTTTTTCATGGCACTATTTAACCTACCAGCATAAATCATTTTTTAAGGTAAGAAAGTAGAACTGGTGAAAGGGCTTTTCCTCCTCCCCGTAATAAATGATATATCCATTGCTGGCAGAGAAAAGTGAGTGAGTAGGGTCAGCATACTGATCTCTTATTTTGCCCTGTTGTCTTTCTGTTGTCATAGGGTTTTTCCAATAGTGGCACTATTGACATTGTAGGCCAGATACTTCTTTGTTGTGGAGGGATGTCTTGTGCATTGTAGGATAGTTAGCAGTGTTCCTTGCCTTCATCCATAAGATACCAGTAGCTCACCCACCCACCCTACCAAAAATGTCTGCGGACATTACAAATATCCCCTGTTGGGACAACAATCTCCCCTGGTTGAGAACCACTGTGCTACCAAAGGTCAAGGCCTACCAATGATGTCTTCTTTTCTTCATCCAGCTTTTTCTCACTTCTTTATAAATTAATAAATGTCTTCCGCTGAAATAGATGTTGATTATTTCCTACCACATAATTTTTGTTGTTGTTGTTGTTGTTGTTGTTGTCATCGCCCAGGCTGAAGTGCAGTGGCGCTATCTCGGCTCACTGCAAGCTCCGCCTCCCGGGTTCACACCATTCTCCTGCCTCAACCTCCTGAGTAACTGGGACTACAGGCGCCTGCCACCATGCCCGGCTAATTTTTTGTATTTTTAGTAGACATAGGGTTTCACCGTGTTAGCCAGGATGGTCTCCATCTCCTGACCTTGTGATCCGCCTGCCTCGGCCTCCCAAAGTGCTGGAATTACAGGCGTTGTTTTGTTTTTTGAGACAGAGTCTTGCTCTGTCACCTAGGCTGGAGTGCAGTGGTGCATTCTTGGCTCACTGCAACCTCCGTCTCCTGGGTTCAAGCAATTCTCCTGCCTCAGCCTCCCAAATAGCTGGGATTACAGGCTCCCGCCACCACCCCTGGCTAATTGTTAGTATTTTTTGTAGAGATGAGGTTTCGCCATGTTGGCCAGGCTGGTCTTGAACTCCTGACCTCGTGATCCACCCTCCTTGGCCTCCCAAGGTGCTGGGATTACAGGCGTGAGCCACCGCGCCCGGCCACCACATAATATTTTATAATCTGAGACCTCTGCATCTTAGGTAAATTTAAGTAAAAATAGTAGGTTATAAAAACAGGACCTTCACCAACCATCATTTGATATCAAGTATATCAAATGCTTTCGGTAACAGCTAACAGAATATACAATTCAAACTGATTTGTACAATAAGGGGAATTATTCTCAATCACCTGAGCTTTAGGCATCAGTAGATCTGGTAGCTCAAATTTTTTGAACTTTTTTTTTTGGATTAAATGCTTCAAATAGCATTTTCTCCCCCAAACCACCTGCTCCTTCTAATTGATGGATTTCTCACAGGAGTCACAGGCTTGAAACATCATGAGCATCTTTAGCAGTCCCTTTGCGTGCCCCCAGCATCAGTCAGTTGCCAGATCGTCTGCAGTTTATCCCCATGCTATCTCCTTCTCTTTCTCTCTTCCTGTTTCCAAGACCACCACCTAATCAAGCTCAAACTGGTGCAGTAACTTAACTAGTTCCCTCCCCTTCCAGCTTTTCTTGCTAATTAATCTTTTAAAGCATACATTGCAGCTGGTCATAGTAGCACATGCCTGTAATTCCAACACTTTGGGAGGCCAGGGCGGGAGGATAGCTTGAGGAAAGGAGTTCAACACCAGCCTTGTGCAATATAGCAAGACCCCTGGGTCTCTGCAAAAAAAACATTTAAATCAGCCAGGCGTGGTGGCATGCACCTGTAACCTTTGTTACCCAGGAGGCTGAGGTGGGAGGATCACTTGAGCTCAGGAGGTTGAGGCTGCAATGAACCATGATTGCACCACTGTACTCCAGGCTGGGTGACAGAGTAAAACCTTTTCTCCAAATTATTTATTTATTTATTTATTCATTTTTTTATTATACTTTGAGTTCTAGGGTACATGTGCAAAACGTGCAGGTTTGTTACATACGTATACTTGTGCCATGTTGTTGGTGTGCTGCACCCATCAACTCGTCAGCACCCATCAGCTCATCATTTATATCAGATATAACTCCCAATAGCATCCCTCCCCCTCCCCCCTCCCTATAATAGGCCCCAGCGTGTGATGTTCCCCTTCCAGAGTCCAAGTGATCTCATTGATCAATTCCCACCTATGAATGAGAACATGCAGTGTTTGGTTTTCTGTTCTT
>NW_012116266.1:655879-662042 GCF_000951035.1 Colobus angolensis palliatus
TATGACCATTAATAGTTTTTGTATTTTTCACATAGACGGGGTTTCACCATGTTGGCCAGGCTGCTCTCGAACTACTGACCTCATGATCCACCTGCCTTAGCCTCCCAAAGTGCTATATCTTATTAATTAGGACTTCTCACTCTGAGCACTCAGGATTCTTATGTTCTAGCTTCACTTTATCATTCCAAGCTCTTTTCTTCATACTCCTCTATTTACGAGCCTCAGACAACTAGAATATCCAGTGTTTCCAAAGATGCTTCCATTTTTCTGACTTGAGCCTTTATGAATGAATCTCTTCTCTTCTTCAAGACCCAGCTGAAATGCCCCTATGTCTACACAGCCTTCCTCGATCTTCACAACTAACAGTGATTGCTTCCTCCTTTCCTCGTTTCTTACCTTCTGCTGTTTACTTTATAGATTTGTATTCTTCTTCCCCTCACCCTTCATCTTCAGAGGTGATGCTAATGCCTGTGAGGTCCCAGGCTATATTCATTGATGAGCTAAATTATGTTCTTTTATGTAAATTAATTCATATTTTTTGTCCTTGTTGTTTTGTCATCTGCAGGGGACAGTTTTTATAATGTTACAAGGAAGATTACTACTTGGAAATTCACCTTTATAGTTGATTGGTGTTAGTCATAAAATGCCACATTGCCACTTTTATTAGGCTCTGCCTTCTAAGCAGCTGTACAACTGTGGACAGAATTACTTTTTCACCTTCTGCCTCAGTTTCTTATTCTGTAAAATGGGCATAATACCTACCTCATATAATTGGTATGAGGATTAAATGAATATAGACATACACATGTATTTACATATGTTCATTTGTGTATATGTAAGGTAGTTATGACAGTGCCTGGCTTATAGTAAGCCTGTCTTACATAAGATGTTTGCTTATAATGTAAGTGTTTATCATTTGCTTATTTCTTTATTTTTATTTTTAAATTGCTTACCATTTTCTTGAAAGACTTTGGGGAAAGAACACAGAAGTAAATGAGAAAGTCTAGTCATAGACTGTTAGGGAAAAACAGGATAAAAAAATACTAAGTTTAGACTGATTTCAGTATACTAGAAGCTGAATTTGTAAGATTTTATTATTAATATTAAACTTACTTTACACCAATAAAAGCACTATTGAAGCATCTTATCCTAAGAAAAATTAAAAGTAACTCAACAACTCAAGTCATGTCTTGGGAAGTGAAAATCTTTGTTACAGATTATTATATTTACAACTTTTGGGGTGGATATTTCATAGATAGAAAGCAGTCAGATTCTCTAAAATGGTGTACATATTTACTTACGTGCTTTAGCAAAAATCAAGATTTATTGCCTTTCAAGATAAATTTTGACTAAATATTGACTTTAGGTTCTCAATCATTGTTTACCTGAAAGACCAATAAATCTTGACACTTCTCAACTTGAGTTGGAATCTACTTGGTATTTATTAATTTGTTTCACACGATTTATAATCTTAATAACAACATTCCATTAGATTAAATAAACATTGTAGAGTTTAGCAAGTTTATATTTTCAGTCAGCAGTAATTACTTGACATGTGATTTTCACTTCATTTCTTACTTACATATAGTATCTCTAGCACTGTTAACACAACATAGGTCCTACGTGTCAAAGCTGACTTAGCTATTTAAATATTCAGAGGGGGAAAACCCAAATAACTCTTAACAGCTTATGTAATTACTTTACATTTTAAACCAATTAGTATTCAGATTGGAGTTTCTAATCTGAATTGATTTTATTTTTTTGGTTGCTTTAGTTCTGCAAGTATACTCTAGTAATACATGATTATACTTCATCGATGGCCTCTGTCATGGATGGTTTATGTCTGTTGGTTTTAATCTTTGTTTCGTGCATCTGTCTGTTCTTGTCTGTCTCTCTAGGTATAATGTGTATTGAACATTCACTGTGTCTCAGCACAGTACTAATACTTTACAAACATAATATTTGCCATATTGTTGTGTTGACAGGGTTTTTAGAGACAGGGTCTCGCTCTGTCACTTAGGTTGGTGTGCAGTGGTGCAATAATAGCTCATTGAACCCTCAAACTCCTGGGCTCAGGGTATTCTCCTGCCTCAGCCTCCAAAGCAGCTGGGATTGCAGGTGCAGACCACCACACCTGGCTAATTTTTAGAAACTTTTTTGTAGAGATGGGGCCTCACTCTGTCGCCCAAGCTGGAGTGCAGTGGTACAATCATAGCTCTCTATAACCTCGAAGTCCTGGCCACAAGCAGTTCTCCCAGGTTGGTCTCCCAAAGTACTGGGATTACAGGTGTGAGCCACCAGTGCCCGGCTGGAAATTCTTTGGTTAGGTACATTCATTGTGTCCAGGAGGAGTTACTTACTTCTCTGAGATTCTTAAGGACAGAGCTATCCTAGCTATAGCAGCAGTCCATTCTATAAGTACCAGCTGAAGTTAACCTAAATGTGTATCACCCATGGTGGGAACATGCTTTTTAACATGTGTCAGCTCTCTGTGCAGTGGAACTTTTTTTTTTTTTTCAGACAGAGTCTTGCTTTGTGGCCAAGGCTGGAGTACAGAAGCACAATCTCAGCTCACTGCAGCCCCTGCCTCCCAGGTTCAAGCAATTCTCCTGCCCCGGGAGAGGCAGGGATTACAGGCGTGTACCATCATGCCCAGCTAATTTTTGTGTTTTTAGTAGGGGTTTCACCATGTTGGCCAGGCTGGTCTCAAACTCCTAACCTTAAGAGATCCGTCCACCTCGGCCTCCCAAAGGATTATAGGCATGAGCCACCACACCCAACTTGTGCAGTGGAACTTTATGAGTCAGTTTCAGCCAACAAGGAATGACAATTTCTCATATATAATCTCTCACTGCTATAAAATTTGTAGATGAAGCTGGACGCAGTGGCTCACGCCTGTAATCCCAGCACTTTGGGAGGCTGAGGCGGGTGGATCACCTGAGGTCAGGAGTTCAAGACCAGCCTGGCCAACATAGTGAAACCCCGTCTCTACTAAAACAAAATACAAAAAATCAGCCAGGCGTGGTGGCGCATGCCTGTAATCCCAGCTACTCGGGAGGCTGAGGCAGGAGAATCACTTGAACCCAGGAGGCGGAGGTTGCAGTGAGCCGCGATCACGCCACTGCACTCCAGCCTAGGTGACAGAGCAAGACTCGGTCTCAAACAGAAAAAAAATTTGTAGATGAACATAAAACGAAGCCAATCAGAAAAAAAAATTCTGATGAACAGAAATGAATTTTTGTGTAGCTTTGGAAACAACCATCAGTACATTTCAGGATTGTATTTGAGCATGTGTATTTCCTCCCAACTGTGAAGTTTTCATCCCCTGGGAAGAGAATTCACTATGAAGGGACTTAAAGCCTTATGGAGAAAATAATTTTGAAGTGTTGCAGTCTAAAGTCCATGAACTCAACCCAAAAACTGTCAGCTGCATGTCATACTATCCACATTAGCAATTGCACGAGGCACACAATTGATTTTTTCCGGATTTCCCCTATTGTTCCTTTAGTTTTATTTGAGAGGCTGTAGATACTATTTGCTTTGTAACTGACAGAATACATACTTAATGGAATGTGCCTGATTCTCCATCCAAATGTTTAATGTCTTAATTGATTTATGACTAAATAGATAGCTCCTACTTTATTGATCACCACCTTGTCCCAAAGACAAAATAACTTGGATGCTTGGGATGCAAAAAGTTTTGGATCACTGATTTTTGAGTAGATGTTTCTCAATGGCCCCCACTCTTTATGCCCTTTCCACTCTACAGTTACATAGAATTCTGCAGCCTCAGTTTCCCCATGTTAACTTCAGAGTACGTTATGTGTGTGTGGTTAGTCTCGAACTTTAACTCTGTTCAGTTTCCCCATGTTAACTTCAGAGTACGTATGTGTGTGTGGTCAGTCTCAAACTTTAGCTCTGTTCCTTCTGACAGTGGAGGATGCAAGTCTGGGGCTCAGGTTTGCTTTGCCTCTACTTCTTTTAATGGACCTCAAAGCTACATTGCAAAAATTGCTTGTACCCTGTGTCAAATAATCCTTTCTTTATGCCCAACTTTGTGCTAATCCCAGGGAGGACTTTGAATTGTATACCAAATGTAATACCTTATTTTTTAAACTATAGGTTCAAAATTTGACTACTTAGTGAGGCAATGGTTAGAGACTATAAGCTAGGAAAGCTAAGTTCTTTATGACTTTAACCCCTAATTCTTGCAAAATAGCAACTCCTTGAACCTGCATGTCTATTTTTCTTCATTTTGGGAAATCTGGTCTAAAGAGCATATGATTAAAGTATAGGCCTTTAAGCAACATTTTACACAGTGCTTACTGCAGCTCACTGTCCCCAGCTAGGAAAATGGAGGGATGGAAGGAGGGACAGGAAAGTCTCGTTGCTCACTCCTGTGGACATCTCTCCCTACTTGGTGCATAAAGTAAAAGACGATGTGAAACTCGCCAGGTTTTTTTTTTTCTTTTTTCTATTTTTACAGAGAAAACGACACTGTGTCCTCTTGCCCTCTTTATCTCTTTTCCTTCCTTTTACAAAGGCACCTTCTCTTCTTTTCTATTTGCCCTTGTTCTTTTCCTAGAGAATTTCTGCCTTCTAAATGCAAAAGACTGGATTTACCTTCCTGAATTAGGTAAAAGCTTACTTTAAGAGATGGAAAGTGAGTGGCATAACTGACCACACTTAGCACTGTATGAGGTCCTTCCTTAGTGAGAGAGGTTCACTTGGATCCAGCCATGGCTTTCTTGTTCTTCCCTCTCATGAGTTTTCCGACTGTTGGTCAGGGAAAGGAGAACTGAAGGTAATAGTCATAAAGTAGAGAGAAGGTGGCTGGCTCTTCCTCAAGATCGCAGCTTCAGTAACAACAACTGCAGCCAGTTGAGCTAACTAGGTACAATTGTTAGAAGAAAGATTGTGCTTTTGTGGAGAAGTATGCCAAAGTTTTCCACAATCCCCAGCAACAGATTCTTTTGGGTGTGTTTAGTGAAAGGCCATTTGGGAAATGGACTGTACATGCAGCAAATAGGATTTTGGTTAAATGGTGACATTTGTTTCCAAGAGTGTATCAGAGGGGAGGCTAAGCTCTTCAGAGCATGTGTTCATTAAAGATTTGAAGTGGAGTGGGAAGCAATAATAAAAAAAAGGCCAGTGGGTTCTCTGGTGAGATAGTTTTTTGTTCCTATGAATTGAATACACTCTGAAAAGTTTCAAAAAGAGTCTGGGAAGAATGTATTTGCTTTGATCCAACATGTGGAGTGTTCTTTACTACAAATGCCCTTTAATTTAGAAACATGGCTGAAAAGTCTGTTTGAAAGTCTGTAAAAATATAATATGTAAATAAGCCCTAATTAGTTATTGCAATTAATTATTTTTTGTCTCTACAGCTCTATTTTTCTCCCCATAATGTCGCTTTTCAGAGTCCAGCTTTGGCACCCTCTAAAAAAATGGTTTTTTGTAACAGTGATTATTAAGAAAAAATTTTCCTCTGTTAAAAACCCCACAATGATAAAGTAAAATCCCAGATTGTATATTTTTATGGGGAATTGTTTTAGACATTTTTAGTCCATGATTTGCTACTGTGATGGTAAAGGAAATCTTGCAGTTAATTGAAAAAACTTGTGTTTCCTTCTTCAAATAAATGGCATGTGTTGTTTTTTAGAAAATGAATCTACATCAGGTCATTAACTAGCCTCTAATCTTCTTTTCCAACCATTCTGTGTTCTTTCAAATACAAATACTTTGGATTTAGGGGTTAAAAGTTTTCATTCTTTTTAAAGTGAATAGGATACTCCCAGTGGAGACAAGAATGCTCTGGAAAAACACTGGTAAAATGAAGTCAGGTTGTTTCTACATAGCCAGTTTTTTAGAAATTGACTAAGCACCTAAAGTATTGATTTTTTTGAAGCCTAGAGTGTAAACTGTGTGACAAATTCTGAGCTTTTCACTGAGCAGTCTGCACACCCTCTGCACTTCTGTTGAATAGAAGCAGAATTTTAGAGCTTGAGGGACCTTGGAGGTCACCTAGAAATCAGGGAGCAATCCTCAGCTTTTACCCATCAAAGTCCCGGGTGTGAGTTGGGGATAGGATGGGAGGGGAGAGGATGCTCATTAGAAATGCAGATTTTTGGCCGGGCGCGGTGGCTCAAGCCTGTAATCCCAG
>NW_012116266.1:662254-666654 GCF_000951035.1 Colobus angolensis palliatus
CTGCACTCCAGCCTGGGCGACAGAGCGAGACTCCGTCTCAAAAAAAAAAAAAAAAAAAAAGAAATGCAGATTTTTGGTCCCTACCCAAGATCTACAGAGTCAAAATCATCTCAGTGGGAAGAAGAGTCCACATTTCTCACAAACATCTCCAGAAAATTCCATTGCTCACTCAAATTTGGCAGTTCACCAATTAAAGCTAACACATTTATTTTGTGGTGAAGCAAGGCCTAGAGAATTTCATGGGCAGGGTTACAGTGGTGCTTAGGCAAGAACAGACTCAGGCTTCCTGCTTTTAGACTAGTGATGGTCTGTATACCATGTGCCTAAAGTAGTTTTGAGCATGCAGACACGTTCAAACCTACTTCTGGGTCATTAGGGTGATTTCAGCACCAGGAGTAGGATAGCCTGGTTCTAAATAAGGTATGAAAGTAAAGACACCCAAGGACTAAAGGTAGGTATTTATGTGCTGCTGCTTTTGTCTAAACTAAAACCTGAATGGACTCTATCCATGTTCTCTCATTCCTCTGTCTTTTATGAGCCTGGAGACCTGTGCACAGTTGCAAGGATGTTTAACTCAGTTAAATGAGTTGATCTCCCAGCATGGTGAGCTTTGGATCTGTGTGCTCGGTTGATGTGAACATTCTTAGGCCATAGGCTTTCTTAAAATGCATGTTTGTGTATGTTAATATCGCCTATGTGTGTTGCATCCAGAAAATTAGAATAAGCTCATTAAAATTAAAGACAGATAAACCCAGTAGTGCCTACTAAGGAATGTATAAATATCCAGCAAATGCTTACTGATGTCTGTTATATCCAAATTTTTTTTTTTTTTTAGTGTTCTTTGGTGAGAATTTAAACTGTAATGATGATCCTGAATTTCTGCAAGATCATGATCACCTTTTAAGTCATTAGGAAAGATTGGATTCTACTCAGTGTCCTTTTAGTGTTCAGTCAATTTGTCTACTGATTTTTGGAAACACAGTATCCCACTGTCTAGGATATGTTAAATTCCACAGAACTCTATTCCACAGTTCGTTCTTTCTTTTTTTAATTTTTTTTTTTTTTTCTTTTGAGACAGGGCCTTCCTCTCTCACTCAGGCTGGAGTACAGTGACATGATCACAGCTCACAGCAGCCTTGACCTCCTGGGTTCAAGTGCTCCTCCCACCTCAGCCTCCCAATAGCTGGGATTACAGGCCCATGCCTCCATACCTAGCTAATTTTTTTGTAGAGACGGGATTTTACCGTGTTGCCCAGGCTGGTCTCAAACTCCTGGGCTCAAGCAATCCACCGGCCTCGGCCTCCCAAAGTGGTAGGATTACAAGTGTGAGCTACCATGCCTGGCCAGTTCCACAGTTCCTATGTGAACATGGGTAATATATAGTTCTTAGAATGGGCAACATATTTTAACAGGGATGTTAATGAAAGACTGTTTTCAGAAGCAGGTGATCAGGTTAAGAGGATCAGTTTTGGAATCACTATGGGAAATTAAAATTTCTGTATATATAGTTTATGTAAGTGTACATGTGCCAGATAGTACTCAGTTTATCATCCTTTTAACATAATATTTAATATTATGTTAAAATAATAAAGCTCTGTGTTAAGTGCTAAGGATAAAAACATAGATCTGGGCCAGGCACAGTGGCTCACGCCTGTAATCCTAGCACTTTGGGAGGCCGAGGCAGGTGGATCACGAGGTCAGGAGTTCAAGACCAGTCTGGCCAACATGGTGAAACCCCGTCTCTACTGAAAATACAAAAATTAGCCGGGCATGGTGGTGTGTGCCTGTAGTCCCTGCTACTAGGGAGGCTGAGGCAGGAGAATCACTTGAACCCAGGAGGTGGAGGTTGCAGTGAGCCAAGATCGTGCTACTGTGCTCCAGCTTGGACAACAGAGTGAGACTCTGTCTCAAAAAAAAAAAAAAAAAAAAAATCTGAGGCGTTTCTAGCATGGTGCTGGTTGGACAAGCCCATAAAAAGGCATGATAATTTAAAGAGGCACGTGCTAAATGCCAAATGAGTAATGCAGTCAGTGAGTGCAGTGAACAGCATTCCAACATTCACAGCCCTGTGACTGTGGCAAGGTCTCCTTTATCAGTCAGGAGCTACATGTGTGTCGGTTCTAACTCATCTTTCACACATTTCTCATTTCTCAGCCAGTCTGAAGAACAGGAGCTTGTGATGATTTTTTTGCTGCTCACTAGTAAAGAAATAGCCATTCTAGAAAGGAACTGGATCAAGCTCTGGAAGCCTAATACTGGTATATTTACTTACCTTCTTCCCATTTCTCATGTGTTTAAAAACAATGAGATCTAATTCTCTTTCTAGAGGATGCACTGGGAAACTGATTAATTACTGATGCCATTGTATTTGTGATGAAAATGAAAGTTTTGTTGAGTCTTGTGATACCTTCATTCATGGAGCTCATGTGAATCAGAATCTTCTTAGGTTGGTAGTTTGTTAAATAAATGTGTTTGACCTCCTTAAAATGGAAAAGGGTTACAACACTGATCGTTATATTAGTAGTAGTAGTAGTCGTCGTCGTAGTCATAGCAGTAATTGTAGTAGCATTGAAAGAGTAATTCATTTCTGCCCCACTTCATGAAATAGGCTTAGTGTCAGATCTCTTTGATTCATGTAGTTCTTGGTACCCAACCATAAAATGGGCCACATGGAAGGAAGGATTTCTAAAATGAAAGCTGTAGACCAGAAATGTCAGATTAATGATGCTGTTTGTGTATTCTTGATTACCTTTTCTGGATCTGCCAGGATTTTGTCCTTGGGGATGATTGTGATGGAATTTACATACTCATTAGAAGGTAATTCTTCCTATCTAAAGAAAACGAATGGCTTTCCTTTGGAAGGGCTATGATTATTACCAGGTTTCCTGAGAGTACCAAGACAGTGCTCACAGTCATGAACTTTCTTGGATCTGAAAAGGGCATTGTAGGCAACCAGTAGTCTTGGGCAAGATTTGTTGAAGTAAAGAGCAGAGAAGAGGGTGCTGTGTAAGAAGAGGTAATACGTGTTAATATACGATGGGTGGAGTAAGCACGCTGTGTTTCTTTGGGGAACAATGAGGAGAGTTCTCTGACTGGAATAAAGTGATTACATTCCCATTGGACAGTAGTGGGAGGGAAAGTCAGAAAGGTGAGGTGGAGCCAATCAGAGGCCAAATTCCTTACAATGATTTAGTAAGCAAAGGAAGGCTACATATCAGTTTTGGGGATTATTTTAGCATCAAATTTAGAGCCAAATCCAAACTCTGGCTTTTTTTGGCTAGGTGAACTCAGACAAGATACTTAACCTCATAAAAATCTTAGATTACTCATCTATAAAATAGAGTCAATAATATCTTCCTCATAGAGAAGTTGTGCTGGTTAAACAAGATTCTGTATGAGATGCCCTCAGCAAAGTGCCTGGTGGAAATGGAGTTCTGAGCAGGGCAGTGAGGTGGTAAAGGTGGGGTTGTAGAAAGACTGATCTCTGGCAGCTGTATGCAGAAGAGATGGAATCAGAAGAAACCAGAGACAGGACCAGTTTATGACCCTTACAGCAGTACCCTAGGAGGTGAAGGGACAGGCTGTCAGACTAGGAAGAAGAGGACACAACTGTACAACTCTATTCTCTGTAACTTCTTTTTTTGTTGCAGACTTTCATTTACCTTGAGGTAAATGAAATATAACCTTGTTCTATGATGTTAGAGCTCTATAACCTTGTTCTGTAGTGTTAAAAGTACAACAGCAATCATAGATTCTTTCTTTTTCCTTGAACAGGCTGCCAGCGATCCATAGGTCTTTCCAATGGGAAAGCCAAGGTGTGCAACTACAGTGGGTGGTATTACTGCAGCAGCTGCCACGTGGATGACAGCTTTCTCATCCCAGCACGCATAGTCCACAACTGGGATACTTCAAAATATAAGGTAAGTACAAAAACTCAGTTCACTTAATAATAATAATTCAGGCATTCATATGTTCTCAGGTGGATTATAAAGATGGTGATCAAACAATTTGAAGCAGATATGATTAGGTAGTCTCATAAAAGGTGCAAGACCTTACCTAATGCTTCTTATATATCTCACAGTTGAAATGCTTCTTAACTATGACTCTTATTAGTTTCCTCATTTAAAAAGACATATAGAGCAGTTTTTACTTCTGGTGCTAAGAGAATTCTGAGAGAGGAGCCTCTTTTATTGTTTTTTATTTGATCTCCAACATCACAACACTATGGGAAGATAGAAATGGGAAAATAATACACACATGAGCATGCTAGTGATCTTCCTAGGCAAGGACTTATATAATCCAAGATATTCCTTTTGTTTGTTTTGTTGTTTTGTTTTGTTTTGTTTTTGTTCATTTGTGTCGGGGTTTTTGGGTTTTTGGGTTTTTTTTTTTTTTTTTTT
>NW_012116266.1:672870-673145 GCF_000951035.1 Colobus angolensis palliatus
GCGATCTCGGCTCACTGCAACCTCCGCCTTCCAGGTTCAAGCAGTTCTCATTCCTCAGCCTCCTGAGTAACTGGCAGTACAGGCGTGCACCACCACGCCCAGCTAATTTTTGTATTTTTTAGTAGAGACGGGGTTTCACCATGTTGGCCAGGATGATCTTGATCTCTTGACCTTGTGATCCACCGTCCTTGGCCTCCCAAAGTGCTGGGATTACAGGAGTGAGCCACTGGACTGAGCTGACTTATTTCACTTTAATTTCCAGTTCTATCCATGTT
>NW_012116266.1:678546-684029 GCF_000951035.1 Colobus angolensis palliatus
GATCTCCTGACCTCATGATCCGCCCACCTCAGCCTCCCGAAGTGCTGGGATTACAGGCGTGAGCCACCGCACCTGGCTGAGAATTGCGCTTATTAAGGGATTAATAGCAGGAACTTGGAGTTAAAACCTCTACCTGTTATCAGGTGCTTGATTTGTTGGGGCAAATTGCTTGAATTTCCTAGAGCCTCAGTTTTGTAATCTGTAAAACCAGCCCAGACTGCCAGGGCTCAAGTCTTGGCATTGTCACTTGTTAGTTAGCTGTTTAACCTAGACAAGTTATTTAGACTCTCTAGGTGTCAGTTTCCTCATATGTAAAATGAGGATATTAATGCCTTATAGAGTTACTGCTGGGTAAATGAGTTAATGCATGTGTCATGTTTAGAACAGTGCTTAGCACATAGTGTGTACCAAATAAGCATTTGCTCCCATCATCATTTCACATATCTACCTAAAAGAGTTGTGTGAATTGGGATAATATAAGAAAAGCACTTAGCAAATGACTGTGATAAGTACTTAATGAATGGAAGCTGTTACTATTTTCATTATCATAACATCTATATAACAGCTAGTTGCTTATCTATTTTCTCTATAAAGGTGAGCTCTCTGGGCACACGGAATGTGTTTTAGCACAGTTCTGGCATATAGTAGATAAGCAGGAATGTATATTAAATGAATGAATGAATGAAGCCTGTCCCATGGGAATATCAAACTCAACATTTCCCAAATTGGCCTTATCACATCACACTCACCAGATGTTCCCCCGAGTGCACATTACCTGTCTTGGTGAATGGCCCACAGTCACCACTGCCAGATGTGGGAGACATCCTGGACTCCTCCCTCTGCCACACCTATACTGCCTAAGCAGTTAGCAAAACCAAGCCTTAATTTTAGCTCTTGAGACCATGCTCTCCACTGTACTCCAGTCCCACCACACTAACTCAAACCCTCAGTCTCACTCACATGAAGGAAGTTAGGAGCCTCCTATTTGTGCTTCCTGCCTTTAAGCATCGCTCTCTGGTTATTTCAAAAGAAAGGTCCTGATCTTACCTTAAGTAAGTTTCTTAGTCTCTCTCAGTCTTAGTTTCTTCAACTTTAGAATGGAAATAATAATAGAACCCAGTTCATAAGGTTGCTGTTTGCTTAAATAAGTGATTTCACAGAAAGCACCTGGCACAGGGTGTGGTGCATCATAAGCCCTCAGTTATGGTTAGCTTTTACTACAATTGTATACAGGACAAATACAATTCTCTTAGCCTCCGTGATCCTTAGCCCCTGCCTGCCTTCCTAGCTCCTTCATCCATAACCGTTTCCCAGCACCAGTCTCTTCATTAATATTACAGCCATCCGTCTATTTCCCTGTCATGCCATGCTGTTTCACACCTCTTGTCTTCGTCTTGCCCTCACCAACAACAGCAAATCCTAAAACCCAGCTTAAAACCTCTTTTCCTCTCCTGATTCTTTCTTTCCTCTCTACCAGACAAAATTATCATTCTATCCTCTGCTTCTTGTACTTGACACTTTGAATATAGGCTATAAATATATTTGCCATGTGTGTATTAGATAAAAAATTATTTAGAAGGAAAGAATGCTAGTTGAGCTTGGCTTAGAAGTTTTGGATTAATCTGCTTGGAGCGGGGCTTTGACAGCTATGAGAGGTGTCTAGAGAGCAAGTGAGTGAGGCAGTCCCAGCCCTGTGATCCGTTGAGAGTTTAGGCGTGTGGCACCTGCCACCAGAATACACACCAATTAGTAAAGCAAAAGCAGAAAACGCGGCACTAAATAAGAAAAATGAAAATGCAAGCATGGTTGATGAAGGCATGAAATGGAGGAGGAGATCCGAGTCTGTTTGCAGTGAGCTCTGAAGGTCACAGAAATCACCAATTTAGCCATCATTGACACTCAAAATCTCTCTGTAAAGCAGGATATTTTGTTGTGGTGGTCATTCAAGTAATTAGATTTGATTTTGAGAGTATAGGTAGGTAATTGAAGATATTAGGTACACTCGCTTCATCCATGTTGCACATGAGGAAAATCTCCTTTGTCAGACCACTCCTTCCCAAGTTCTTAATGGACCAAGGAAGATTTTAAAGCAAAAAGGGACCTGGTGGATTTTATCTGGATCATCTCTCATTGGCATTAAGTAACTGTATTCCATTTAGTCCAGTGTCTGTCTGTCTTTGCTCAGATATCAGGATTTAACTTAATTCTCCTAATTGTGAGGATCAATTCAGACCTGTCAGTTTCCAAGACCAGACATTGTTCTGTTAGATCTGCCTGCTATCCTTAATAGCAACTATGTGACTGGCTTGAATATCCATTTAAAAGAGTAAAAAAATGGTTTTGCAGAACAGAATGAAATCTGTTATCTTAAGCATTTCCTGGCCTGCCCTCTGGAGTATTAATAATTCTAATTATTTTTAAAGCAGTATTTCATCTATTTTCTGGTGTTACACTGAAGATTGAATTAAGCTATTAAGCGCCAAGATTAGGAAGCAGCTAAACCCTATCCTCAATTTCTATAGCCATTTTCTAATAAAATATCTTTGAAGATAACTTTCCCTGTCCCCCTAATCAAAAATATCAAGTGTCGCAAAGAGATGGTAAGGAAATCAAACAACCCCAACTCTTCCAAATAGTTTCCCTTAGTTTTGTTTTTAAAAAAAATTGTTTGTATCCTAGCTTGAATATTCACATTCCATTTAGCTAGGGGTTTTCCATGTTACATAAACCATTTCCTATCTCTATATCTTGAGAGGTATTCAAAGCAAGCTCTACTGCCCTTGCGGAGCTGAAGAAAAGCTCACTGATGGGAAAAACCTCTTGATCAGAGTCATTTGGAGATTCTGAGAACAAATTGTAATTAAACTGAAGGCTTCCTAATTCCTCCTCCATTAGCCCACAGTGACTATTTTAACAGGACTAAGAAGCATTACCATTAGAATTGATTTTATTATGATTTTGGCTATGAATTTTTATGATAGAGATGGGAATAAATACAGGAAGGAAATGTTTTACCAAAGCAATAAGTGGCTATTTTATTGTGGTAATATTATAGATATTTTTTTCTCTGTTGATCTTTATTCTCCAAATTCAGTAATGGGATTATATTACTTTTATAATTTTATAAATTTTAACTGTCATATTCTATTTAAGAAAATATATATTAAAAATTAACTTTTTTAATGCCTTGGAATCATAATTTTTTTTTTTTTTTTAGAGACAGGGTCTTGCTCTGTTACCCAGGCTGGAGTGCAGTTGGCATGATTGTAGCTCACTGCAGCCTTGAACTCTGGCGCTCAAGCATTCCTCCCACCCCAGCCTCCTGAGTAGTTGGGACTACAGGCACATGCCACTACACCTGGCTAATTTCTGAATTAGTTCTTGGTAGAGACAAGGTCTCGCTGTGTTGCCCAAGCTGGTCTCAAACTCCTGACCTAAAGCAATCCTCCTGCCTTGGCCTCCCAAAGTGTTGGGATTATAGGTGTGAGCCACTGTGCCTGGACCAGAATTATTAATGTAAATGATTGTTCTGTCCTGTGATAGATAACTTGAGGGTTTAATGTGGTAAGTGAGGCTGTTTTTCCCCTAAATGCCTTGCACTGCTATATTTTATTCATTCTTCTTTTTTGGGGGAGGGGGGGATGGAGTCTCGCTCTGTCTCCCAGGCTGGAGTGCAGTGTCGCGATCTCGGCTCACTGCAAGCTCTGCCTCCTGGGTTCACGCCATTCTCCTGCCTCAGCCTCCCAAGTAGCTGGGACTACAGGCATGGCACCACCTACACCCGGCTAATTTTTTTTTTTTTTTTTTGTATTTTTAGTAGAGACAGGGTTTCACTGTGTTAGCCAGGATGGCCTTGATCTCCTGACCTCGTGATCCGCCCGCCTTGGCCTCCCAAAATGCTAGGATTACAGGCGTGAGCCACTGCGCCCGGCCTTATTCATTCTTCTTTTTTGAATATGGTATACTTTCAGTAAGTTCAAGGTTCCAAAAGTAAAGGGGGGCATGCATACATACATAAATAATCTCCTTTTTACTCACCCCATTCTTCTCAGAGGCAACCGAAACACTCCTTTCTCATGTATCCTTCCAGAGATATTTTATATACATGTATTTTTTCATACAAAAATGACAATATAGTATACACCCTGTGCTTAGAGAGCTTTCCATTTAGATAATAAAACTCTTCCTTGCACTTTTTAAATTATTTCATCATGAATTTTACACACACACACACACACACACACTAATTTGTCTAACAAGTTCTTTTTTTGATGGACATTTAGATTTTTCCCGTCTTTTGCTATTATAGACAGTAATTCAATGAATAACTTTCTACATAATATTGAATATAATTTTTTTTTCACTGATGAACAAAACTGTCTGTAGATAACTTCCTAGATGTAGGTATGTACATTCATCAGTTTGATGGATAGTGCCAAGTTGCCCTTAATCAGGGTTGTATGCTCTTTGTTTTCACCTTGTAGCTTCCTGTAGTTGCCTCTCTTCCCTTGGTGCCAGGATGTCAGCGGTCACTTCTGTTGTCTCCGTGCTGCCTTTAGCTATCTTTTCTTCTTTATTGCCTCTAAGTATGTTATGAACTTAGAAACAAATAACCAAGCTGTAGGAATTATGTCTAAAGCAAGAGTGTGTGCTTCAAAGTTAGGGCCCGAGCATTGTAAATTATTCATTCATTTGTTCAACAAGTATTTACTGGATATTTATTGTGCTCACTGTTCTAGGCACTGGGGACATAGTTTCTGCCCTCATGGATGCTCTTATTCCAGTGAAAGGAGAAAGACAGTAAAAAAATACACAAACAGACTGGGCGCAGTGGCTCATGCCTATAATCCTAGTGCTTTTGGAGGCTGAAGCAGAAGAATTTGCTTGAGACCAGGGGTTCAAGACCAGCCTGGGCAGCATAGCACGATGCCATCTCTACAAAAAATTTAAAAATTAGCCCGGCCTGGTGGCATGTACCTGTGGTCCTACCTAACTACTCCAGAGGCTGAGATGGGAGGATCCCTTGAGCCCAGAAGTTTGAAGTTACAGTGATCTTTGACCATGCCACTGCATTCCAGCCAGTCTGGGCAACAGAGCAAAACCTTGTCTCTAAAATAAAATAAAATAAATTGTACAAACAAGTAACTTTTGTATAAATGAAATGTTACTGAATTTCAGTTTTATTTTAAAGTTAAAATCAAATGGGATCCTACATGTCAGTGTCCTGCTTAATCACATTATAGGTTAGTCTTCTTTTGTTGCCTACTTGCTGTAAGATGGAGAAGGGGCAGGAAAACTCTTTTATGGAATGATAAGCTGATAGAGTGTGGTAACATGATTAAAAAATAAGAATTGTGGGCCAGGCGCGGTGGCTCAAGCCTGTAAGCACTTTGGGAGGCCGAGATGGGCGGATCACGAGGTCAGGAGATCGAGACCATCCTGGCTAACACGGTGAAACCCCGTCTCTACTGAAAAATACAAAA
>NW_012116266.1:684208-687611 GCF_000951035.1 Colobus angolensis palliatus
GACAGAGCAAGACTCTGTCTCAAAAAAATAAATAAATAAAATAAATAAGAAGAAGAATTGTGAATGTAAACAATGCTAAAAAGCACAGAGCAGAGTATCCAGGGATCTGAGTTCTAGCTCTAATTCTACCATGACATGACCACAAATAAGTTACTTACGCTCTTTGTACTCAATTTTCTCTTCTGTTAAATACAGGCAATGGATTAGTTCAGTGTTTCTCAAAGTGTATTCCATGGAGCATTACCAGATTCTTTTGTGTTAGTAGGTGTTACACAAAAAGGAGGGCCACAGCTAGGCCAGCTTTATGGGAATTGGAAAAGGGCACCTTCAGGACACAGCTCAGCAAACTCATAGCTTAGCAAGAGGATGCAGCGAGGTAGAGAAAGACACATTTTCTTCTGGCTGGTGAGTGGGGGTCCAGGCTGGATCTTATCTCCCACACTCCCACCGCCCATGCATCCTGTGCACCACTGAACAGCTGCCCTGTCTATAGTCAAATAGCTTTGAGAAGTGGCTGGGTTAAGCAGGTTTTCTTCGGCACAAGATGTCTCAGTTTTAACGTGCAAACATGCTGTGCTTTGAATATCCAAGGAAAGAAAGTGGTGTGTGGCATACATCTTATTGGACCTCAGAACGACTTTTTTGTGGGACTAGTGTTCCTTGGAACACAAATTGAGAAAAATTGAATTAGATTATCTTTACTAGTCTGTTATCTATGAGTCCTTCTTATTCATGTTTTATTCTGATACATTTTCCTCCTTTAATAAAAATAAAGTCCTCACTACCACCACCATAATACCATGTCATCTCCAAATTGCTATCTATGGTTAAACATTCCCTTTGCCCCATTGCGTTATCACCAGGGGCTATTTCTGTGGGGGAGCATACCAGAACACTCTCCCTCAGGGTTACGCAAACCTGAACAACATTCAAGAACTTTGTTTTTAAGAGGTGGCTGTCACCAACGTAACAAAAGTTGTATTATGTTTGAATCTACACTGGTGATACCTAATAATGTTCAAATCAAATGACATATGTGTTTACTTACAAATGTATATGTGTAAATAGCAGATCTGGTCATTATTAGTTTGTAGCTAATCATAATGTGATTTTGCCATTTTCTCCAACTCCTCCTGAATGTGAGATAGAGGAGGAGACCTGTTTCCTCTTGGATTCCTCTTTCTCATTTCCCTTGAATCATGTAGTCTGCAGGGTTGTGAAGAAATAATCAGTTCACAAACTGCAGCATAATCACCGTTACAGTGTTGAGTTCTTATAGCTCAAACTATTCTGTTTATAAGCTACAAAAGCTATGGAAAGAAATTCATTCATGTGAATAGAATGAATATCATTAATAAATATTAAATATTATTTGGTAAAATACTAATAGGTCAATACTAATACTAATGTGAATGGAGTGGTATCATGGAAAAGAGTGCCAGTCCAAACCATTCATTTTTAAAAATAGAGTTTTGAGCTCATTCATGTGTACCTGACTATGAGCTGAATTTTTCTTTACATCAGAAATGGCAGCAGGCTTTTTAGGTTTTTCATAGTTTGGTTGGCAAGAAGTAGGACAGTAGCTCTTAGCTCTTAGTTGGAACATAGTCAGTGTTCACATATAATTCATGTAATATTTATATTAACAAAATACTTTTTCTCACATAAACTTTATCACCTAAGAATATCTTTGGCTCTTGTTCCTAAGTAACTGTTTTTTTAACATTTTCTTTTTTAATTCGAGTTGAGTTCGAGAGTGCAATCCTCATGCCAGTATGGAGGGTCATTTAGAACTTAGGAAATCAGTGGGGATACAATGCTCTATTTTGCAAAAATAGTATCCCATGCCAGATTTTGAGTTCTCTCAAAAATTCCCTCACCGATTCTTAGTGGCTGATTCGCAAAAATGAGCTCATGCGCTTAGCCTTGCTGCCAAAAATGGCTGAACGTGGTGGGGATTTGTTCACGTACTCAGGCAGCAGCGGTAGCGATGTGCACCATATGCCTGCTGCTGGTAACAACTGGTGAAGGCAGCGCCTCCGACATGGTTGAAAAGAGCTCTGTTTTTGTTTTTTGTAATTTCAGTTTATGAATACTGATGTCAGTGGCTGCTGTTCCATTTGTCTCACTGCTTTTACTTTCTCTGTAAAAGATTTTTTTCTTCCTTTCGGGCTTAAGTACCACCTGAAGAGAGAAGCCTTTTAAGGCCTGGGAGACTGGCTAGTGCCCTCTGTGGCTCTGTTCACCTACTAAAAGGTAGCATTGTTAACCTAATTCAGCAGGGCCCTGACTCCATGTAAACACTGCTCAATAGAGCCAGGAAGACTAATTGAATTGTACAATACATCATTTTTTAGCAACAGTTTCAAGTGGGTTGTACTTCATTTCCCAAAACACCATCATTCTTTTCCTCATTTTAAGATATTTAAATATCGCAAATATTTAATCATGATAAATAAAATATTTAAGCCCAATTCTTTCTTTCCCACCGAACTGTGGGCTATTATACCTGAAGACAGGGCCATGTTTGTTTTATTCTCCACTGGATGCCTAATGCCTGCTACAGTATCTGGCATGTACCTGTGTCTATTAATATATGCCTCAAAAATAAAAGTGAGGAATAACTGTTATTTCCAATCTGGTTAGATAGTTGAAGATTTTGGCTAATTCTAGTTGCCTCTTTGTGGCCTGGATTTTCAGAGACTGTAAACTTCTCTAATTCTGTAACTCTAACTCTGCAGGATGCTATAGGATCACACAACACAACAGGTACCTCAAAAATAATTGCTTATAAGGAAAAAAATTAATGTTTATTTTTTAAATGATGTATTTTTTTGCATTCCTATAAAGAACAAAAACTTTGATATAAGCTTTGCAATATAAGAAAATGGTCATATTGAATTCTGTGTTTATGTACAAGAAATTTATAATCAACATATAATAGCCATATATTTAATTATCACATATACATACAGAGGGGTTGTTATGTTTGTTTCTGCCTGTTGTACTCTCTTCTGTCCCGCATTTGTTCACCAAGTGAATATCTGTTTATCTTCTTTACTCAGATCCAGTGCCACCTGCTTTGCCAACCCTCTCCCCACCAGGAGTGTTGATTTCTCCCTCCTCTAAGCTACCAGTGGGCCCCATCCATACCTCTTTTGTAGCAGATGGCAAGCTACATGCTGCATGTTACATGCGGTTTTGTTTTAAATATTTGTCTCATACTAAACAGTGAGCCACTTGAGGGTAGGAACTGTATCCTATATATCTTTATTAATATACTTCTAGCCTAGCATATGAAACATAGTAGATTTTTTATTTTCTTTTTAATAAGCAAAGTTTTTTGTTTATTTTTTTTTTATAATTTTTTTTTTTTTTTTTTTTTTTTTTTTTTTTTTTTTTT
>NW_012116266.1:687661-691762 GCF_000951035.1 Colobus angolensis palliatus
GGTTCAAGCGATTCTCCTGCCTCAGCCTCCTGAGTAGGTGGGATTATAGGCATGCGCCACCACACCTGGCTAATTTTTGTATTTTTAGTAGAGACAGGGTTTCACCATGTTGACCAGGCTGGTCTCGAACTCCTGACCTCAAGTGATCCACCTGCCTCGGCGTCCCCAACTGTTGGGATTACAGGCATGAGCTGCCACACCGGGCCTTCTCAGGGCACTTTGTTGTCATCTGCAGGGACAGAGTCATGGTCCCTCTGTAAATCAACACTGACTATAAGTGACAACGTTTGGCCCAGCACTCTTCCTTGAGGAGATCACTCACTAGTTTGTTATGTCCAACTGCCTACTGGACATCCCCACTTCAAACTGAAATTATTTTTTCCCTGAAAAATATATCCATATGGGCCAGGCGCAGCAGCTCACACTTGTAATCCCAGCACTTTGGGAGGCCGAGGTGGGTGGATCACCTGAGGCCAGGAGTTCAAGACCAGCCTGGCCAACATGGTGAAACTCATCTCTACTAAAAATACAAAAATTAGCAGGGCGTGGTGGCATGCACCTGTAATCCTAGCTACTCGGGAGGCTGAGGCAGGAGAATCTCTCGAACCTGGGAGGCAGAGGTTGCAGTGAGCCAAGATTGCGCCATTGCACTCCAGCCTGGGAGACAGAGCAAGACTCGACCTCAAAAGATATATATATATATGTGTGTGTGTGTGTGTGTGTGTGTATCCATGTGGTCAGGTGTGTTTCAGTTAATCATGGCATTATTGCCTTATTTTCCCCTAGTTTGAACCTTGACATAGTTCAAAAGTTTTGCTTTAAGGTTCTCTAAGAGCCAGTCAAATTCTTCCCTTATTTTTCATTCCCATTGCCATCCCCCTTGTCTCTACTCTCATCACCTTATTTCGGTAATTTTCTTTTCTTTTGTGTGTGTATGTGTGTGAGACGGAGTTTCACTCTTGTCGTCCAGGCTGGAGTGCAGTGGTGCCATCTCGACTCACCACAACCTCTGCCTCCTGGGTTCAAGCAATTCTCCCACCTCAACCTCCCAAGTAGCTGGGATTACAGCCATGTGCCACCATGCCTGGCTAATTTCTATATTTTTAGTAGAGACAGAGTTTCACCATGTTGGCCAGGCTAGTCTCGAACTCCTGACCTCAAGTGATCTGCCTGCCTCAGCCTCCCAAAGTGCTGTGATTACAGGCATGAACCACCACACCCGGCCTTGATTTGCCTATTTTTTAAGTGGCTACTTTTTAAAAGTCTTATGGAATATTCATACATATATATGCACATATAAATTTATGTCATTTTTTAAAATCTGCATTTGTATTAAGACAGTCTTCTTAATTAATTCCTTTTTTATTTTGAAATAATCGTGGATTCACAGGAAATTGCATAGACAATTCAGAGACGTTCTGTGTGCCTTTCACACAGTTTCCTCCCTTGGCTACATCTTAGGCAACTGAGGTACAGTATCAAAAACAAAAACAGCAAATTGACATTGGTCTAATGGGTCAGTGTAATGGCACCATACTGTGCCCTTCTATCACATATGTAGGTTCCTATAATCACCACTGCAGTCAAGATACAGAATTAATAAATTCCTTCCTAGCTTACAGTTGAATGTCTGGAAGAGAGAGAAGTCAAAATTTACATTTAATTCTACTACAGACTTTTTCATTTGTCTGTATTCAGAAAATAATCATGTTCCTTTGATATATTAGCTATGGTTCCTAGTTTGAGCAGGTGTGGAGAGCCAGGTGCTTCTCCAGGACTGACTGACAACGCTTGTTTTGTAGGTGTCGAAGCAGGCCAAGGAGTTTCTGGAGTACGTGTACGAGGAGCCGCTCATCGACATCCAGCAGGAGAACGCCATGCTGTACCACCACGCAGAGCCGCTGGCCGCCGTGCTGCGGCTGCGGCAGCGGCTGAAGTCGCTCCGAGCCTATTTGTTCAGCTGCCGGGCAGCGGTGGCAGAGGATCTCCGCCGCAGGTAAGAGTCATAAATCTCAGACAGCTCCCGTTTGTTTTTCTTTCCCGCCCATGGAGGGTGGTGAGATGATCTCTGAAGGGCCTTTCCAGCACGGACCGCCTCTAATCCTGTGGCTCTCCCTCCGCCTCTCCACTGCCAGCCTCTCTCTGGGCTCATCTTTTTACTTTTTTTACTCCAAGGTCCCCATTTGGTTAAGCCAAGCAAAATGAAAATAACATTCACCGTTACTGAAGGCTTTCACCCATGGATCGAGTGCCCGGGACGGTGAAGCCTTCTCTTACCCATATGTTAATTTGAGATAATAATCATGGAAGTATCTATATTGGTCGCTTATGTAGTATTTTATAGTTTTTCCAATTTCAATTCCTGTTTCTCATCAGCAAAAAATAAGCATGTTTAAAATAGTTCATAACTAAAAAGCATTTTCAATGGGAAATAAGTAAATGGTTATTCAAATGTTATTTTATATATTTATTATTATTTATTTATTTTTTAAAGAATACAGACACAGACTCATTCTGTTGCCCAAGCTGTTGCCCAAGCTGAACTCAAGCGATCCTCCTGCCTCAGCCTCCCAAAGTGTTGGGATTACAGGCGTGAGCCACTGTGTGGGCCTCAAATCTTATTTTCTGTGCAGAAACAAATACCCAAACTTGGTCAATGATGCAGGCAGTAGAGCTATAATTAAAATGCACAGGCCCAGGATTCTGCCTTTTCATCTTACCGTGGGTGCAGGCTGCTTTCCCGTAACTTAGTTAGCTCATAGTTCATAGAACACCAAGTCCAAAGCAGGCTCAGATCCTTAAAGTTGAAACTAAAATGTGCCTGCTCTCATAAAATTCCTTTTTTACAGACAGATTTTATAGGCATTTATAGTCTCACCCTTGGCATATACAAACTAGCTTATACTTGAAATAATTGTTGATAGCGTTCATAAGTCTCTAAAAATACCTTTTAATTTTTCTGTTTTAATAGAAATGACCAGCCGCATGCATTAGTCATGTTAATGTTTTTGGAGGTAAGCCTACCTGCCTAAGAACCTTTGGAAAGTATTGAAGTGATGGAGTTTTGAGATCCAATTAGATCCAAAGAAACTGACATAACCCCAGGCATCTGAAAAGAACTAAATGTAGATAGTGAAGGATATATAATATCTAGACTAGCTCTCATAAAATAATAATGAAAAGACAGCTGCCATAAAGCAAAATACTTCTCAGTGGTAGTCATTCTATTACCTAGTTGTTTTTCAGAAAGCACAGAAAGTGGTCAGGATTTATTCTTATAAAGTCTAGGCATATCTTAATTTTAAAAGATCAGGGCTTTCCTTGGAAGGCAATAGAATTATATGTCTCAAAATAATTTACCAACCAAACCAGATACAAGATTTTTAATGTTCAAAGTATGTTCTATTATTTTTCAGTACCTTTTGGCTTTGCTCAGAGCTTATTTTTCTTGTGCCTGTATTTCTAGACAATATTAAAATCTGTACATGGGAATCATGTTAGATATCTTTATGGTATAATGTTTTGCTCTGCTTAAAATATGCCAAATCAAGGCACACATTTAGAAATTAAATAGAAGGTCCTCTCCTCATTTGGATGACTAAGAATCTCTACTCAATTCCAGCAGTCTGGTGGTTTACCACTATGTACTGTGCCTTATGGCCAGACCACCAGGAAAGAAATGGGAGTTCTAGAAACAAGGCACTCCTAAAGCTATGAGAATGAAGATGGCATTTTTCCCCTTCATTCTCCCTTTTCCCTATATTTTTCTTTCCTGGACTTGTTCATAACCATTATATATTGCAATGCCTGGCACAAGGTAGGTGTTCAGTAAGTACTGAATGGCTAGATGGAGGTAGGGATGGATGTATATTAAGTGTCACTTTAGACCACTGAGTAATGACTAGTAGCCCAGTTCTGGGGGAGGGAATCATCTTCAGGGTCTTCTTTTTCTTACCTTCTTATTTTTCACTTAGCATAATGTCTGACCCATCCAAAACACTGAAAAATAGTTATTGAGTGAATAAGCAAATGAATGAAAGAGCCATCAAGTCAGTCCAAAAAATTTTAGATGGTTCTGTTTCTGAGATAACTCTCAAATCT
>NW_012116266.1:691812-713285 GCF_000951035.1 Colobus angolensis palliatus
GTCACCCAGGCTGGAGTGCAGTGATACGATCTCAGCTCACTGCGACCTCCGCCCCCCAGGTTCAAGCGATTCTCCTGCCTCAGCCTCCCGAGCAGCTGGGACTACAGGCGCCCGCTACCTCGCCCGGCTAGCTTTTTTTGTATTTTTTTAGTAGAGACGGGGTTTCACCATGTTAGCCAGGATGGTCTCGATCTCTGGACCTCGTGATCCGCCCGTCTCGGCCTCCCAAAGTGCTGGGATTACAGGCTTGAGCCACCGCGCCCGGCCTCCTTTTTACTTATAATACACTACCCTGGTTGAGAATCTCAAGGCTATTGCAGTGTCCTAACTAGCCTAACATTTCTTCCCTCTTCAATCTAACCTTTGCGTTAGATAAATTATTTAAAATAGAAGTATAGAATTCAAGATCTGCCTAAGTCTAACCCAGTATGTTGTTCTACTCTCAAATACCCTGCCCTTCAAGCAAAAATTATTACTTTGCTCTCAAGGCGTTCCCTTGTGGGAATTAAATGAGTTCACACAACTGAAGTGCTTAAAAAGTGCTTGGACATAGTAAGCACACAGTAAATACTATTATTGCTATTAATATCACTTTCTTATCCTAGACTGTTCTTATATTTGACTTTAAAAATATCTGATAAAATATTGCACTTAAAAGCCACCCCCTGTTATTCTCTCTACTAGAATTAATCCTCTTTTCCTGCTGCTATGTCAAGAAAGGAGTGAGCAAGGGAGAGTCGGATGGAACGCTAGCTGGGCCCAGACCTGTAGTTTCTGCTTATATAGTGCATGCTTCTCCGTGTGACTGTTTTCATACAATGGGTGGAGGCAGCAATGAGACGTTGATTCCTACAGAAACTGAGGAAGCACTGCTTTATTTTCAGTTTTGTTATTTTGGATTTCCTATGCTTACATGTTTTTAAAATATTGTTTAGGGTTACCATTTCTCTCAAACCTGAGGCAGAGAAAAGTATGCTAGTAACAAGTAGTACTTTTTACAGTTTTTGAGGGAGGAGGTAAGTTAAGGGGGCTGGTCTTGAATTTTTTTAAATCTTTTTTATTAAAAATTTAAAATATAATTTTAAAAAATTGTTTTTCTAGCCACTAAACAACCAGGGATGATTTATTTTGAAATATGGCTATTTAGTGAAATAACCTCCAAGAGTTTTGCTGGGGTGTCCATACTTCCTGCAGCCAGGCCACACCTTTTTTTTTTTTTTTTTTGAGACAGAGTCTCACTCTGTCACCCAGGCTGGAGTACAGTGGTGCGATCTTGGCTCACTGCAACCTCCGCCTCCCGGGTTCAAGCGATTCTCCTGCCTCAGCCTCCTGAGTAGCTGGGACTACAGGCACCCACCACCACACCTGGCTAATTTTTGTATTTTTAGTAGAGACAGGGTTTCACCATGTTGCCCAGGCTGAATCTGACTTCTTAAAAACAAAGTTAGTCACCAATACCTTTATATGTAATGAGTTTATCCAAAATCAATATCTGAGGCTCCCTTTGTTTTACCTGAGGATACAACATCTAAAGTGGGGGAGTTTAAACACTGAGGTGAACTTGCTGGACTTAACTAATCTTATATATCCCTGATAGAAATTAAAAGAGGGAGGAGTTGATGGGGAACAAAAAAAAGCAAGAGTATCTAGTTCTTATCTAGTCGTAAAAGGCATTCTCTTCCTGCCTGGTTTTTACCTCAATATGAGAGTGGCCATTAATCTCCAGCAAGTAGGCCCAACATGCCGAAGACCTGTCAGCACCATATAAACAGAATAAAGCAAACTGTTAATATTGCTGTCCTGAGAAAACTGAAAACAGACTGATTAATTGTATTGGCGCTCGACCGCCAGGGAGCCAGCTTTGGCCGTCGCCTTATTAGGGAAGTCACAGTTTGCTTTTAGGCCTTTCATTATGATGGCTGTCCGGTTTTCATCCTCACTGTTTTTGTTATTGTTGTTAAATGAACGCCTTGTTCTTGAACCCATGCTGCACATTTTGACTGGCAGGGGTGATTAGTTTAGAAAAAGTCAGTGTCCTCCCCGAAGCTTAAAATGTTTACAGTGCTGACAATTCACTGTTTCTGAGGGCTCCCAGATGGCGGCCCTGCTGAATTAGTTCAAGGTCTAGTTAACTTTTCATGAGAAGAATTATTTACAGTGTCCACACGTGAAGGTGCATGAAGAACTCTGTGGAAAATCTGGGCATACATGGCAATGTCAGGACACATCCGGGTCGGCAGCTGTTGGGGAAATGTCTGGGAGGGACGTTAAGACCTGCTAGGAAGAGCCTCAGCGCTGGCTGAACTCGGGAACGGCAGGATGTGTCACACACAGGAGCAGTAGAATGTGTCGCCTCAAGGCCAGATTTGGCCAGCAGACATGTTTTTTGTTTGGCCTTACAGGGATGGCCCCACAAAGTTTTGAAATTGTGAAATAGTTGCCAACTTTTTAAAAATCAGGAGTTTTCATGCACACACAAAGTAAAGCTTTCTGGTTTCTCTTGAAAAATGAGTTCTGATTACACAGAGCTTCCCTCATTCTGTGTAGCAGAGATCAGCTTTAGACACTCGACTCTCCGCTTTGCCGTAACTTCTTCTGATCTAGTTTGTCTCCCCAAACCCAGTGCCACTTGGCATATAACACATTGCTGCCCTGTTTTTCTCATCTCCAGCCCATTTAATTCATTTATCATGGTTCCCCGGGCCTAGGCATTTAAGGTTTTAACTCCAAGGCCATGTAATTAAATATTAAGAATAGAGTTGGCAGATGTCTCAGATACTAGATCCATAACTCAGTCAGGAAGTCCATCTCAAAGGATGCCGAACGTCTAGATGTGGTTCTGTCAAAAGACAGACATGAAGAGGCTTGTAGAACTAGAAGAAATAACACCAGGTCGACTTCAAAGTTCCTCAGAAGATGGGTTGGGGTGTCCTAAGGCTTGGGCTAGGCCATTACCTGGAGCAGCAGCCTCACCACAGAGCTAAAGATTAGAGCTGGGTTACCAAGCCCAGATGGGGCAAACTGAGAAAAAAGAAACAAGTGAGGACACAAATGGAGGTGGTTTATTATAAACTCTGAGTTAAGTTGGACTGCCTGAGCTCAGAGCTTTTTTCTATCTCTGATAGCTTTCAGAGCCAGTTTTCTCACCTGGAGACAATACCACCTCATAAGGAAAGTGTGAGAATTCAGGGAGTTAATGCCCAGAACAGAGCAAGCTCTCAGGAAATATTAGCTGCTATAACTCTTATTTTAAGCAGATCATAATTCAGGAGGTGAACAGGGGAGAAGAGGCAAAAGGGAGATGAGCTTGGAGGCCTCCAAGAGCCTGGGATTCAGGGAATTGCCACGCCTTTCTGTGCAGAGCACACAGCATCAGTAGAAGTTATGAGATGCAGACTCTGGCCCATTAGTAGTGATCCACCTGGATCCTTCAGGGACCATGCCCCTTAATCCTCCCTCCCTGCTTCTAACATATTTAATTAATGTCATACTCTCTGATTTTTTTTTACCTGCCCTCTCCCTAAAAAAAAAAAAAACCTCTCCCCTGTTCGTACTACCACCTAAGATCCCATCTTAAGCACTCAGAACTGTCTCCATTTCCCTTTTGCCCTACTCACTTCTGACGTGGCCCCTTGCAGGCTGACTGTGGATTGCACTCTTCTCTGACACCTTGACTTCCTGAGGCCCTTGCTTCTTTGGCTTCCTGGGCATTGTTGATCACCATTTCTCCTAGACCTTCTCCCTGTCCTTCTCTGCACTCTGTCCTGTCCGGGTCTCCCCCTTCTCCTTGCCCTCACTGCCTCCACATCCTCCTCCAGCTCCCTAATACTAGGAATACCCAGCACCTCGGCTGGCCTTCTGCATAATCCTCCAGACTTGACAGGAGCCAGTGTGGCAACTTTTATGTGAGCTGGCAGAAGGTGCCCTTTCCTCAGGGCACTTGATTTTTTGTTGTTGTTTTTTTCTTTGTTTGTTTGTTTTGTTTTGTTTTTGAGACAGAGTCTCTCTCTGTCACCCAGGCTGGAGTGCAGTGATACGATCTCAGCTCACTGCGACCTCCGCCCCCCAGGTTCAAGCGATTCTCCTGCCTCAGCCTCCTGAGTAGGTGGGATTATAGGCATGCGCCACCACACCTGGCTAATTTTTGTATTTTTAGTAGAGACAGGGTTTCACCATGTTGACCAGGCTGGTCTCGAACTCCTGACCTCAAGTGATCCACCTGCCTCGGCGTCCCCAACTGTTGGGATCACAGGCATGAGCTGCCACACCGGGCCTTCTCAGGGCACTTTGTTGTCATCTGCAGGGACAGAGTCATGGTCCCTCTGTAAATCAACACTGACTATAAGTGACAACGTTTGGCCCAGCACTCTTCCTTGAGGAGATCACTCACTAGTTTGTTATGTCCAACTGCCTACTGGACATCCCCACTTCAAACTGAAATTATTTTTTCCCTGAAAAATATATCCATATGGGCCAGGCGCAGCAGCTCACACTTGTAATCCCAGCACTTTGGGAGGCCGAGGTGGGTGGATCACCTGAGGCCAGGAGTTCAAGACCAGCCTGGCCAACATGGTGAAACTCATCTCTACTAAAAATACAAAAATTAGCAGGGCGTGGTGGCATGCACCTGTAATCCTAGCTACTCGGGAGGCTGAGGCAGGAGAATCTCTCGAACCTGGGAGGCAGAGGTTGCAGTGAGCCAAGATTGCGCCATTGCACTCCAGCCTGGGAGACAGAGCAAGACTCGACCTCAAAAGATATATATATATATGTGTGTGTGTGTGTGTGTGTGTGTATCCATGTGGTCAGGTGTGTTTCAGTTAATCATGGCATTATTGCCTTATTTTCCCCTAGTTTGAACCTTGACATAGTTCAAAAGTTTTGCTTTAAGGTTCTCTAAGAGCCAGTCAAATTCTTCCCTTATTTTTCATTCCCATTGCCATCCCCCTTGTCTCTACTCTCATCACCTTATTTCGGTAATTTTCTTTTCTTTTGTGTGTGTATGTGTGTGAGACGGAGTTTCACTCTTGTCGTCCAGGCTGGAGTGCAGTGGTGCCATCTCGACTCACCACAACCTCTGCCTCCTGGGTTCAAGCAATTCTCCTGCCTCAGCCTCCCAGGTAGCTGGGATTACAGGCATGTGCCACCACACCCAGCTAATTTTGTATTTTTTATAGAGATGGAGTTTCTCCATGTTGGTCAGGCTGGTCTCAAACCCCTGACCTCAGGTGATCCTCCCGCCTCCGCCTCCTAAAGTACTGGGATTACAGGCATGAGTCACCGCGCCCTGCTATTTTAATAATTTTCTTTTTTTCTTTTTTTTATTTTAATAATTTTCCAACTGGGGATCCTACCTCCCCATGGCACCCCTCCTCAGTCCCTCTAACATAGGTGCTACTGTAAAATGGTCTTATTAGACAGTGAGTAGTTCAGCTACCTACAGGATAAAGCAACACTCTTGGATGGGTTTTCAAGGTTCTCTGTCATCTGACCCTGACCTACATGCACAACTTTAACATCCACATGGTTCCTATGTGGACCACACCACGAGCCAGAATCTTCCACGCTGTTCCTGATGGACCACAGCCACCCCAGCCCAGCCAAAGTGACATACTCATTTCCTTGACACCAGCTGCCTCCCAGTCCTCTCGACTTGACTTGACTTGGCTTCTCTTACTTTAAAGCCAACTCAAGTGCTGCCTCTTCCCACCTGTCCTCAGTAGCTGATCCCTTCTCTGGTCTCTTCCAGCAGTGATCATCTGGACCACACATTTGGCACTTAAGGGCTTGGATGGTTTTCATCTCGCTATGTATATATCCTCTCTTGCTGGCTAGATCAGAAGGCCCTTAAAGGCCACGATTGTCCTCGAAACCTAAAATAGAAGACCACACATGCTAGCGGTGCAATAAAAGCTTGTTAACAATCGTAATTATGTGTAGAATAGTTTACTGTATATAAAGATAATTATGATTTCATTAGTCACAAAGTACTTCCCCTTAAATGTATTATTTGTTCTTTACAGCAGCCCTTTTAGATAGGTGGGACAGTTGATATTTAGAAAGAAGAGAAAGCATCACTAAGCATCAGGGAAATGCAAATCAAAACCACAAGGAGATACCATCTCACCCCAGTTAGAATGGCTGTTATCAAAAAGACAGAAAATAACAACCACCAGCAAGGATGTGGAGAAAAGAGAACTCTTATAAACTGTTGGTGTGAATGTAAATTAGTACAGACTCTATGGAAAACAGCATGGAGCTTCCTCAAAAAACTAGAAATAGAGCTACCATGTGATCCAGCAATCCTATTACTGGGTGTATAGCCCAAAAAAAGGAAATCATTATGTCAAATGGATATCTGCATCCTCCTGTTTGTGGGGATCCCACTATTCACTGTGGAAGTGTCCATCAAATGGACAAAGAAAATGTGGTAAATATGCACAATGAAGTACCATTCAGCCATAAAAAAGAGTGAAATCCTGTCATTCACAGCAATATGGATGAGCCTAGACAATGTTATGTTAAGTGAAATAAGCCAAGCACAGAGAGACAAATACTCCATGTTCTCACTCATATGCAGGAACTCAGAAAGTGGATCACATAGAAGTAGAGAGTAGAACAGTGGTCACTAAAGGTGGGGAAGGGTAGAGGGATGAGAGGGTTAAGGAGAGGTTGGTTAACAAATACAAATTACAGTTAGAGAAATAGGTTCTGGCATTCTGTAGCACTGTAGGGTGAATATAGTTAACAATAATTTGTTGTATATTTTCAAATAGCTAGAAGAGTACATTTGAATGTTCCTGCCATAAAGAAATGATAAACGTTTGAGATGATAGATGTGCTAATTACCCTGATTTATTATACATTGTATAATGTATTGAAATAGTACATTGTACCCTATCAATACATATAGTCATATGTCAGTTAAAAATATTTAATAATAATTTTTTAAAAAGAAGAGAGGCCGGGTGCGATGGCTCACACCTGTAATCCCAGCACTTTGGGAAACTGAGGCAGGCAGATTGCGAGGTCAAGAGATTGAGACCGTCCCGGCCAACATGATGAAACCCCATCTCTACTAAAAATATACAAATTAGCTGGGTATGGTGGCGCGTGCCTGTAATCCCAGGTACTCAGGAGGCTGAAGCAGGAGAATCACTTGAACCCAGGAGGCGGAGGTTGCAGTGCACCAAGATAGCGCCACTGTACTCCAGCCTGGCAACAGAGTGAGACAACATCAAAAAAAGTAGGAAAGAAGGAAGGGAGGGATGGAGGGAGGGAAGGAAGGAATGGAACTATGACTCTAAGATGCTACACTCTGAGAGTGTAAAGGAAGGCAGGGAGGTGGCAGACAGTGGTGTCCCTTGAACAGGGAGGCGGATTGCTGAGACAGCCACGCCTATGCTCGTGGCAAGCTTGATCAGCCGTGGAGAACCAGGCATGACAATTGGGTTAGTGCCAGCAAATGCATTTACTCCAGGTCAGCATTTGCCAGACCTTCCTATGTCCCAGACCTGTAAACTTAAAACAAAAATGCGAAAATAACTATAGGATTGCCTTATAAATATCTTTAGCCAAAACAGAAATAAAACATGACCCTCTATTTCTCACCATGATTTCACGTAAGAACATAGTAATGCTAGAAAGAAAAATAGGCAAACCGCTTTAGAAATCAAACAGCTTTTTAAAATCAAGTAGATTTAGAAATTGTTCTACTTTTTTTTTTCTCTAAAATTTTTCTTTGGACTGCTAAAAACATCACCAGACTGACACCAGCTGTTTGGACTAGCTTTTCAGAAATCCCAGTTTAAGTCATATTTTCTCTTCTGAGTGCTGAAGTGAAATCCAGTCCAGGGAAATTTATGTGGATGCTTCAGTATTTCCCATTCTCAATCATCAAAAATGTGATTTGGGGGCTTGGGGTGCCTGACAAATCCACAACCCATTATGGTATAAATGTAAAACTCATCTCTCTCCAGCACTAGTTAAGGGCAGTAGGCAATATTAGGCCTCTTTCCCTGGTTGCTTAGGACAGAATTGTGTTCTCAGGGAGCATTTGCTCCTACATGTTTGTCAGGTTAAGTCCTTGACTTAGACCATTCCGAAGCAATTTAATGGCTTGGCTTGAGAGTCTCAAGAGAATACCCAAAGTGATTCTTCTAAGCCATCTCTTCCTGTCTTTGGTCTCACATTTTATTTGAAATTATGATTATATCCAGCAGGAGTTCCCACTGAAATATCAGTTTTACTGAATGGTGAGAAATTTCTATTATAAAGATTGCCATTTTTATTAACACTGTCCTGGTGAATACCAGAAAAAAAATGCGTGTGGGGTGTGTGTGTGTGTGTGTCCTGACAGACTCTTGTTGCTTCCTCTTCCTTCAAGCAAAATTTAGCAGCTTACTCTGCTCTTACACCAGTCTCCATAAATGTCACTTGATTTACCAAGACTGCCTTCTCCCTCCTTCCCTTGTTACGCCAGAAAAAAACTGTCTTTCTAGTGAGTTCACTATAGCTGAGGCTAAGTCCAAAGGTTGGAATGCTCTTTGGCCGTCTAATAACATCTTAACCTTAATATGTCCAAAACTGAGCTCCTAGTATTCCCACCCACCCTCACTCACATTGCAAACCACTCCTGCTGCAGTATTTCCCATCTTGCTTCATGGCATCTCTGTCCATCCAGTGATTCAAACCAAACACCTCTCATATTCCACATCCAGTCAGCAAACCCTGTCAGCTTCAGCTTCAAAATCTATCCACTTTTCACCACTTGCACTGCTGCAGGTGGGGTCCACCATCACCTTTCGCCTGAATTATTCCAGTAACTGGTCTCCTGCACCACCCTTAGCCCCCTTCAGTCTGTTCTTAAGACTATAGCTAATATATAAATTAGATGATGTCACTCCTGGCCCAAATGAATAGTTTCACCTCTCGCTCCAAGTGAAAGCCCAGGGCGTACCTGGTCTCATCTCCCATTACCTCTCTGCCTCATCGCCCACTACTTTCCCCTCATTCACTTTGTTCCAGTCACACTGGCCTTTCTGTTGGTCCTTGGGCATACCAGGCTGGCTGCTACCTGAGTTTCCATCCTTGCTTTTCCATTCCCTCTGTAACTGCTGAGATTGCTTCCTTTTTTTTTCCTTTTTCTTTTTTTTATCGGTTTGTTTCTCAGTGTGAAACCAAGCTTGCTTCCTAACTCTTTTAGGTCTTTGAGCAGCCATGACTTAATGAAGCATCCTTGACCACTCTGTTTTAAATGGCAACACAGTGTCTGTTTGCACCCCACTGTCCACCACACATGCCTTCTGTCTTCTTTCTCTGCTTACTTATTACCATAAAACCTGGTATTTTATTTTGTCTGTCTCCGTCTCTTAGGCCATCAGGTGTGAATGTAGACGTTTTGCTTTGTTCAAACTATGCAGCCACATGCACTGGCTCTGCCTTTTCTACTAGATGTAAGCTACGAAAGGTCATGACTTTTTATCTGTTATATTCACTGCTTAGAGCTATACATATCATGGGGGCTAATAAATACTTGTTGAATAAATTAATTAAATGAATGAAGATTCTGCCCAATTTGGCCAAACTTATTTTTTCTCTTATTACAAAAGAATACTGTTCATCATAGAAAACAAAAATAAGAAAGCCACCCATATCCTACCACTTTGATGCATATCCTCCCAGACCTTTTCCTCTGCAGATGATTTTTCCCCATGAAAGCTGTTTTTGTTTGTTTGTTTGTTTTTTTGTAATGGAGTCTCACTCTGCCATCCAGGCTGCAGTGCAATGGCTCGATCTTGGCTCACTGCAAGCTCCGCCTCCCAGGTTCATGCCATTCTCCTGCCTCAGCTTCCGGAGTAGCTGGGACTACAGGTGCCCGCCACCACACCTGGCTAATTTTTTGTATTTTTAGTAGAGATGGGGTTTCACCATGTTAGCCAGGATGGTCTCAATCTCCTGACCTTGTGATCTGCCCACCTCAGCCTCCCAAAGTGCTGGGATTACAGGTGTGAGCCACCGCACCCAGGCCTGAAAGTATATACTGTACATACTATCCTTAACCATTTCACTTAGTATATTGTGAACATCTTTTTTATGCTGGTAAATATTTGTCTAAACATCATGAAATGAGTGAAAATGGTGTTTTGATATGTGGGCATACCTACATGTCATTGATCTTGGAAGAAGTAGGTAGGGATTATTCAGTGTACTCAACAAAAGATTGCATGAGCAATCTAATACTAAATGAGCTGGTAGAATCACTTCATATCAACACCCCCTCTTCTCCCCTCACCCCCTAAAAAATCAAATATATTAGGTAGAAGGATTATCTAATACAGAGAGAAAAGATTGCATGCTGTTGTAAATCAAATACACTTGATCTGGGAGGGCAGTTTATTAAGAACATGTCTCTTAGGGCAGAATTTTCTTTTTTTTTTTTTTTCTTTTTTTTTTTGAGATGGAGTCTCCCTCTGTCGCCCAGGCTGGAGTGCAGTGGCCGGATCTCAGCTCACTGCAAGCTCCGCCTCCCAGGTTCACGCCATTCTCCTGCCTCAGCCTCCCGAGTAGCTGGGACTACAGGCGCCCGCCACCTCGCCCGGCTCGTTTTTTGTATTTTTTTTTTTAGTAGAGACAGGGTTTCACTGTGTTAGCCAGGATGGTCTCGATCTCCTGACCTCGTGATCCGCCCGTCTCGGCCTCCCAAAGTGCTGGGATTACAGGCTTGAGCCACCGCGCCTGGCCTTTTTTTTTTTTTCTTTTTGAGACAAGGTATCACTGTTGCTCAGTGCCGTGACATGACCACAGCTCACTGCAGCCTCGACCTCCCAAGCTCAAACAATCCTACTTCAGCCTCTTGAGAGCTGGGACTACAGGTGTGTGCCACCATGCCCACCTAATTTTTTTATTTTTTATTTTTGTAGAGACAGGGTCTCACTATGTTGCTAGGGCTCCTCTCAGTCTCCTGGGTTTAAGGGATCCTCTGCCTCAGCCTCCCAAAGTGCTGGGATTACAAGCATGAGCCACCCTGCCTGACCAGGGCAGCCTAACTCTAAAAGCACAATCTACACAGACTAGAGTTGCAACGTCTCTGAACTGCATATGAGGAATATCTTACAAGCAAAATCTGAGACTGAAATGTGCAAAGTCTGGTTAATACTGAATTTTAGAAGAATAAGTCTATTTTAGCAAACATATTAGCACTAAATTAGTCTCATTAAAGACCAGTAAGTATTAGCTCTTCAAACTTGCTGATAACACTTCTTTAAGCTCAGTAAATGAAAACAACTCTTTATGTTTTCTGTAAGATTTAAGGTTACTCAGACTTTTGTGGCTACTTTTCCAGTTAGCTAGTTAAAAATTTCATCAGCTGCAACTGGGGCTTTAGCCTTACCAGATTAGCTGCAGAATCTATCAGGACTCAGAAATAAAGGAGGTCGTTTTGGTAGTTTTGATAGCAACCATTCTTCTCATTCTACTTCAAGAATTCTTTTCCATTAGATGACTTCTAAAAGTGTGGTTTTCGAGTCATCTATCTTCCTGATATCCTGATAGCTCCTCCCTCTTCCTCCTTTTTCTCCAGAGATCTAATTCAGCAAATTATGTGTATACCAATATCAGCACTGTAAAAGGGTGCTACAGACTGTCTGCAGTGTCATTCACAACTAAACAGATTTGAAAACTTTCAAAAGGAACTCTGGAAAGTTATATGTTAATTTTACTAATCTGCATACATTCATAGCTCTTTATTTACTCAGAGATCTTTCAAAAAGCCAGGATGTTATTTTCTCTTATTCTGAGATTAAATGAAATATATAAATTCTCTAAAATCATTTTCTTTTTTTTCCTTTTTTTTTTTTGAGACGAAGTCTCACTTAGTCACCTGGGCTGGAGTGCAATGGTGCAATCTTGGCTCACTGCAACCTCCACCTCCTGGGTTCAAGTGATTCTCCTGCCTCAGCCTCCCTAGCAGCTGTGATTACAGGTGTGAGCCACCATACCCAGCTAATTTTTTTCTTTTGTATTTTTAGAAGAGATGGAGTTTCACCATGTTTGCCAGAGTAGTCTCGAACTCCTGACCTCAGGTGATCCACCTACCTTGGCCTCCCAAAGTGCTGGGATTACAGATGTGAACCACTGTGCCCAGCCTCTAAAATAATTTTCTAAGAGAAAACAAAAATAAAACTCATTGCAGGACAAGTGTTATATTCTTGCAACTGTTAAACACCTTAAGAATTTGAGCTAGGTATATAACAGCTATGATATAATCTATCATTTTTATAATCAGATGCCATAATAATCACAATTAAAATTACATCCCAAATATTTCTGCTCGAGGCTTTAGATTGTTGCTAAGAAACTTAAGTACGATTTCTGAATGAGCAGGTAAAAGAGACCCTTATTTCCTGTAACTACCTGCCAAGATATAATATCTGGTGCAATCTTGCCATTTTTTCAGCCAATGAGATTAGCAAAATGAGGTACCTAGAAAAGTGATTGAAGCTTGTTTCTTTCACATGGGCTGCTATCGAAATATGTGCCTTTGATTTAAAATTGTTTTTCCATTAGCTCAGAGTATGGCTGGACATACAAGTCCTGTCCACATCCAGCCTAATGTAACTATTTCAGGAAGAGTTTGCAGCTCATATCAAGAACACCAAATTGCATCTCCCTGGGGATGCTTCGTAGTGCTTTTTGCTGATTTCGGTGTGGGTATATGTGCCCTCCAAAGGAAAGACACTGGCCGTCTCGACTTAATACAAATTACCTACCCTGGAGCACATATTCTTGGAAGACAGTAAAACTACGTGAATAAATGGTTTTCCTTTTAAAATTATTCCTTATGCATCTTATCCATATTCTTTATTTAGACCCTTATCATTTGGAATCAAATTGTGGAGTTTGCTTTTGGTGTTGTGCTATCATTTTAATTTTACGTGTGTGTGTGTTGTGGGTCTTTTCTTTAAAGCCTGTCTAAGATATTTCCATTGAAAATTTTTCCCCCATTTTAATCATTGAGTCTTTAAATGCCGGTTGTGCATCTCTAAGAACTGAGCTTTAGGAAAATGGTAATATTATCAAATCTATCAGAACCTTGCAAAGGGTCTGCCTACTTCAGAGCCTGACCCAATCCCTTTTTTCTCGTGAGCACTGGGGCTTGGTGGGAGCTGAGTTGAACTTTTCAGAAATTAATCAAGTTAAATGAGTCTTGATTTATTTGACTTAATGTCATGGAACAAAATGGAATGAGGCCCTTCTACCTTTTTGTTAAGATTACTGCCTTTGATTTCATAGGCAATTATCTCTGCATTTTTAACCCCAAGTACCAGCTACATCATATAAAGGCTCTGAATCATATATGACCTTTTTCCTTTTTAATTTTCATCTTTTCTCACCTTTCTCATTAGAGCAATCTATAAATGAAGCCTAAGTTACCTTCCCAGTGTGTCAGGCGATTCTGAAGATGATAAAATAGAAAATGTTAGCACTAGAAGCGATCGTGCTAGTTAGTTTTCATGATCGTCTAGCACGTTTCTTCAATGTTTTTTGCTACCAGGAAACTCGGTAGTGCTACCTGCTAGTGATACCGTTTCCTTTGATGGGTGAGTGAAGTGTGGAGTTGACTCTTCTTATCTCATTTATTCTTTGGCTCTGTGCAGTAGCATGATCATGGCTCCCTGCAGCCTCAACCTCCAGGGCTCAATTGATCCTCCTCCTGCAGCCTCTTGAGTAGCTGGGACCACAGGCATTCACCGCTACCCCCAGCTAATTTATTTTATTTTTATTTATTTTTATTTTTATTTTATTTTATTCTTTTTTTTGAGACGGAGTTTCATTCTTATTGCCCAGGCTGGAGTGCAATGGCGTGATCTCGGCTCACCACAACCTCCACCTCCTGGGTTCAAGCGATTCTCCTGCCTCAGTCTCCTGAGTAGCTGGGATTATAGGCATGCACAACCATGCCCAGCTAATTTTTTTGTATTTTTAGTAGAGATGGGGTTTTTCCATGTTAATCAGACTGGTCTCGAACTCCCATCCTCTGATGATCAGCCCGCCTTGGCCTCCCAAAGTTCTGGGATTACAGGCGTGAGCCACTGCCCCTGGACCCTCAGCTAATTTTTGTATTTTTTGTAGAGACGGGGTCTTGGTATGTTGCCCAGTCTGGTCCCAAACTTCTGAGCTCAAGTGATCCTCCCACCTTACCCTCCCAAAGTGCTGGGATTACAGGTGTGAGCCGCTGTGCCCCGTTGAGTAATTATTAATCTTTTTTATATAACATTTTAGTAACAACTTGAACTGTTTCAGTTAATAAAATACTGTGTGTGGGGAGTGTGTGTGTGTGTGTGTGCGCGCGCACCGTGGTGAGTGTGTGTGTGTGTATGTTTTCCTGCATGCACATACACATGTGCAAATGTGTTTGAAAGAGCTTCCAGCTGGGTCCACATCCCATTTCCTTTAGGCCTTTTGAAGACCAGGCTTCATCTATTATCTCTACTTTTGTGTCTTCTGCTTTTGTTTCTATAGTAGCTTCTTAATGTTAGTGTTTAAGTATGCCCAAGTCTCTCTTATGTTTAAAAAAAAAATCCTTCCTTTTTTTTTTTTTTTTTTTTTTTTTGAGACGGAGTCTCGCTCTGTCGCCCAGGCTGGAGTGCAGTGGCCGGATCTCAGCTCACTGCAAGCTCCGCCTCCCGGGTTTACGCCATTCTCCTGCCTCAGCCTCCCGAGTAAAAAAATCCTTTCTTAGTCCTACATCCTTCTTTAGCTGTGGCCTGATTTCCCTCCTTTTCTTTAAAGTTGACTTCATAAAAGAGTAACCCACAATCCTCACCCCTCTCCAGTCTTTCCTCCCCCTCCACGGAAACCACCCTGTCTGAGGTCACTGATGGATTCCTGTTTGGCAGCAGGCACTTTCCAGGCGTCCTGAGAGTCTTCCTCACATTATCTGACCTCTCCACTACTGTTGATGCCATTGACCACCTTCTTCCTTCAGGAAATTATCTCCTTCCTTGGCTTCCCTGGTGCTGGCTCTTCTGCTCTTTCTCCTCCCTGTCAACCTACTCCTTCCCAGTCCTCTTCCTGTTTATCTACTCCTAAATATTAATAGTACTGTTTCACCCGGAGCCAGTCTTTTCTCATGTCCCAGCATGTGCCCCCTGGGGCTGTCACTTTTTCTCAGGGCTTCACCTAAAACCTATAAGCTGGGGGCCCACAAATCGCGCACGTGGACTCACAGGTGACTCCGCTTGAGCCTTCCAAAGACAGTTCCAACATCTGAGCTACCCTTTCCCCCACCAAGACAACTCCTCTTCCTTAGTCCTGTTTTTCAGACCCTTTTCTACTAATCAGAGTTTAAGGCAAACTGGCTCTGGGAATCTTTACTTTTCCCATTCATTTCCTAAAGGACTCCCGTCAGGCCCACTTGTAGGACCTCAGCCACAGCAGAGGAAAGCCCTTGGAATCACCCAGATGGGAAGTTGCCGCAGCCCACGCTTTCCCAAGCTTGGCTTTTAGGTCCATATTTACCCTGAGTTTCCCTGTGTTTGGTCTTCCTAAAGAAAATATTTAGAGAATGTCTTGCAAATTCAGTCTGCCTTAGGGGAAAGAGGAATAAATGGCAGTGAGCTAAGTTATCTGGCCCTGCCTTGGAAACCCTTACCTCCTCTAAGCAGAAGACTGAGTCTCTATCTCTAAACAGCTACAAAAAAAACTTTTTCTTCTTTTATTTACATTAAAAAGCATTACTATAAGAGATGCATTTTAATACCTACCAGTCTTCCCTCTCAGGAAATATATTACCATATTTGACTTCAGTGCTTTCATGCTACAACTCCCGTCCTCCAGGGAGAAAAAAAAGATGATTGGCATTATCTCTCTTAAAAGTCTTCATTTTTAATGGCCACCACTAAATCTCTTGGACACAGCATCTTCTCCAGACACAATAAGCTTGGTTCCTTTATCTTTCCTGCATATATTGCATTTTCCAGTTCTTTGTGTCTGTTATGACTGACCTCATGTAAATTATAGTATTAGACATTGAAGCGTGATGGAGAAGACAGTAGAGGAAGTGTTTCTGGAGGGGCTTAGAATCTTATATAAAAGGAGAGAGAAAATAAACATGTGAAATATATATACACAAAGAAACATTAAATAAATACATAGCCACTTTAGCTTACTGTACAAATAATGTTGAAGGAATATTAGAGATGATTGTGACCAAAGTTGGTTAATTTTTGTAAGAAGAATAATGAATAGTGTTTGGAAGCAAGAAGGACCCTGCCTAGTAAGGAGAAATTGGAAATTCTCTTTGTTGTTCATCAGTTGTATTCATTGAAGTATTCATCTCTGGCACGTAGCACAGTGCCTTATTTTAGACACTCAGTAAGTACTTGTTGACTATATGATTAGCGACTGGGCATAGTACTCCAGGAAGAGTATGCCAGTATGATTTGGTTTGTAAATTTGTAAATAAGTCTGATATCCTGTATATCCCTAATCATAAAAATTTTAGAATTTTAAAGCAGAAAGGATTTTTAAGTAGCGAAACATTACAGATATGCTCTCCTGCATTTGTCCCTGCCATAGATCATTTCGTCTTCCTTTTAACGCTTTCTCCAGCTGACCTATGTTTCTACAAACCTGAAGAAGAGGCAGGAGCTGGTCTTGAAATGATTTTGCAGCCTGCTTACTGGACTCCATTTCTTAGCACTGCTGCCACATTGCTTTCATTTTACTTTATTTAAGGGATTTCATTATTAAGCATTTACCTTTCAGTAAGATTATTCCTTCCATTTAGTCACCCCTAAACATCCTCTGTCTCTCATATTGTCATACCCTGCTCCCCTTGAGTCCCACTGAAAGACTGCCCTAGTTTTCCTTTCCTGCAGATAAGTTTGGGTCCTTGGATCTTGGAACAGCAAAAGGACATTCGTGAAACAACGGGTGAAACCTGAATAAAGTCTATAATTTGCATAATGTTAATTCCTTATTTTTGATCAATATGCCATGATTGGGTAAGATGTAAGCATTAAGGGAAGCTAGATAAAGAGTATGAAGGTATGAACATTTTACAGATACAGAGAAATGTTAAAAACTGTGGAAGCATATGTGAACATGCTGGTTATTTTCAAAAACATACTTTTCAAAATATAATGAGAAAATTGCAGACTACCAAAGTATACTTTTAGATAGTTCTAGATTGTAAGGTAAACAAAGTAAAAACAAACAACCCTCATCTGGGTTCAGCCACTTCCCATTCAGGTTTTTCCTCACTCCATTCCCTCCATTCCCATGGCTTCAGCTGTCTGCTCTGTGCTCCCATCAGAAGTGCCCTGGGTCTTCTACATCTCAGGCCCAGATCCATTCTTGTCGTTCCCCACACAGGCACTGGATATTCGGCACATAGGAAGCTCAGTTTTTTATTCCCTCCCCTGGAAGCCTACCCTCAGTTGGCCAATGGCATCACCATTCTGATCCCCAGGCTCTATACTTCAGAGTCATCTTAGACCCCCTTCTCCTCTTTCACTTATTCCCAATGTTCTCACTTCTTCCAAAAAGTCTCTGGCATCTACCCACTCATTCCTTTCACTGTCCCCTTGTCTACCCTAGAAGAGACTCTCACGTGCTTTGTCACCTGTCTGTAGTCTCTCCACCCTCCCTGCTGCCTTCAGAGGCATACCAGTGTGGCTTTCCTGCTTCAAAAAGCATCGGTGGCTCTATACGGCTACCGGCCTAAACTACAGTAATAAACATCCATCCAGAAGAGACGTGCATGATATTACTAAATTAGATGGTCAGCTCAAACCTACCTCCCTCCTTCCCCCACCCCTAGCCCCAAGAAATTAGGAGGAATGTAGGCCTTTGGAGTCAGAAAGTCCTGGCCTTGAATCTCGAAAGACGTCCCTTGATCATTTCTGTCATGTGTTTGTGTTTTTGAAAATGGAGGTTGATTACATCTCATGGTTCCTCCAGGGACCATGATCTACCTTCCATGACAGGGGCCTTCCTGTGGAGAACCTAATCCTACATGAAGGAATTGAGTACTTTTCCTATGCCCTACCCAGCTGTGCTGGGCCTGTGCTCGGCTTCCTGTCACAAGTGCAGCCCTGAACCATTAGAGTTGAAGGGAGCCCAGCCTTAGGAACTGCATTCAGTTTCCCAGAATATAATGGCCTTGTCACTTGTCTCATTCCTGTGGGTGAAACAGTGCTTTCCAGCAGAATTCTTCAGCGACTTTCCTACTTTCCAGGAGAGGTCCTTACTAGAATACACCTACCCTAGTCCTCCGTCCAGTCAGGACTTTGTCTAATTGGTTCAGTGCTCCGTTTTCAGTAGTCTAATACAGTGCCCGATATGCAGTATGTGCTTAATCAATACTGGATGGATGGAAGGATGAATGATTTAATATCTAGGATTTGGCAACTAATGCATACTTAATTGAAAGACTGAATAATGATTTTCCCAATGAGCAAGATTATTAGGCCAGTGGCTCTATACGGCTACCGGCCTGTACTGTACTAATCACCAAGAGAGTTTTTGTTTTCTTTAACACTGATTTATGAGCTCTACCCAGGCATATACCCTGTTGTTTTCTAAAAGGTCTCCAAGTGATTCTAATAGACAGCCAGGGTTGGAATCCACCATGTTAGACTACTCAAAAAATATGTACCCCATGCATAACTCTTTATCATTTTCAATTACCATATTGTATTGTAATTATCAGCTTCTGTGTCTTTCCCTCACTTGACTTTATGCTCCTTGGCCTCATACTGGGGCTGTCTTCCTAATGCCTGGCATAGTGCTTGGCATATAATGAATAGTCATAAATGCGAATTGGATAAATTGGTGGTTTCTTTCATTTAAGACCCAAGAAAATTGCATAGTACCAAATAAGACAAAGAGAAAAATGCTAGTATCATGGATTTTGTTTTGGGTTTAGTTTGTGTGTATGTTCTTTTCCAGTCATCTACATTTTGGTAACCTATTTGCTTGCCCATAACGGGTTATTTTTTTCTGTTCATTCATTGTCATCTATCCAGATGCTGTGAACAGACAGCAGCTAAAGATATTGGACTTTGTCGAAGAGTCCTAATTTAAAATGTCTTGTCCCATTATTCTCATTTGTACAGAGGTTCTAAAATTGCCATCACTATACATATGAGAGGATAGTAAATTAATGTGATATTCAGTATCACTCCTCCTCATTAATGAAAGCCATAGAAGCCTCTAGACACGAGTGGCCACTCCAATTTTTCTGAAATCCAAAATCAATATATTTAGATATAGAATAATACAGCTAGAAAGATATTTAGAGACATCACATTAAACCACCCTCATTCTGCGTGAAGAAGCTGAAGCCAGGTGGGCATTTGAGGACTTGGCAGAGATCACACAGCTTATTATGAACACAGCTGGTACAAGAAACCTGATGTTCTGGTCCTCAGGCCTGGGCCACTACACAGTGCTTGTAGCTCTTAAGATTACATTAGAAGTCAAAGATCAAACTTTTACCTCCATTCTGGTGTCTGTATTGGGAAGAAAAATATCTGAGAAAAAGATATTTCTCAGAAGGCTTAGGAGGAAAAGTATAGGTGGAAAGTGGAGAGGACAGAGGAAAGGAATTCTTGATTGAGACTTTGAAACTTATCAGAAAAATGTGTGTTTTGGCAGCACCACAGTTCACTTGTCTATCTGCCCTTGTTTTCAGAATTTTCCCCAGAGAATACCTCCTTCAACAAATCCACCTGTATTCCCTCGCCGACCTGCAGCAGGTAAGCACTCAGAGGGGCTGTTTCATTTTTGTTGTTTTCCTGGAGAAGTCTCTTTGTTGACTTTGGTCTTTGCCATCATTGGAGTAGTTTTCATCACAAACCCTGATAATTCTTATTCAGAATGGGGGGAAAACTTAGTATAAAAAGATATATAGGACAATAACAAATGTTGGCAAGGATGTAGAGAAACTGGGGCTCTTATACATTGCTGATGGGATGCAAAGTACGTCAGCCACTTTGGAAACAGTTAAAAAATTAAACATAGAGTTACCATATGACCCAACAATTTTACTCCTAGGTATATACCCAAGACAGTTGAAAACATATGTCCACAGAAAAACCTGTACACAAATGTTCAGAGCAGCATTATTCATAATAGCCAAAAAGTGGAAACGACCCAGATGTTCATCAACTGATGAATGGATGAACAAAATGTTTTGTAGCCGTATAATAAAATATTATTCTGCCATAGAAAGAAGTGAAGTACTGATGCATGCTGCAACATGGATAACTCTTGAAAACATCATGCTAAGTAAAAGAAGCCAGACAGAAAAGAATACATACTGTATGATTCTATTTACATGAAATGTTTAGAATAGGCAAATCCATTGTGACAGAAAGTACATTAGTGGTTGCCAGGGCCTGGGGAGAGCAAAGAAATGGGGAGTGCCTGCTCATGGATAAAGAGTTTCTTTGGAGGCTAATGAAAGTGTTCTGGAATTAGACAGCAGTGATGGTTGTACAGTCTTGTGAATATTCTGAAAACCACTAAACTGTTTACTTTAAAAGAGTAAATTTTATGGTGTGTGACTTTTACCAATTAAAAATTTGTATGAAAAGATATAAAAGGCATTGAATGTGTTAAGCCCTTGACTTGTGCTCAAGCCAAAAAGTTGAATGGCTTTTAAAGTTTAGTAAAACATAACAGAGCATGTAAGAGTTGAAATCATCCTTTTATACTTTTATTAGCACATGTACTTTTTTTTTTTTCTTTCGTTTGTGAGACAGAGTCTTGCTCGGTCACCCAGGCTGGAGTGCAGTGGTGTGATCTTGGCTCGCTGCACCCTCCACCTCCCGGGTTCAAGCGATTCTCCTGCCTCAGCCTCCTGAGTAGCTGGGATTACAGGCATGTGCCACCACACCTGGCTAGTTTTTGTATTTTTAGTAGAGGTGGGGTTTCACCATGTTGGCCAGGCTGGTCTCGAACTCCTGACCTCAAGTGATCTGCCCACCTTAGCCTCCTAAAGTGCTGGGATTACAGGCGTGAGCCACCACGCCTGGCCACACTTGTACTTTTAATGATTGACCAGATTAGCAGCTAGGAAGAAACTGGCCTCTTGTGTATTCAGCCCAAAATTCTAAATATGTTAAGCTTTGGTTAATCATTTAAATCAACAACTCACTCCTAAGAACTGTTGGACACTAGATAATGATTATTTCAAGAGTTCATTAACTAATAATAATAATTGTGACAACTTTCAGTGTATCTCAAACTGCTGTGATTCTGTTCTTTCATTGTTGTTTTCCTCTCTGGTTGTTTTATCCAGAAGAATTTAGGTCAACTTAAAAACCATACTCATAATAACTTGTCATTTTTCTGACTTTAAATTACTTTTCTTTTCTTTTTTTTTTTTTTGAGACGGAGTCTCGCTCTGTCGCCCAGGCTGGAGTGCAGTGGCCAGATCTCAGCCCACTGCAAGCTCTGCC
>NW_012116266.1:713587-759946 GCF_000951035.1 Colobus angolensis palliatus
AGTCTCACTCTGTTGCCCAGGATGGAGTGCAGTAGTGTGATCTTGGCTCACTACAACCTCAGCCTCCTGAGTTCAAGCAATTCTCGTGCCTCAGCCTCCTGTGTAGCTGGGATCACAAGCGTGTGCCACCAGGCCCATCTAATTTTTGCATTTTTAGTAGAGACAGGGTTTCACCATGTTGGCCAGGCCGGTTTTGAACTTCTGACTCAAGTGATCCACCTGCCTCAGCCTCCCAAAGAGCTGGGATTACAGGTGTGAGCCTCTGCTCCCTGCCAGAAAGTTATTTTAAATTAAATGGCAGACATGATGTTAGAGCATTTAGTTGGAGAGGTCTAAGAAAAGACTAAGGTTTTCATTTCCATGTATGTGTCAAGTTGAAACCTATTTGCACACAACAGCTCTCCCAAATTCTTCAGTCCTGCCTGATCTTTACTACATAGTCAAGCGGCAGTGGTCTGCTGGCGAGGGTGGAAAGGGGTATATTTTTACTTAAAATTGTTGTTCAAGGGGAAGAATTGGTGAAAACACTTGTTATACATTTATCTATTTTCTGGAGTCTACCTGATCATAGTGCCTGAGGACACAGACTCTATCGTTTGAGAAGTATGTTTAAAGGCACTGAACATTCTTGTAAAGCTGGTTTAAAATAGAATAGGTGGGCTCCAAAGTGAGTACACTTTGAAGGAGCCTTTCAAACGTGAGTTTCGATATCTGACGAAGAGAAAGAATCAGAGTAATTCCATATTCATTTTAGGGTGTCAAAGTAATGTATCCATTTGGAATCATACAGCCTGCCTTTTAAGGCTTTCCTGTACCCTGCTGTCTTTCCCTCCACCCCCTTTTCTTTTTTTCCTCCTTTAATAATCAAACCATACATGCCAAGCAGCTTACTGAAATCAGTGGCAGGGGTATTCCTGGTGGCCAAGCCATTAGCCCCTGGAGCCCCATAAGCAGCTTAATCAGTTGTCAGCCTGGGTAGTAAAGTGATCGAGGCAATCAACAGCTTATCAAACACCCTGTGGGCGGGGCAGCTAGAGCTCAATGCATCCATTTACTTAACAGCTCACTCTAACCTGGTTCTTTGTGCCTGGCTTTAAGAGCCCCAAACTTATCATATTTAGAGGAAGTTTAATTCGATTACTTTTTCTGCCTGAGGTGGGTTAAATTGGATTTAGCTTTTGATCTGTCTGCATCTTGGCTATCAGCACTGAAGGATGAGGCATCCCCCGCTTCATCTTTCCTTGGTTTCTGAGTAAATAACAAGCATGTTTTCTAGATCTGAATTGTTCTTGCAAATATGTAAGGGAAGGGACACAAGGAGAAAGAACAAAAAACACCATTGCTTTGTGAAAGGGCATGTAGTGGTATTGGGAAACCCAACCTAACTGACCCAACCACCAGCCTTATGGCGTCCTAGGCCATTTTGGCCTCTTCTGGACTGCTTCATCGTCCCACTTATTGTCAGTGTCAGGCGTTTTAGAGTAAATTATTTTCCCCTGTTTGATTTTTCTCCTCACTGCTAAAGGTTTCTGTAAAAGCAGACCTGTCTGTCATATCAAGTAACTATAGAAAAGGGGCTTTTAATGTTCAGATTTTGCAGGGGAAAGGAAAATAAACTAAAGCAAGTGACTCAAGACTTATAAATCAGAGAAAAACAATAAGACAGATATTCTTCTTAAATGCACAGATTCCTGTCTACTTTAAGATTTCTCTTAAGTTAATTTGATTTTTCCCATTAGCTTTTATTTAAAAAGCAAAACAGCCATTTTCCTCTTCAAAAAGAAAAAAAAAAAAAAACAGGTAAGAATTTAATAAACATGGTGAAAGGAGATTTATAATTTAGAGATAATTTAAAATAATATAGTACACAAAGCACTAATAATACTTAAAGATGCTGAAAGAATTCTGGTACCAAAAAAATTGCAATCTTATTGTCTCTGTCTGGTTTTATGTTTATAAGTACCAATCCCTAAAATTTTCACAGATAGACTCAATTCAACAATTTGGCCGAAGATTTCAAGCTGCCTTACCGCTGCTTTTGTTACGTTCCAGACAGTTTTCCCCCTTTTCATGATTTGAATTACTGTCTTTTTGCATGCATTTTCCTTTACTATTGTACATTTAGATGTGAGGAAAGAAATAGCAAGGACTGACAATTGCTTTGCAAAGGAGATTCCCTCCCGTTGTTCAGGAAGGGTTGTCACCTGCTCACTGTTCACTTAGTACCAGTTATTGGCAAAATTAATGCTCAAACTGAGTCCCTAATTGTTTGTTTCACCAGTGATTGAATTGCTCACTGGTATGACTTGCACATCGAAAAAGTAGTAGTTGTATATAGTCATTATCTGACTACAGTCAGTTGGTAGCATTTAGCCATAACATGTAAAATAGAGCCAGGTACACCTGGCCTAGTAGCAGGGCCAAGGAAGAAGCATAAGACAGGGGCAGAGGCTCTCCAAATCCTAAGAGCTCCAGGGAGCATGGCCTTCCTTTGCTTATTTCTTGCGTTTAGAATTCCAGGTGAATTTCTGTTCTGCGAACTAGATATTGTTAGAAAAAACATACTCAAGGCCGGGCGCAGTGGCTCAAGCCTGTAATCCCAGCACTTTGGGAGGCCGAGACGGGCGGATCACGAGGTCAGGAGATCGAGACCATCCTGGCTAACACGGTGAAACCCCGTCTCTACTAAAAAATACAAAACATTAGTCGGGCGAGGTGGCCGGCGCCTGTAGTCGCAGCTACTCGGGAGGCTAAGGTAGAATGGCGTGAACCCGGGAGACGGAGCTTGCAGTGAGCTGAGATCCGGCCACTGCACTCCAGCCTGGGCGACAGAGCAAGACTCCATCTCAAAAAAATAAAAAACAAACAAAAAATACAAAAAACTAGCCGGGTGATGTGGCGGGCGCCTGTAGTCCCAGCTACTCGGGAGGCTGAGGCAGGAGAATGGCGTGAACCCAGGAAGCGGAGCTTGCAATGAGCTGAGATCCGGCCACTGCACTCCAGCCTGGGCAACAGAGCGAGACTCCGTCTCAAAAAAAAAAAAAGAAAAAGAAAAACATATTCAGTCCATACTCTTTGAATGTAACTCTGACAGAAGGTACTGTTCATTTTTTAAAAAATAAAATCTTACAAATTTTCTTTCAGGAGGTATGAATGCATGGTGGTTTTTGAACTGATGAAGTGCTTCCTTGTAAAGGATGTAGAAGGCAACAACTCAGCATGTGTGAATGCACGGACTAATATTGGTGCATGTTTTGAATGGGGAGACTGAGGCACTGCTTTTTAAGAGCTTTTCCTTGGTTAGCTACTTTGAGAAGAATAAATAGAATAGAATTTGTGTTTGGTTATTTTCAGTCTATCCAGCATTATCACAAATCCACAAGAAGGCTTTAAGACAGGAATACAATAAAAAGATATGCTCACCTGAGATGGCGAGAGTTGTACCGTAACTCTCAGTGCCGTAACTTCCGGCGTCAGCTATCTGCTTTCCCTGTTAAGTATGTGACAAACCATCTCCTTACTCACATCCCCTTGGCGCTTTTAACACTGATGAAAAGGTTCCAGATTTTACCAGTAGAATACATTAGTATATATAAATAAATGGTCAAGAGTTCTTAGTTGTTCTTAAGGAGCAAATCAGAAGTCTGGTTTAATATGTCATTCTTTGGACTGTGTAAATGATAGGAGATTTCTTCTAAAATTCCTTCTACTTGCTGAAAGAAAAGGTCAGATTTGACTTCTAAATTTTGGCTACCTGTGCTCTTGTGACAAAACCTAAAATGTATATTAATGACTAACTCTTCTGGTATTACTCACCTTTGGGGACATATGTAAGTTAAGCATTGAATGATTCTATTTGTGTCGATTCATGAGAAAGGATACTGGATGATCCCATGGGTGAGGTGGCTGGTTAGAGTAGACCCTCCACCCTACTCCCTCCACTGCCCACGACCTCACCCCCGCACACACACACCCCTCTTGTGAGACAACCTAAGGAGCTAATTTTCTCATTATTCGCCTTCCCTGGGCCCTACATTTCCAAATGAGACCCTACCTTTAGGGAAGGCATTTAGATTGTAGTTAATAGGAAATATATTACCCAAGAAAAATAAATTATTATTTTGGCAGAAATTCATTTGAAAACATGGCATGATATTGGGGGTGGGGAGACATTTCAACAGATAAGTTTTAATGAAAGAAAAAGGACAGGAAAGTCTGGAATTTGGAGTACTTACTAAAGAGTTGTGAAGTGGGAAGGATGCCAGGTGGGAGGACCCACAGCACTCAAGAGCTGTGAAAAGAGAGAGGAGTGACCAGATGTACACTACCTTTCTGGAATTGCCTAGCACTGCCTAAACTGTTTAATACTAAAGCAATAAACACTTACACTCAGCAACTGATGTAACTTATGCAACATAGAAATGTTCAGTGGATGGATGGATGGATGGATGGGTGGGTGGATGGGTGACAAAGGTGTATATGTACATATGTTCATATATACGGTATCGTGAACTCACTGGTTCTCTCTCCCCTAAAAAGCAAAGCAAACTGGTTAATTTAACGTCAGTCGGTAAACAAAACAAAATTAGAAATGCTGACTATGAAATATAACAATGCACAGAATTCTAAAACAAAATAAAAATTTCTGCTTATGTCAGAATGATGGTGAGTTGTTTAGTGTTGCAAACTTTCTGAACACTCACTCCATATCCTGAACAGTTAACGCTTCGGTTAACTTTTTTGCTAGTCCAGCATACCCACAGAGCTTAGGAATTGTCATCCATGTGACCTCAACATTTGTTGGAATTGGCCCCTGAAGAAAAAAATCAAACGGTGGTCTTACCTTAACTGTTTTCTAGCTGGTAAGATCACAAAAAGGCAATGTTTAAGGCATTTCAAGGCCACTTTTAAACAACATACTTTACTGAATTCTTCTTCAAGGAAGTGATGTGAGTTATTTTGCATGGCCCTGACCCACCAAGCAAACCCATAATCAGAGAACGTTTTTCTCTATGGACGCTCTTCACAGAGTCAGCAGACAAAGGCCACGCCTAAGTGGGCACCCAACACAGCTGCCCTTTCACCAAAGAAGTAACAGGTGATGACCTTTATTCACACAGGGGTTGACATCTTTGAATCCACAGCCCACAGGAACACAGCGCCTCAGTACCCACAACCGAGTCACCAGTCCCAAGCCTCAGGAGCCCAAGGAACTTGTATTCATAGCTTCTCAGCAGCCCTGATCCCTACACCATTGTCCACCCAGGCATTAGCGGCCAGGATAACTAATTAGGAGCATTCGGATTTAACAAGCAGAAAAACAAAGCGTGACAGCTCGCCTGTGTTGTTCCATGGCCAGTGCCTGTGTCCGCTGCAGCCGGCACTGCCTTCAGAAACCCCTGAACGTAATCTGGGGCGAGACGGGAACGAGGCCTCCATTAAAACATCACTAAATCTCTGTTAGCTATTTTAGCCACATCTCTCCCAACCAATTAATGAGCTAGGAAAGAGGACCATAAGTTATTTGGGGAGCAAATTATGCCTTTTAAACAAGTGGGTTTTCAAAAAATGAATGCACAGGCTAAGATCTTGCTGGGGCGGAGGGAGGGATTGAGTGTTATTCTTTGAAGTTTTGATAGGCAGGCAGTGGAGCAAATGGAAAAGCCCTGTTCCTCAGGAGAGCAGGTGTATCTTGAGTGGGGGCCGAACGGTTCATGCCTCACGCTCAGTCTGCCAGGGTGTTTCACGTTGTACAGGGAGGGGAAAGGGAAAAGTGACAACTGCTGCTAGGTGCCAGGACTGGAGCTGGGTCTTCTGACTCCTCACTCTCAATCTTGATGTCTTTACTACCTGCTGAGCATAACTACTAGTTTTCTGATGTTTTGATGATGGAACCAGTTAGCTGAGTGCGTTAAAGCAGGTGATTAGCAAGGTGCTGGTGCAGATTGTTCTTTATGCAAGCTGACTTTTCTGTTCTGGAGACCCAGGCGCCACAGCCAAATTCCACAGATGATTGAAGGATCAGGGGAGCTCGGCATGGGCTGTGGCAGAAAATGTGCAGAGCTAAGGACAAAGTCACTACCTTTTGTGGAAGCCAGATCAGAAAGATGACTGTGCGTTGTGAGTGGTGGATAGAGAGCCCTGTTGCCCAGGTGAGAAGGAGCTCAGTTGAGATAAGGATTCCAGGAGCCAACTCTAGCCCCTCAGGTAGAGACAACGCAATACCGGTTGAGGCTGCAGCTGTGGAGTTGGATGGTGTTTAGTCAGTGCTGAAATTACTCTCCTGGGAGTCCTTTGGCATGCAGCCATCTGAGTGCTATTGTTGTTGGGTTTTTGGTGTTTCGTATTTTAAAAGAGCAATCATAATACTGACGAAGTGAGGGCCTGTTTTCAAAGAACATTTACTTAAAGATATAGAGTAAGGTTAGCGTCGGTCTTGCCAGTGGGAGAAACCTATGCCACCAACAGCCATCGTGAAAGGGACCCAGGAGTCTTTCTGGTTCTTCGTTTCTATTCAGTTTGATTCAACAAGTGTGTATTGACTGAATGTTTTCTGTGTGCTAATCATTGAGCTAGCCACAGAGGAGGCAAAGGTGATTAAGCCACAGTCCCTTCCCTCACTGAGCTCACAGTCTGATGAGAGAGGCAGATAGGCATTAAGTCAGCGGAGTTGAACCTAGGGCACTTGGGGAATACATCTGACCAAGTGTGTGGCAGATTGTATTTTGCAACAGTATCTTCCATCCCACATGTTTTTCTTACACTGTGACTTTGTTGCTCCTCCTATCCAGTGGTGGGATCTGTGTTCCTTCTCCCCGAATTTGGGCAGGCCTGTGACTCTGGAAGTGATGCCATGTGATTTCCAAAGCCAAGTCATAAAAGGTAATATAGGTCCAACCTGGTGCTTTCTGGAGATGCTCACTCATGGCAACCCAGTGGCCATGTTGTAAGGAAGTCCAGATTAGCCCTCATAGAAAAACCACATGAGCAGGCCTCATGGTGGTGGTTCTAGCTGACAGCAATCATCAGCCACCAGAGAGATGAGTGGAGACAACCCCACATGATTCCAGCTGCTATAGCCTTCAAGTCTTCTCACCTGAGCCTATAGATGAGGCTGCAGATATTATGGAGCAGAAACAGACCATCTCCATAGTGCCCTTCTTGGAGTCCTGACCGACAAAATGTGTGAGCCCATAATAAAATGGTTGTTTTGCACCACTAGGTTTTGGGGTAATTTGTTTTGCAGTAATAGTAACCAGAACACCCAGTAACTTGGCCATCAGGGAAGGCTTCTTAGAGGCTGTAAGTTAAAATTTTGGCCCATAATCATGAGCCGGAGAGAGAGGACTAGGAGGAGAACTTTGAGGCCTTGGTAGCCTTAAACCACTCTAATGATCTGATCTACAGTGTTTCTTCCATGCGGGCAAGCTGAAGAAAATTTTTACTACCAACTGTGACTTTTTTTTTTTTTTTTTTTGAGATGGAATCTCGCTCTGTTGCCAGGCTGGAGCGCAGTGGCATAATCCCAGCTCACTGCAGCCTCCTCCTTCCAGGTTCAAGCGATTCTCCTGCCTCGGCCTCCTAAACAGCTGAGATTACAGGCACGAGCCACCATGCCCAGCTAATTTTTTTTGTAGTTTTAGTAGATACAGGGTTTCACCATATTGGCCAGGATGGTCTTGATCTCTTGACCTTGTGATCCACCCGCCTTGGCCTCCCAAAGTGCTGGTATTACAGGTGTGAGCCACCATGCCCGGCCAACTGTGACATTTCTTAACATTGTCCGCATGCTTCAGGATTATTCTGATAAATTGTCTCAACAAAACATTCATAGAATGAGTAAAACGGTATCGCTTCACTTCCCTCAGAAATGAAAGATTCTGGGATGTGCCTTGAGGTGCAAAGAACGAGGAATTGAGTTTTAAATCTTTCCATCCCACCTGTGCACCTGAAATATGAGCCCGACTCTGTCATCAGGCCCCTCACTGGGTGTTTTCTCCCTATTCATTTATTCATTCAGCAAATATTTATTAAGCATGTACTATGTATCAGGAGCCATGTTTCCCCTGAGATTGAAAGGGCACATTTTCTCAGAAACGGACTAGTGATTCTTACAGATTATGGTCAAACTCCTACACTCTGTCTGTGCGCCAGGAACTTGTAGTCAAAGCTGCTCATGATTCTATTCCACTTGGTGATGTCCAGTGGGATTTCATCCCTTCATGCCTTGGACTAGCCATCCCACCACACCCATAGTTGGTCTTCAAGGGACCAGAGGGATAACCAGAAGGCACTATCTATTCAGGTGTTTTAGGGCTGAGGAGGTTTCCAGCACTTCACCCAATTCAAAAATGTAACCAGGATGCATGGCAACCTCAGAAGACAGCATTGCCACATGTGTCTTAGCGGACATCGTTGTCTCCATGTGATAGTGGCCTGCAATGCCCTCCATATTTGGAACTTGCAGCTTTTCAACAATATTACACCCATCTTTGTGAGGAAACAGAGAAGGCTGATAGGGGCAGCTCTTCATATTGTTGTTTGGCTTTTATTTGAACTTCTGGCTAAAGCCTAGTGGACCATCAACACATTTGCTCCTGGAATTTTATTTTATTTTATTTTATTTTTTTGAGACAGGGTCTCACTCTGCTGCCCAGGCTGGAGTGCAGGGACATGATCATGGCTGGCTCCAGCTTTGACTTCCTGAGCCCGAGCAATCCTCCCATCTCAGCCTCCCAGGTAGCTGAAACCATAGGCATGCGCCACCACGCCACAGCTGATTTTTTACATGTTTTGTAGAGATGGGGGTCTCCCTATGTTGCCCAGGCTGGCCTTGAATTCCTGGACTCAAGCAATCCTCTCACCTCAGCCCCCTGAATAGCTGGGACTACAGGCTTGCACCACCATGCCTGGCTAATTTTTGTGGGGTTTTTTGGTAGAGACGGGGTTTCGCCATGTTGCCCAGGCTGATCTCGAACTCTTGGGCTCAAGTGATTTGCCCGCCTCAACCTTCCCAAGTGCTGGGATTACAGGCGTGAGCCAGCACGCCTGGCCCATTTCACGTTTTAAAGGAGGGAATTCTGGCTCTAGAATAGAGCTATGTTGACTGGGATTCCTGCAGAGACCAGGCAAATGGCATCTGTGCCTGAAGCAGGCCCAAGGGGAGACTCAAGTTGGGCAGATGAACCAGAGAGAGCTTCCATATCTGAAGGGGGCAGCTGTTACTCAGTAGCCCCAGAGTTGTCTGCTCTTCCCGTTTTCCAAGAGAAGCCGGAAATCTGTATTTTTATGTGAAATTTCTCAATATTTAAACACTCTGCAGGCCAAACAAAACACAGCCACCAGTTTTGACCTCTGCTTTATAATAGAGAATGCCGGCTTTTGTTCCGTCAAACTAATGAATGCTCAATTACGAGAAGGAATTCGGAGGTTAGTTGTTAGATTGTGCTCCTCAAAAGGCGGCAGACCCCATCCCAAACCCTTGAGATACTAATTGACAGACTTGCACAGGCTGACAGCTGGGCTCTGAAAGTGGACACACACAAGGAAACAGCCAAGCTATTCCAGGTCACTTTGCAAGGTCAGGGCAGCAATGCAAACATTAGGAAGGCCGAAGACAAAGGTCAGGTGGCAGCAAGGAAGCCCTGCATTCCCTTAAGCTGTTGGTTGATAAATCATATTCTAAAGGTATCACCAGACTCCCTCTCCCTGGCATTGCTTTGTGAGGTGGAAAATTAAATAGAAATCAAAATTAAGATGGCTGTCAGGAGCTTTTAGGAGGCCAGCACGCCAGTGTGAGGTGAACATGGGATGGAGTTTCTGCCTGGAGCAAAGGTCTCCAAAGGGATGATGATATCCGACACTGGGCATTGCAGAGGTGCTGGCCACTGCAGCGGTCGCACACTGGAGCTTTGGAGGCTGCCTGCCCATGTTCAAATGCCAACTCACCCCAGACACACTAGGTGACCTTGGGCAAGTCACTTCTCTTTGTGCCTTAAGCACTTCATCTCTGAAGTGAGGATAATAGTACCTGCCCCAAAGGTTGTTGTGAGGCCTTAGAGTTAGTATGCATAGAGCACTTATAACTTTGCCTGACACTTAAGGGCTTAGGAGACAGGCGCTTTACTCAGGGTAGAGTATTGCTATTAGTGTTGTTGTGAGGTGTGGACCTTGTATAAATGACTCCTGGGAGCTTTCTTCGGCGTCATCAAGACACTGCATCTGTGGACACTAGACGACAGCCATCACCACAAAAGTAATGCTTGCTGTGTCCCAGTTTTGCCCCTCATGTTCTGTAGGGGAATCTAGGCCATAGACACCTGCTATAGCTGCAGCTATACAATCACCATATGGAGCATTACCTTGGTGGGAGATGCAGAAAAGCCTCATTTCCTCTTGCTTCCAGAATGGTCCTAGACCAGACCTCCCCAGTGGCTCCACAGGGGAATTGCACCTGGACAGCCCCTACCCTCTTGAGCCAGGGTATTGTCCCTAGTCCTGCACTTGAGTGAGTGGTACTACCTACCCTCTGAACCTTGCCACCTGTCTTTGCTCTTGCTGAGAGAGGTCTTCAGAGCTTGCACCCGAAGGTGGGTTTTGGCTTGCTGAAAAAGGGAAGCACCTTCAGCACTTGTTTCTTGGAAGAATGCATGACCTTTTGGTGGGCTATGCACAGACATCTTTTCAATTTTAACAAAAAGCAGTCTTTCTGTAAATTTTGTAGAATCCTGGAGTACACATTTTTGTGCTTAAAGAAAACCATGGAGCCCACACTCTTTCTGCAGCTGCAGAGACAGCTTACCGGACTGAAATGTTGGCAGAAACAAAGAGACGCCATGTTCCTTCCCACCTGCAATTATAGTTTTACTAGCTTGTAAAGCACACATAGAATTTGCAGTACATTCTTCCCTTGCAGTAGGGGAGAGGCCCTGCTGTGAATGTAATTGGCTTTCTAGCTTCCTTTAACATTGAGGTGGAAGGGAGCTGGACTGAAGGGCCTTTACTCTTAGAATTAACTGATGTTGAATTGTGTTTAAATTCCATGCATCTCCCTGAATGCATTTGTTCCATTAAGTCTTAGTCAGAAGTGGAGGCACAGCTTACCTCTGAAAATATCCCAATCCCTATCATTTCTCATCACTTTGTAAAAGCTGAGTTTCTTTCTTTTTAAAAAATGAGTGTTTAACTTAACCCTGGTAGGGATTATTTTCCATCCTGTTAACCTCTGTTAAAGACGTATGGCATCTTTAAATGACAATTTCATACAGTACAGCCCATTTGGGTCACCTTTTATTCTGACTTTGGCCTTGGCAACTGTATCATTTCCCAGGAAGAGGACCACAGGCATGTATTTGGATGGAAACTGTATTACTTTACTTCTCAAGTCCTCAGTTTCTTCATTCATGAAGTAAGAGGATTGGATTAAACAATCTTTACAGCCCCTTCCAGCTCTAGGGCCCTTGTTCTGTGCTTTTATAGACCTCGAGAAGTGATGAAATTGTGGAAGTCTTTCTGCATGTATCTGCTTTCTGGGGCCTCCCAGCCAGTGCACAAAGTATCCAGGCTTCTGCGTGCAGCAAGGAACCTAGAATGCGAGCCAGGTCGCTGAGTGTAGTAGGCTCAGCACCTTCAGTTCTAACTGACAAATGGCTGGATTTCCATTTACCAAAGGTCAACTATTTAAACTTTTTGTCAGGAAATAGCAGCTTTAAGCATTTTGACAAATATGATCTGAAGGACAGCGTATTAAAACAAGTTAAATATACTGATTTTATATTTTCCTTAAAGACAAATTGTCATCTTAATACCTTACAATTCAGTGGCCATTAAGATAATGCCCAGTGCACAAAAGTTGGCCAGTGAAAATGTGCAGAAGATAATATGCCACCTAGTGGGTTTCCTCCTAAGACAAGCAGCACCAGTCAGGTTATCTGGTGAACTGCGAGTTGGCATTTGTGTTTGGACTAACAGCAGAGAGCCCATTGCAGCTGAGGTTCGCAAGAGGTGGAACTATTTAAGAACTTGGGCTATAAGGGACATTAAGGGAATGGGGCACCACAAGGGAAGCTTTAGAGCTGAACAACAAAGGAAATCAGGGGAAAGAGACTGTGAAAGGATTCTTGGTTAGAGCAGAGGTCAAGGGCACAGAGAGAAAGTAGGCTAGGCAATCACGGGTAATAAAACTACTGATTTGAGTTTCACCTTTTTCTCTTTTCTCTGCCTGCTGCCTGCTGGGGACAGGGACTGATCATCTGGCAGACAGGCAGATACGCTGAAAGGGCCAGGATCCTCGGCCTGTGTGCTCCATCCCTGGCTTGGTATGCTGCATTCTCACGGAAGGCAAGGGGCCTGCCTGCTTCACTCTCATTTTGTAGCACTTAGCCAAGAGGAGAGAGGGAGAGGTCAGAAAACCCACGACCCAGGATGACAGCAACAGTTTATCCTTTAGCAAGTCACAAAATACCTCTGCTGCTTAAAATCTTTCTTTGTAAAATGAGAAGGTTGTACTAAATAATTAGATTAATAATAGCTCCCTTTTATTATATGCTCAAAAAATGTTACTCACTTTTATTATTGAGTACTTACTTTAGGCCAGACCCTGTCCTAAATCTACATGGATTATCTCATTTAATCCACACAATAGCCCTATATAATATACCTATATTAACAGGTACTATTATTATCCACATTTCACCAGTGAGATTTACTTGCACAAAGTCATCCAGCTAAAGTGGAGGAGCTGGGATGCAAACCGATCCTGTTCTAGCACAAGTCCTGTTTTGTTATTTTTGTTCAATTTTGTGTGAAATGTTTCAAACTTATTAAAAGAAAGAAGAATGAGTACTTCCAGCTGCACAGTTGCTCCTGCAGTGGAAGGACTCCCTTCGTTAGAGAAGTAGGCACACACTCTGAACCACTAAATTGGACTGTTTTCTCCCAGCACTCACATTCTCTATTTCTGGAGGTAAACTGCTATCAAATCTACCTGGCAGCAAAGCAAACCCTTCACCCCAACCACTACCATTTCTGAAACTACCATGTCTTTCCACGGGGTGGAAGGCAGGAATAATAGGGCAAAAGGGGAAAAGAAAAGGGCAAATGCACCCATCATTAGCCCTGGAGTGCCAGCACCATGCATAGCAAAAAACCCAGTGCTCGGAGAGACTCTGTAGATACTGGGATTCTATCGGTCAGGCCCAGCTTCCTGCCCAGTTTCCCCCAAATAGACTGTAACCCCTAAAATTATTTACAGGTCAGTTTTAACTGGTGCCATGGTGGTCAAAATATTTCATTCTGTCTACACCAATGACCTGTAGTCATCAAAAACAGCAAGATGCTAGAACAAAGGAACTGGATAACCCACAGAATATATTGCAGTCCACAAGGGAATGCAGCCTAATTAGATATGGATTTATGATGCTGCAAATTTGCTTTTTGCTTTTTTGTTTGTTTATTTTTAAGACCAGGACTCTCTCTGTCACCCAGGCTGGAATGCAGTGCATGATCCCAGCTCTCTGCAGCCTCGACTTCCCAGGCTCAAGCAATCCTCCCACCTCAGTCTCTCATGTAGCTGAAACTACAGGTGTGCACCACCACACCCAGCTAAATTTTTTTATTTTTAGTAGAGACAAGGTCTTGCTATGTTTCCCAGGCTGGTCTCAAACTCCTGAGCTCAAGTGATCCTCCCACCTTTGCCTCCCAAAGTACTGGAATTACAGATGTGAGCCACTGCACCTGGCCTTGCTTTTTGTTTTTGTTTTGTTTTGCTTTTCAAAATTTTCAGGTTAGCACATTCTGTATCTGTAGCTTTGACTGACCCGTGTCAGTGTGTGGTTTTGTATTTAGAGCTGGCGTGATTCCAAAAAGGACTTTTGAGGTAGAGCTTCTCTCTCTCTCTCTCTCATGCATGTGTATGTGTACGTATTTATAACTGTGACTAATTTTAATTCCTATCCCCTTCCATTGGTTTGAATTATTGACATATACACTTATCAAAGAAGAGTCTTTGCTACCCAGGATCCCGCGTGTCTGGAGTTCTGCTAGTATCCATCCCCCAGTTTACGGTTAAAAAACCCAACTTCTAAAATTGCCATCAGCCTAAAGGTTCTCTTCAGCCACACGAAAGATAGCAAAAATCTCTGATGCAGCTGACATTTTAGGTGTGTGTATAATTTAACAAATTGTTGACCACTGAGCTTTTAGTCAGTGGTCACAAAAGGAATTAGCAGCCCTCCCCTGCTCCCCCAAAACCCAAAGAAGGAAGGGTGTTCCTTGGCTTTGGCCCAGAGGCCTGCTGGCACGCAGTGTCAAACAGCAGCACAATGGTACATTTTGGCCACAAAAGGCTTTGGGGTGGCAGAAAGGGCCAAAATAGTTGTGGCGTAAGTTGGCTGGGATATTAAGTAAATCTGAGTTTAATTTAACATAGAGATAACAACCCTTTTTTTGTTTTCCAACTGGCTGCTGCTTTCTCTGTCTCCATGAGACCAAAGATTGGAGCCAGGAGTTAGTTCATGAGGGTATTCAAGCCCTTTCAAAGTGAGACATGCAGTGGTCTTTACACAGGCTTTCACGTTTGTCTGGGCAAGATGGAGTAAGGATAAAAAGGCACATGGGTAGCTGGGGGAGGCTGAAAATGGATCTTGAGGCTTGAATTCCTTCTATGAGTTTGCTTAAGCCACATTGCCTGAGCTTAGAATAGCGAGGCAGGCAGTCTGTCTCCTTGGGATAAGGAAGGATTTGGAACTCGGCGACTGTGAGGTCTTGGCCCCTACTGTGTTTTCTGGTTTGTTTTGTTAACAGGAGCAAGTTATTCTAGTTTCTTGCTTCTGGGTTTTTCTTCAGCACACTTTAAGCAATGAGTCTCCACCCCACCGATGGCAATGGGGTGGATGGAATGGGATAATGAAAGGGGTGGCGAGAGAAGTTGATTCAGCTGCCTAGGATGAGGGAGGCAAACTTCAGACCTCGGAGTTAGCTTCTGAATCTGTCAAGGGTGGAGAGGGAAGGAGTCCACAGGATTGAAATCACCTCAGCGTAGGAGAGAAGTTGAAGTCTTTCTGAGAAACTGATATGGCCAGCCGTGCTAGTTAGGAAAACCAGCTTATTGTCTCAACTGCAGTTTTATTACCCATGAAATGGTTAACAGTGGAGGAGAAGGTATAGTATTTTAAAATGCAATCTGTGAAATGTAACCAATCAAAAATGATTATGATGCACCTAAAATGGTATGCTGTGTACATTTAGCACAATAAGAAAAAGAATATCATCCCCTTTACAAAAATGATTATGAGCACCACAGGAAAGTACTGGCACTGCATGTCTTATGGAGTCTATTTTACAGCCTTTTCAGTATCTGTTAAGTGCTAGGTACAATGTACTGTGATGCAGTGAATTTGAAAAAAAAGTAGAAGAGAAGACACACATTCTAGGTAGGAGTGTGCTGAGAGTCCTCTGAACTGAGAGGAGAGGAATAGAGTTAGGAGAAAATCACCAGCCCCTCATACCCAGGCTCTAGAGGGGCTCACCTTGAAGGGTGTCCTCAGTTTCAAGGCCAGGGAGTCTAAGAGGGTACAATTTTATGTTTCTTGCCAGGACTGTGTTATGCCTTCCCCAAATAAGATGTCACCTGAGTTACTTCGTTCTCAGGCATGCTTGCAAGAGCCTTTAAAAATAATCCATAAGTGAAAGATTCAGCCTTGAAAGTAAGTCTTGATCTTATCCATCCTGGACCCCAATCCCAGGAGCAGTGCCTGGGCAAGAAAAAGTGCCTCATAAATATGGGGTGAATGAATGAATCAGTTATAGGAAGAGGTGGTGAGGGTAAGAATGAGCTCAAAAGAGGCTATCTGTTCATTCAAACTGTGTTATTGCATAAGTGAGCATTTGCGAACTGAAAACCTCTTTGGTTTTTTTTTTTCAGGACTGCTTGGTCCCGAGTTCAAGTAAACAATTGACTTTCAAGTAAATCTTTAAATAACCCTGGTCTATTGGTTAACTTCAGCATGGCCTCTGAAAAGCAGTTTAGCATAATAGTTGTGGGCAGAGAGTCTGGAGCCAGACAGCTTGAGTTTGTATCTTGCCAGCACCCCTTACCTGCTATGTGACCTTGAGAAATGTATTTAAACTTATCATGCCTCAGTTTCCTTTTCTGCAAAATGAGGATAATTAAACTACCTACCTCACAAGGTTGTGAGGTTAAGTGAGTTACAAATATGTACAATGCTTAGAAGAGTATTTGGCATATAGTGAATGCCCTATGAGGGCTGCAATTCAAAGTCCCTTAACAAGAGTCACTTGATTTACAACTGTAATGAGGCTTTATCACACCCCCATGACCACAGATTCTTTCTCTCCGTTTTTTATTCTGACCAGCAGTTAAAACTATCCCTGGATAGCAAGAACACCTTGAGTGATGTTAGAAACTATCTCAAATGTTACAAAGGGTATTTCTTACATGAGCAATTTGACATTTATTTCACATCCACCACCACTACTAATCTTTTTTAGTTTCCGTGGCCTCAATTTTTCCATTTCTGACATGGATAATAATTTATTTCACATTACTGATAGGAAAACTAATAAAATATGTATTAAAATTTTATTAAAGTTTATTAGCCAATAATAAAGTGTAATAAAAATGCTTTTTCAAATGGCCCAGCAAGAATTACTTACGCTGGCATTTTTTAAAAAATACAATGAAAATAGTAGTTGATTTGCTTTGGTGATCGTATCCTCCAAAAGCAATACTATAAAGCTAAGTGACAATGGCCCAACAGAAGAAGCAAAAATAACAATATGTAGCCATCATGATATAGACTGAAACTCAGTATCAGAGATGATATTGCTAGCGACTGAGCCCTTAAATGATGGCCTTTTCTGTTGTCAGGTCTTACAGTATATTCTTGCTTTTTTGTTTTTTTATTTTTTGAGACCAAGTCTCATTCTGTCACCCAGGCTGGAGGGCAGTGGTGCGATCTTGGCTCACTGCAACCTCCGCCATCCGGGTTCAAACAATTCTCATGCCTCAGCCTCCTGAGTAGCTAGGACTACAGGTGCATGCCACCACATCCAGCTAATTTTTGTATTTTTAGTAGAGATGGGGCCATGTTGGCCAGGTCAGTCTCCAACTCCTGACCTCAAGTAATCCACCCGCCTTGGCCTCCCAAAGTGGTGGGATTATAGGCGTGAGCCACCGCGCCCAGCTCTATTCTTTAGTATTAAGTTACTAATATATATTATTCACAGTCATGTATTTAAGGAAACCATTTCCTTTCCATAATTTGAAAATTTCTGGTAACTCCGTTTTGTTTTATTAATACACATTCTCATTTGATGTTAACTACCTGTTTTCTAGGATGCCCTATATATTCGTCTGACATCACCTCGTGACAAGAATTATGAGCACTAAAGCCAATCTGCAAGTCTTAAAAAATGAATGAATAAGCAGGGCGCGGTGGCTCACACCTGTAATCTCAGCACTTTGGGAGGCCAAGGCGGGCAGATTGTCTGAGCTTGGGAGTTCTAAACCAGCCTGGGCAACATGGCGAAACCCCGTCTCTACTAAAAATACAAAAAATTAGCCAAGTGTTGTGGTGGGCGCCTGTAGTCCCCAGCTACTCAAGAGGCTGAGACAGGAGAATCGCTTGAACCCAGGAGACGGAGGTTGCAGTGAGCTGAGATCGCGCCACTGCATCCCAGCCTGGGCGACAGAGCAAGATTCTGTCTCAAAAAAAAAAGAATGAATAATAAGAGGGAAAATGTGTGAATGTAGAAGGGCTGGGGGTGGCAGGAAGAAGAGAGAAGAGCAACTTGGCCCAGGAATGGCATTGGAAATGGGGAGAAAGGAGAGAGCTGACTGCCCCCAAGACATGTTATTTTTGCTGTGGCTTCTTGCTCCTTTCCACCCCCACCTCTTCCAGTCTGAGCTTTGAGCTTTGAATACGCTTGAATTTTCACCACAGAACTTGGCTAGGCCTCCTAAGGGACTTTCTCTTTCCCATCTTTCCATAAATTATAGGTTTGCACATGAGAGCAGAACACATGATTCCCATTATCTTTTGGGTTCGGTTAGGGGTGTGTGTGTGTGTGTGTGTGCGTGTGTGTGTGTGTGTGTTGAGAAAAACCTTCTGCCTGCTCTTAAATGTGTATCCTAGTTGAGGGAGGTGGAGCTTTGTTAACATAGTGGCCTATCTACCAAAGAAATGGTCCTTTCCTCCTCTCTAAGGTGGTTTTAACCTGATTTCCTTGACCAGGGTTGACTGCAATCATTTACCTTGGCCTTTCAATAGGAAGTCATAGCCCCACCATAGCAAGGCCTTGTCTGGCTTGTTCACCCACATCCCCAGCATGTGCAACAGTGCCAAGCATACTGCAAGCTCCTCCTGAATGTATGAGGAGATTTTTCTCCCTATTTTGGTGACAAAGTGACATTTCTAGGACACTTCTTACTTTCATAAATGACCCATTCAGATCACCATAAAGTAATTGGACAGATCCAAAAAAGTTGATTTACCCCAGAACATAGAGGCCGTTTATAGGTAGAGTGTGGAACTCACTAAAAGCTGGAGCCACTGCTAATACTAGTTAAGTTTAGGAAGCTCCACTTCTGGGTACTCATTTTGATTTGGTACCCAGACCAGTGCAAACACAGTAACAGACAGGGGAAAAAAGAGTTTATTGCATTGCCCCTGAGTTTATTCTGCAGTTTTTGGTATCCTCAAGTACCAAAGCCTCTAAGAGAAATAGGTCCTAGGGAATAGGTACAATGTGGCCTACCAAGTAAGCAGAGTAGACTGTAATTCATGTCAGAGTCTGGAACATTTTATTGCGTATAGACGTAATAGAAGTAGAGTGAAGGCACTGGCGCAGTGGCTCATGTCTGTAATCCCAGCACTTTGGGAGGCCAAGGCAGGCAGATCACAAGGTCAGGAGTTCGAGACCAACCTGACTCACATGGTGAAACCCTGTCTCCACTAAAAATACAAAAATTACCTGGGTTTGGTGACGGGCACCTATAATCCCAGTTACTCAGGAGTCTGAGGTGGGGAATCACTTGAACCCAGGAGGCGGAGGTTGCAGTGAGCCGAGATCACGCCACTGTACTCCAGTCTGGGCGAGAGAGCGAGATTCTGTCTCAAAGAAAAAAGAAAAAATTATCCAAGTGTGTGTGTGTGTGTGTAGAAAAGCAGGAAAAGGCAGACAACATTCATCAAGAAAGAATAGTTAGTGTGTGATGCACAATTCAATAGAAAATCTGAGGGTCCTGCCTGAAAAAACAGAGCAAGCAAGGATAGTAACTTCACCCACTCAGAGGAGAAGCAGCCTAGCAATGAAGAGGTCTGAAGAAAAGTGGAGGATCGTGACATCAAAAAGGAACAGCAGAAAAAGGAACACCTTGAGACGCTGGAGGAAGGAAGAGCCAGAACTGAGTGGAGAGGAAAGGGAAGTAGTAAAGATGTTACCAAGAAGCCTGTGGCAGAGATGGAAGAAACTATCCTACAATGAATGGACAAGGACTGAGAAAGACAGATATTTTTATAATCCAGATCTTTCTGAATGAGACCACCGTCAACACAGGCCCAATATAGGGTCTAGAGATTGCCATAAATTTCCAATATAACCTTATCTTGTAGTTCAATAAGCCAAATATTTACTTGTCCACTATCTCCTGCCCTAACCTTGACCAGCTTCTACTAAATTAATGCCCTCTCTTTCTACTTGACTGCCCTGGCAGTGCTGTTGTTCTTTGTGTGCTAAATATAGTTCCAGGGACAAAAGGGATGAGACACATGAAAGGCAACAGCTTAGATATGCTAGTATATGTCTTTCTTATTCAGGACCAACTAATCCATCTTTGGAGCCCCCTAGAACTACTGCTTTTTGATGTTAGCATATTTATTTGGTTGTTTACTGATGAGTAAGTCCTCCCTTACTGTATTTCATAAAATGAATTAAATTATAACATGTGTAGCCACTCTGACAATTAAATCCTATGTTAATTCTATTGTTTACTCCAAATAGATGAGACATTGATTTCATAATTGAACAGCTAATATATTTGGGCAGCCTTGTTTACCTAAATAGTGACTTACAGTTAAGATCCTAAGATCCTTTCTCTGTGGTGTGACATTTTTGTGTCAAATGCATTGCATACTATGCCCTAAAGGCAATAATATATCATTCAGACTTGCTGTTGGTCAAGTAAATGAGGCATGGAAGGAAACATGAGCAAAGTGAACAGTAAATTGCCTTAGATGCATTTGTAGTAAGTTATTCATTTAAATTTACATCAGCAAAAGAATTGTCATTCTTATTCCCTAGCCATATGTTCTTTCCAGAAATGTGTTGCTATATTACTGTATGCCTGATACAGTCTAACATAGGCCTAGACAAGTATCCTAATTTGGTGTTTCCCAAAGTATGGGGTAGTAAGAATAATAACTAACATTTTTCAGCTCTTAATATGTGCTGTTTACTGTTCTAAGGGTTTTACTGTATATACTGTACTCATTTGATCTTCACAATGAACCTATGAAGTGGGTATTATTTTCCCCACTTGGTAGATGAAAACCTTAGGCACAGAAGGTAAATTACTCAGGGTCATGAGCTGATACATGGCAAGGTCAGAATTTGAATTCAGGAAGGCTGTTTTGGCCAGTGCTCTTAATTATTATATGAGGATTCCTCTGATTCCATGGATTGTCTACCAAGACAGTATTAGTTGGTACAGATAATTATTTTAGGCAGTTACATAGATGTGGCTTAAAATGACATTGAATTACATAATGAGAAAATTATCCCCTTCAATTCTTTTTCTGCCCTTCAGGTTAAATCAAATAGAAAGTTTCATTCTGGTGCTGGTGTGACTGGAACCCCTAACACCTGCTAATCTCCCTTTTCAACAGAGAGTTGGCTGCAGGCTCAGGGCCTTCCAGCATCTGTGTTAGCTTCATTTTATGGCAAGGGATACTGGCTTCCCATTTATGGTATTTCTATAAGGCTTTCATTTTAAATAAACGTTTAAAAGTAAATGACTCAATTTAAATAAAGCATTAAATAAATAACACAGGTGGAATGCAGCTGTGACAATACCTGTAAAGGTGTTTTCACCTTGACAGTGTTGAAAGCACTGTCCTGATTCTTCTGTTTTGAAATCCACTTCTATGCAATGACTTTGTCTTTCAGTTGCTTTTAATGGCTTTTAATCTATAGGTTATTTCTTTGTCCTTCTTGTTTTAATCCCCTGGGGTCTTATGACAAAGATTCCCCATTTCCCTCTGTGGGCTTGGAGCTCATCTGGGATGGAGTTTTCACCAGATTTTAATAATATCACATAAATTTAGTTTAAAATATTCCTGTTTTTAAAAATTATACTGTTTCCACTTTTTTTGGTGTTAAAATCCCCTTTTTTGTGAAATAATGATGAAAATAGATGGTAGCTTTTGTTTTGTTTTTAGCATCTTTACTTGGCCAATTTAAAAATTGGAAACTTTAAAAAAATTATGCTGATCTAGAAGACAAAAAAGTGGGGTGCCACTGTTCAGTCACTCTCTGCTCAGACATGATTCCTCCGAGTTGCCTGAGCATTCTCGAATATTTCAGGAAGGGTGATATGGACTCACGCTAATCTTTCTAAAGTATACTCAAGCATTTTCTTCAGGGAAATTGTTAAAGGGTTCCTGCTCATGAAACTCTCTTATGTCTATTACCCTAGGTTTATCATTTTCCCATCAGAACTGCAGTCCTAATTATTAATAAAATCATTTTTAAGTATCTGAGATAACTAATTATTGTGAGCAATCAATCCACTGGAATACTTACACAGTACTTACTAAGATGTGTCTATTTCGTACACCTTTCCAAAATGGAAAGTTCATAGCACAGTTGAGAAAAACCTCAACAGTCATTGGTTTTTGTTTTTATTTTTCTTTAATGTTACTGGGATTCAGGAGAATAGAGAAGCTACAAAATCTTGCACATATTTAAGAAAATTTTTAAAAACCATCTTTTCTCCATCCGCTTCTTTATTTCCTGCTTTGATGAACACATTATTTTACATGGGATTTCAGAATTGGTCTAGAAAGACATCATTTGGAGGTGCTGATAGATTTGCAAAAGGCCCAAAACGCCCCATGTCAAGCAAGCTAGAGTTAGAAGAGCAGGGCTGAAACACAAACAAGAAGCAAAGTTCAAGAACTCCAGGAAGCTTTAAGGCAGTTTGTCAGGATATGTAATTGTCTGAGTTAGTCAGGGAAGATCTGTTAAAGCCAAGGCCAACATACACCAGTAAACCCAGAGCAACAGGATCACTGCCATAGTCACTGCTCTAAGGAAGAGAGTAGAAACTAGTCAGAGCTTTCAAATCAAAGCATTCCCACACCACCAGGTCGCTCTGTAGATTCAGTGGATATGACTAGCTGGTGTGGAGCTTTTATTTTACTAACTCTGTGGTGTCTGAATGGCCCTATCCCTTACATGACTTTCCTTGTGCCTCAAAGGATCTTCATAGAGAGACAGGCAGGTTCTCAGCTTCATCTACCCAAGGAACCCAGTTTCAGCAGCACATGATGATGGCTTGTTTCTGATCTTACTCTAGGCCCCGTGTTCATATGGAGTCTTTCATGGTCCACTCCAAAGGGACCTGGAGCAGGCCTATCAGACTAATATCGTCTGTTCCCTTGGGAGTAGGCAGGGCCAGACTGAACTATGTGGGTGCCCAGGAAGGCTGGTCATTTGACATCCTGCACTTTGATACTCTTTAAACATATTTTCAATACATATTTAAATAGTATTCAATATGTTTAGTAGATAGGGGAAGAGAAACTGATTTTATATTAATAAAATATATATACATTATCTTTATGTTGAAAATGAAGAATGTATTACATGCTCTGACAGTAACACTAACTTTTTGACTTATTTGGAATGAGATTCCTTAATAAGCTTTTCCATAACTCTGAGCTGGACAGGGTTAGCCATTTAGTCTCTTCAAGAGTAGAAGCAATATACATGGATATAGTTACAAAATCTTGTTCCAAATATATTTAAAAGTTATTTTTTTCCTAACTTTTGTATCATCAAAATGTTTCCCACTTTCCTGTATACCAGATCTTGTCATCTGAGACTAGAGATAGTTTTACTTCTTCCTTTCCATTCTGGAGTTTTTTTCGTTTCTGTTTCTTCCATGATCGCCCTGGCTAGAACTTCCAGTAAAATATTGAATAGATGTGGTGAGAGCAGACGTCGTATCTAGTTCCTGATCTTCCTAGGAAAAAAATTGAGTCTTTCACCATTAAGTGGGATGTTAACTGTGAGTTTTTCAGATATCCTGTATCAGATAAGGAAGTTGATTTCTATTCCTAGTTTGTTGAGTGTTTTTTTTGAGGGGGGTGGGGACAGGGTCTCACTGTGTTGCCCAGGTTGGTCTCGAACTCCTGAGCTCAAGCAATCCTCCCACCTCGGCCTCCCAAAGTGCTGGGATTACAGGCGTAAGCCTGTTGAGTGTTTTTATCAAAGAAGGATATTAGATTTTGTCAAATGCTTTGTCTGTTGAGATGATCTTTATTAATATGGTCTGTTACATTGTTTGATTTTCAGATGTTAAACTAACCTTGCTTTACCAGGACAAATCCCAGTTGGTCATAGTGTATCATTCTTTTTATATGTGGATGCATTGAGTTTGATAGTATTTTGTTGAGGATATTTATATCTTTTTCCATCTTTTATGTAGTTATTTTCTCTAGTTTTTTCTTCACAATTTTTACTGAATCAGTCCATTTTAACATTTATGTAATAAAACCAGTCACCTGGACCCATGTTAGTTGACTGCTGACTCAGATGACGGTCAGCTGCTTCACTCCAGGGCTGCTTCTCTGGTTTATATTTGCACTCTACACCTTACACATGCTCACCACCAAAATGCTGAATGCTCACTATATAAAGAAATGTTTAAACACTTTCACTGCTATATCCTTATTCTCAAGTGAGACTAGTTCTCTTTTGCCAGTAATTTAAGAAACGTATGTGAAAACCTGGGCTCACTAGCACCTTATTTCCAATTATTTGGTGGTGATTTAATGCAGTTTACCAGTTTGTGTGCTGGGGCCGCCTGGGCTATACCTTCATCTAACTGTAATGGCAGGGGCTTGAGAAGAAGAACCTCACCTTTGGACTCTGATGTTTTGATGCCTAGTCCCTGGTAGTCAGAACAAATCTAAGGCCACAAAAAAGAGCTGTCTGAAATTCTTTCAGTTTTGTATTGCGCCAGCCATGGTTTTGGAAAGTATAGTCACAAAACAATATTCTCATCTCATCTTCCCCTTTCAGCCACTTCCTTTAGGGGGAAGGAGACAGAACACTCAGCTGAGCACATGGTACCAAAGCCTCGCCAACCAACGGTAATGTCACAGGTGGGGAGCCTCCTAAGTTGAGAATGTGTAGTTCAGCCAGGCACAGTAGCTCATGCCTGTAATCTCAACACTTTGGGAGGCCAAGGTGGGTGGATCACTTCAGGTCAGGAGTTCAAAACCAGCCTGGGCAACGTGGTGAAACCCTGTCTCTACTAAAGTACAAAAATTAGCTGGGCATGGTGGCGGGCACCTGTAATCCCAACTACTCAGGAGGCTGAGGCACGACAATATCGGGAAAAAAGAAAAAATAATAAATAAAAACTATAATTACTGGCTGAGAATGTGTAGTTCAGTATGACCGAGCTTATCTGGCTTGTATAACAGGTACTTAGACATAGACGTAGTCTGCCTTTTAGTCTGAATAAACAACATCATCAGTAGACAATGACTTTTATCATTTGATTACACTGTAGGATTAACCAACTCCCATTGTGATAACACAGGCCTTTTTTTTTTTTTTTTTTTTGAGACGGAGTTTAGCTCTTGTTGCCCAGGCTGGAGTGCAGTGATGCGATCTGGGCTCACTGCAACCTCTGCCCCCCAGGTTCAAGAGATTCTCCTGCCTCAGCCTCCTGGGTAACTACGATTACAGGCACCCATGACCATGCCCGGCTAATTTTTGTATTTTTAGTACAGACAAGGGTTTCACCATGTTGGTGAGGCTGGTCTCGAACTCCTGACCTCAGGTGATCCACCTGCCTCAGCCTCCCAAAATGCTGTCATTACAGGCGTGAGCCACTGCATCCGGCCAACCCAGGCCTTTTATAACTGTTTTCAGAGAGAGAGAGAAGAGAAAACAAGAGAGAGCAACTCTGACCATGGTCTAAGAGCCAGGTTTCTGTCACTAAGCAATAAAGAAAAAAAGCTCAAGTAGCCCTTGCATAAGTGGGAATTTGTGGTTTCTAAAGCTGCCCATTCCCCAAACGACTAAAATATGTTACTGGCATTTGGCACTGTTTCCTATGTTTTGCTCTCCTTAAATTTCTCTTTAAAGGGGTTTGAGTTTAAAGGCAGAACCACTGAAAAATGCAATTTAATCATAGAACTGTGAAAGGCCAAGCCCAGAGTTAACCCCAGGATGCCCTGTGTTGTTTTGTTAAACCGGGACCTTGAACCAGGCTTATTCCCAAGAGGTGGTGGAAAGCCTAAGGGCAGGCAGGAGGGAGGCAAAAGAGGGAGGCAGAGGGGAGAAAACCAGCAGGCCAGACTGACCCCAGGATGGTGCCTCCAAGCAGCAAGGGCTTCCCTCCCTCACTAGGCCCAGTAGCTCCATGATTTTCACTGGAAAGAGTAGGAGAAAGGGAAGGGAAATTGAAGGAAGGGAGCCCACAGCCAAGGAGAAGAGTAAGAAGACTCAGTGGTGGACTATCCACCATACCGCAGGCTGTCACGGGACAGAACACGGAACTTCAAAGGGCCTTCTTGGCCCTAATTCCCATTTTTAAAGTTACTTTTTCTTGATTATAAAAGTATGCTGATTACAGAGAATTTGGGAAGCACACATCGTTACTGAATAGAAAATAACCCTCCAGGCAGCAAGCAGAGATTCAGACCTTAGCCTTTGGTAGACCTGAGTTTGAGTCCCACCTCCTCTGCTCAGCATCCTCATCTATAAAACAGGAGTAGTAAGACGCCCGTAATGATGTGGTGAGGATTCAGTGGGATCAATACCTGGCAGAGGCTAGCTGCCAGTGCTATAATCATTATGATGGCACCAAGGTTAATATTATCTAATGTTACACATCCAGCTTATTCTTTTCTGTGAATGTGTAGGTTTAAAGTATGGCTCATTCTTTATAGTACATCAGTTTTTATCCTGTCTTTTTAAAAACTTACTAAATAATCTTCAGAAGAATTAGCTAGTTTGAATGCCTGTATAAGATTCCATTGCCATAATTAGTTTAACCTTCTCGTTTGTATTGGGTATTTAGGTTTCCAATTCTGTATTATTATAAATAATACTATTATATATATCTGTGTAAAACCATTTACCTTCTGACTATTTAAGATAAATTCAGAAGAGGATCTACTATATTTAGAGTGTTTCTATATTCAGAACTACTATATTCTGAACCTATTCAAAGCTCTGGAACAATTATCTGTACCCATCAACAGTATAAGCAAGTTCTCCATATCGCTAGAGCATAACCATTGTCATTAAAAAACACAAATCTTTGGTCATTTTGGAGGTTAAAAAAAGATTTCTTATGATTGTTTGATTTTGCATATCTTTTTTATTTGTGAAGCTAAACTTTTTATATGTTTATTACTACATCAATTTTGGGTTTTGTTTTGAGACAGAGTCTCACTCTGTCGCCCAGGTTAGAGTGCGGTGGCGTGATCTCACCTCACTGCAACCTTCGCCTCCTGGGTTCAAGTGATTCTTGTGCCTCAGCCTCCCCAGTAGCTGGGATTATAGGCACATGCCACCATGCCCGGCTAATTTTTGTGTTTTTAGTAGAGACGGAGTTTTGCCATGTTGGCCAAGCTGGTCTCGAACTCGTGGCCTCAAGTGATCCTCCCACCTCGGCCTCCCTAATTGTTGAGTTTGCAGGCGTGAGCTACCATACCCAGCCCGAATTGTCTGATTATATCTTTTGTCCATTTGGGAGCAGGCTAATTTTTTAGTTGAACAATTAACTTATTTTATAATCTCAAATACAAGTAAGATTGAGTGATGACAACCAAAGGCTGCCAGAACTTGTCAGGAAGCAATTACAGAACCACTTCCTGACAAGTCGAGAGACTTGTATAGATTGCACATTAATATTCACTTTTGATGTACAGAAGGAACTGAACATGTACTAAATGTTCAAATGTTAGGGTATTTTTTTTTACCCTGCATAATCAACAAGAATGTTAGCTATTCCAATCATAAAATGCTTTTCACGATCAATTTAGAAATTGCCCATTATGGCCTTTCTGGCAGCCCACAGAATCCACCCTCTGTTGTCCTCTTGTTTAGAGAGCTGGCTAGCTCATTCCTCAGGAATGACCCATATCCCAGGAGCTTAGGAATCATACATCCCCCAGAGGTTCTTCTGAAGTCCATGTGGTGCTCAAGTGGCAGCAACTTCTCCATTTGCCCTCTGTGTTCGTGCCATTAGGCCATAACCCTGTCTGGTCAAAGACTTGCCATTTTGTTTGGACAAAGTTGCAATTTAAATGTTTGGATCCAGGACTTGCAGTAGGAATGTTCCAGAAATACTTAGTTTAACTTTTTGAATACAAAGGTTGAATGCACTTGGAAAGGCCTAGAATAGAAATTAGGCAAGAGCACTTCTTTCTTAACAAGTGATCTGTTCATAACTATGGATAGCAGTGGAGCAAGAGGAGGCAAACGGGTGACCAAAGTCACAAATGCCTTAGGAACTAGGTGACATTTGAGCCACATGTGAAAGAGTGTGACTGAGAGGAATTTGCATAAAGGAGAAAGAACCAAGCATTAAAATCAGACAGGCCTGAGTTCCAACTGCAGTTTTGATGCATATTAGCTCTCTGACCATAAACAAGTTCTTTAATCTTTCTCTGTCTCAGTTTACTTATCTGCAAAATGAGTATAATACTCATTTGGGGAAGTTACAGAGAGAATTGGAATGAAATACAGAAAGCACCCATAACTCATACATGGTAATAGCAATAAATGGTACTTATTATCATAATAGATTTTTCAGGGAATAGGCAGGCAATACGAATGCAGAATATGAATACATGATAGATAAAGACTAGAAGCAAGTGAGGAGAAAGAGGCTGTCCCTAGCTTGGGGAAGACTTTCCAGGGCTTGCTGAGGAGTTAAACCTCATCCTCCAGGGGCAGAAGAGGCTTCAGGGGCTTTTCATTAAAAAAAAAAAAAAAAAAAAGGCCAGGCGCGGTGGCTCAAGCCTGTAATCCCAGCACTTTGGGAGGCCGAGACGGGCGGATCACGAGGTCAGGAGTTCGAGACCATCCTGGCTAACACAGTGAAACCCGGTCTCTACTAAAAAATACAAAAAAACTAGCCGGGCGAGGTGGCGGGCGCCTGTAGTCCCAGCCACTCGGGAGGCTGAGGCAGGAGAATGGCGTAAACCCGGGAGGCGGAGCTTGCAGTGAGCTGAGATCGGGCCACTGCACTCCAGCCCCGGCGACAGAGCGAGACTCCATCTCAAAAACAAAACAAAACAAAAAAAACAGCTCTAGCAAGACACTAAAGCTTAGCGCTTAGGGCTTAAGCTCTGAGAGTCCAGCTCCCTACTCTATACTTCCAAGTTGGGCAACCCTGGGCACATGACTTAAGCCTTCTAAGCCTCAGTTTTATCCCCTATAAATTGGTAATGACAAAAATATTGACCTCTTGGAACTATTGTGAATAACAGAAATAATAGTTGTGTTTGTTTTTTGAGACAGAGTTTCGCTCTTGTTGCCCAGGCTGGAGTGCAGTGGCGCAGTCTTGGCTCGCCACAACCTCCACCTCCCAGGTTCAAGTGATTCTGCTGCCTCAGCCTCCCCAGTAGCGGGGATTACAGGCATGCACCACCATGCCTGGCTAATTTTGTATTTTTAGTAGAGACGGGATTGCTCCATGTTGGTCAGGCTGGTCTCAAACTCCTGACCTCAGGTGATTCACCTGCCTCGGCCTCCCAAAGTGCTGGGATTATAGGCGTGAGCCACTACACCCGGCCAGAAATAATAGTATTTTTTCAATGCTCACTGTGTGCCTTCCAGTGTTCTAAGTGCTTTGCATGTATTATCATAAATGAGCATTGAATTAAAAGCCTAGGGCAAGGCTGGCTGCGGTCCCAACACTTTAGGAGGCCAAGGCAGGAGGATCACTTGATCCCATGAGTTCAAGACCAGCCTGGGCAATATAGGGAGACCTTATCTCCAAAAAATTTTTAAAAATTAGCCAAGCATGGTGGCATGTACCTGTATTCCCAGCTACTGGGGAGGCTGAAGTGGGAAGATCGTTTGAGCACAAGAGGCAGAGATGGTTGTGGTGAGACAAGATTGTGCCACTGCACTCCAGCCTGGATGACAGAGGGAGTCCCTGTCTCGAATAAATAAATAAATAAAAGCCTAGAGTAGTGACAGGCACATATCAAACAGTCAGTCAGTGCTACAGGAATGGTGGCAATTGTTGCTGATGTCATCATTAGTATTCTTTGGTCAGATCTATCTTTTAATAAGATCTTTCTGGTGATGGCATCGAGAATGATTTGGAATGGTTGCAACTAGAGGACAGGAGAGCAGATAAGACAGTAGTAGCTTCACATACATGTTTAAAAATTCATTGAGTTACATATTTAAGATTTTTGCACTTTACCTTATATATGTTATACTTCAGTTTTTTTAATGTAGTTTTTAAAAAAGAGATAAAAGAGGTAAGCTAGTCTACAGCTGCTTGGAGTTTCAACTAGCTGAGTTCTCTTCACTTAAGAAAACGGATGGACAGTGGCCGGGCGCGGTGGCTCACGCCTGTAATCCCAGCACTTTGGGAGGCCGAGGTGGGCGGATGACCAGAGGTTGGGAGTTGGAGACTAGCCTGACCAATATGAAGAAACCCCATCTCTACTAAAAATACAGAATTAGCCAGGCGTGGTGGCACATGCCTGTAATCCCAGCTACTCGGGAGGCTGAGGCAGGAGAATCACTTGAACCTGGGAGGCGGAGGTTGTGGTGAGCCGAGATCCCGCCATTGCACTCCAGCCTGGGCAACAAGGGTGAAACTCCGTGTCAAAAAAAGAAAGAAAGAAAAAAGAAAACGGACTGTGAGGAACGAAGTAAAATCCTTTTTCTTCAATTAGCCACATTCATGAAGGACAGGGAGCCCAAGGAAAACTGAAACCTCTACAACTCCTACAAAATTCTGCCCCAGTGGATGGTTTCCCTCTGCTAGAGCTGCTAGCAGGAGCAAATGAATCTAGATAGGCGCCAGCTCTGCCTTGCTCTGGCCTGGTGTTGCAGGGAAGCTAGCATGGGAAAGGCAGCTGATCAAGGTGGTGCAGAGAAGGACATTAGGGGCTGAGCCAGATCACAGACTGTCTGCCCTCAACCCTCAGGAAAATTGGCTGTTTCCTTTTTTAGGACTCTTTTCTATTTAGATTTTACTGAACCTCTGGACATGTCTCAGGTGGGCATGCTATTCAAAATGCTTTTCTTTTTGAAACTAATCTTATCTTTGAATGTCCTCCTATTGCAAAACCATGGTTTTCATTTCCTTCTTCAGGCCAAGTCTAAGGCAGGTGGGTCAGTACGCTGACTTTTCCTTGGATTGACCTCAAACTAAGTGGTAAAAAAATCTTCAGATTGGGTAATATACTTCCTTGGCACAATACTTTGAGTGGTATGAAATTATTGTGACCTCTGAATAGATGAGGAAAGGAATTTAAAAATCTGATACCAATACTGTTTCTCCTCCTTTAACTGTTCATCACCAGTGTGCCTGAAGGGTTGGAACCAGTAAGAGTAGGTCATCTCTGTTAGGACAGGAAGGAAAGAGCCCTGGAGGCGCAAACCTGAATCTTGGCTGGAAGAGGGCATTTAAAACATGTGAGCGAATTCCTAATAGAAAACAGCAATATGCATCCTAACTGATTGGTTACTTAAGTCCCAGGCAAGTATTTAAAGAGATAAGATTAAGTGTCTAGAATTCAGTGTTAATCATGTAAACAAAAACCATCCTTAAATCGCCTGGTATTAGATATGGCTGTTGACACTGCATAAGTCATTCTAATTGAATGGGCTACCTTAGAAGCCTGAGAGACCCATAAGTAAGGGAACATTCTGATTAGGCAGACAAGGCTCTTGGGAAGCAAACAAGCCTGATGTAGTCATGACAGATTCACTGATAGGCAATTTTCAAGAACTTTTGTGAAAATAAACATGTTATTAGGGACAAATGAAAACACAGGTCATCTAAAACCAAAAAAATCGAGGTTTTCTATGTTTTTTATAATGTTTATGTATATGCATATGCAAATTGTTTGTTTACTTCTAAAGCCATGCTTTGTAGAGCTGTCATTGGTTTTTTTTTCTTAACAATTTAAATATTGGTTATAAAAGTGATGATTCATATTCATTATTTAGAAATCAGCCAGGTGCAATGGCTCACACCTGTAGTCCTAGCTGCCCAGGAGGCTAAGGCAGAGGATCACCTGAGCTTTCCAAGTCAGCCCTTGTCTCCCCTACATCCCACTACAGTGGTAGCTTTTCTTCACTGTAGCCAGTCTGTGTCCTTCCAGACAATTGTACACAATTACAAATGTTACATTTTTACAATGGGATCAAACTATGCCACCTTTCTGTGCTTTGTCTTTTCCAGTTCATGTTATACTGTGGACATTTGGGCATGTATACACATTTAGTACACATGAAGATTTACCTCATTCTTTTTACTGGCTGCATGACAGAGTTATCTTATACCTAAAGTAACTGAGGTGTAAGCTAGGTAAGTTAAGTGAGGCAACTTAAACCTGTTTTGTTGTTGTTGTTGTTTGCTTTTTTTAAGAGACAGGGTCTCACTATGTTGCCCACCTGGCCTCAGATCTTAGAGTCAAAGGATGTTCCCACTTCAGCCTCCTAAGTAGCTGAGACTACAGGGTACACATCACCCACACTGCCACGCCCAGCTAAGCCTAAGTTGTGTGTGTGTGTGTGTGTGTGTGTGTGTGTGTGTTTAATCTGTGCCAGTCTTTCTCTTTGAGAACCTATACTGCAGTGAACACCCTCTACATTTCCCTGTACACTTGTGTGAATATCTCTGTAGTGTAAATTCATTAAAGTGAGACTGCTAGGTCAAAGGGTATGCATACTTTGCAGTTTGATAAATATTGCCAGTTGCCTTTTGAAAAGGTAGAACCAATTTAATACTTCCATTCACTGTCTTGAGAGTGCCTGTTTTTCTGAACACACATTAATTTTCCATATTAACAATACTTTTAATCCTGGACAATCTGATAAATAAAAAATAACTTCACAGTGTTGTTTTAATTTGCAGTTTTTCCATGAGAAGTAAAGTTGAGCATCTTTTTAATATCATCATTGGCCATTTGTAGTTTTTGTGAATTGCCTTTTTATTAACCTGTGTTTAAGTTATATCATTGGTCTTTTCCTTATTAATTTAAAAGAGTTTTGTGTATATTAAGGAAATTGACACTTTTTTCATATAAATAGGAAATTTTTTTTGTTTCCATCATTTGACTTTTAAATTATATTTTATATTGAACTAATTGTTTACTTTATATATTTAGATTTATTACTCTTTTATATCATCTAAGATTACAAAATATTTATCCCACATAAATGGGGCAAATTCTATTTTTCTAATATTCTAAATTTCTAATATTTTTCCCTAATATTTTGTTATAGTTTTAAAAATACTTTTATGGTTTTCTTTTTATATTTTAAGTCTTCAGTTTATCAGAAAATACAGTTTTTAAAGGCCAGGCGCAGTGGCTCATACCTGTAATCCCATCACTTTGGGAGGCCAAGGATGGCAGATTGTGAGGTCAGGAGTTCAAGACCAGCCTGGCCAGTATGGTGAAACCCCATCTCTACTAAAAATGCAAAAATTAGCCAAGCATGGTAGCGTGCGCCTGTAGTCCCAGCTACTCAGGAGACTGAGGCAGAAGAATCGCTTGAACCCAGGAAGTGGAGGTTGCGGTGAGCCAAGATCGTGCCACTGCGCTCCAGCCTGGGCAACAGAACAAGATTACATCTCAAAAAAAAAAAAAAGAAAAGAAAAGAAAAGAAAGAGAAGAAAAGAAAATACAGTTTTTTGTTTGCTTGTTTTTGAGACGGAGTTTCACTCTTCTTACCCAGGCTGTAGTGCAATGGCACAGTCTCAGCTCACCACAACCTCCGCCTCCCGGGTTCAAGCAATTCTCCTGCCTCAATCTCCCAAGTAGTTGGGATTACAGGCGTGCGCCATCACGCCTGGCTAATTTTGTATTTTTAGTAAAGACAAGGTTTCTCCATTTTGGTCAGGCTTGTCTCGAACTCCCAACCTCAGGTGATCCGCCCACCTCGGCCTCCCAAAGTGCTGGGATTACAGGTGTGAGCCACCGTGCCTGGCCTGAAAATACAGTTTTTATGAGATGAGTTAGGGATCCAGCTTATTTGCTTTCCCTGATGGCTAACCACTTGCCCCAACATCATTTATTAAAAAATTCATCTTCCCCGCCTTTATTGTATTGCAAATTCCTATGTATTTGAATCCATATTCTGGGTGTACAGTACAGACACCGCAGACACAACAGATAATGTTCTAGAAATACAGGACATGTGAAATCATAATCACTACTGTGTTGTAAGTTGTGGCTTCTACTTGTGGACCTTGAAGCAAAGAGTAAAAATCCCCAACCATCTTAGACAACGATATGCAGGCTGATAAAAGCACCTATTTCAATGTATATGCAGGGCTTGTTTTTCGTCATCAGTGAGCCAGCAATGTATTCTATCACAGCCTTCTAACCAGGGACTCACTTTAGTTTCTCATTTAATCTCAGGAATGGCTAGTCCCATAAAAGCTGTTAAGTAATAATAATGTTGAGCACTTATATTGTACTTTACATCCCGAAAGTGCTATCTAAACATTAACTAATTAAATGCATTGATGAAAGGAAGGGATTTGCAGAGGTTTTCAGGAAAACTGATATCTGGTTGCACACCTGTGAGGGGATGATTCCTAGAAGGCCTTACTTCCCTCTTTGAATGGAGCTCAGCAGGCAGGGGAACAAAAAGCTGGTGACATTATTTCACTTTTGTTGAAAATTTCCTGGAGTATCTTCTAATTAGTCTGGTTAAACTCACCTTTTATCTAGCTCCGCAGATATTCCCTTGCAACGTTCCTGGAGCTATTCAACAAGTTTCTTTTGATGTCTTCCTTGTTGTTTCATTATAAAATCGTACAATCTTCAAATTGAAAGAGATCCTTATTGATCATCTAGTTTTGAATGACTGAATAGAATCACTTTATTTTGCAGATGAGGAAACTGAGGCATGGAGAAGTTAAGTGATTAACAAAAAAGGTCGTAGAGCTTCCTGGGGACATAACTGGGAATAGAAACCAAGATTTCACCCTTCCATTTAAGTTCTCAATCAGCGTCATTGAGCAATGAAACTTTCTTCCCTCTTTGTAAGCATCTGTAGCCTCTGTTTTTTGAACTTAAAAAAAAAAAATTGCCACAGAACCATCAAGCCCAATTTTTTCTTTTTTAAATTATCACTATTGTTATTATTATTATTGCTTTCATCCTTCCCTACTTCTTCCCTTCTTTGCTCTCAGCCTTTTATGTCTCTCCTCACTCTTATGGTTCATTCCCCCACATGATCAGGTAATGCTACTTCTGTTTCTCCTCTGTTTCTGAAAAGCCATATTTCTTTAGTTTCTCCCACATATGTATATACAGGGAGTTGCTTTGTTTTCCTTTTTCTTTTTCCTGAACTGTAGTTGCTTCTCGTTTTAATAAAGCTACTTCTCTAGTTTTGGCAAATAGCCTAGGGTGTTTGTTTGTTTGTGACGGAGTCTCACTGTTGCCCAGGCTGGAATACAATGGCGCGATCTTGGCTCACTGCAACCTCCGCCTCCCGGGTTCAAGTGATTCTCCTGCCTCAGCCTCCTGAGTAGCTGGGATTATAAGCATGCACCACCACCCCCGGCTAATTTTTTGTATTTTTAGTAGAGACGGGGTTTCGCCATGTTGGCCAGGCTAGTCTCGAACTCCTGACCTCAGGAGACCCTCAGCCTCCCAAAGTGCTGGGATTACAGGCATGAGCCACTGCGCCCGGCTGCCTAGGGTTTAAGTTGATAAGTCCATTTCTGTCACAAAATTTTGTGTTACTTTATGAGTTTCCTAGTAGTTTAGCCAATCAGATACTGTTAAAGATCATCTTCATATTCAGAAAATTGCATGAGATGTGACCATTGAGAGAATTTTTATACAAGAACTTCATAGAAGGACTAGAGGTATTATTTTTCAGTAAGCCAAAGACAGATCCAGTTCAGATCAAAACTGTGGATCTAAACCTCGACTAATTTCGTCTGCACAACCCTGCTTCTGTGCAGGGACTCAGTTTTAGAAATCTTCCATTTCTACAAGGTGGGTCAGTAGGCATCCGGTGACCTCAGAATTCCTGGGCTGAACCAAACCCTGGGGCTACACTCTGACCTCAGATACCCTCAGAAAGGCCCCTTCCTTGGAGTAGTGAAGGGTGCTTAAGAAAGCAAGTCAGAAGCTGTCACTAATCAGCTGGGTGATCTTAGGTAGAGCGTATTACCTCTCTGGGCTCAGTTTTCTCATATATTAAGTAAGGAAGGTGAGTTAAAAAGTCCGCTTAGGACTTTTCTTCATTTACTGCTCAATGAGTCAATAATGTCAGAACTCAGTCTAAAAGGAGTAGTAGAAACCTAAATCAGATTTATTTCAAACATGTAACTAATTAACTCAACAGAGAAGCAAAAATCTGCTGACCATCTCTATGAGAATTTTCTGGAATTGTCTCAATTTAAAATATTGTAGTTTATTTTCCTCATAAATAAAACACATGTAGCTGTATCAGATCATATAACCTGTTTTGGGCTCAGAATATTTGGACCACATTCTTGTACTTACTCTTTGCAAATGCTTCATTAAGTTCCATGGAGATGTGGTTTGACTAAGCCACACCCCTTGAGGCACTTAGTGCAGAAAAACTGTCTGAAGTAGACCCCATCCCATATATTTTTCTGGATAAGAAATTTGCATTCTTGGTTTCATCTTTGCCATTCTAGCCACTGAGAAAAATGAAATTGAAATTTTTAAAATCTCTTATTCCTTAAGACCTAGTTAGCAGGGAGCAAAATGTAATTTGATAGGAACTATGGTGGCCACTCATAAATCTACCCAATTACATTAAACCAGATTAAATTATCACATAGTTTCCCAGCTCTAAGTAGAAATTATCACCTTTGGGAGAGGATCAGATAAGAGCTAATTGGTGGCATCACAATCCACCCTCAGTAAAGTGCTTGATTAGCCAAAATTTAAGTCTTGTTAGAGCAGTCCCATAATGGATTGGGAAGGGTGAGGAGCAGCTAATTAGAAAAGAGAGACTTTTATGTTTATGTACAAACATCCCAGCATTGAGCCATGATAAGGAACTCAAAGGTTAATCATGGGAAAAGTGAGTTTTAAACAACTTTTTGAAATAGGAATATCCCATAAACTTTGGTGATATTTATTTATTTTTAGACGGGGTCTTGCCCTGTCACCCAGGCTGGAGTACAGTGACCCAATCATAGCTCATAGCTCACTGCAACCTCAAATTCCTGGGCTCAAGGGATCCTCCCACCTCAGCCTCGTAAGTAGCTTGGACTACAGGTGCATACCACTGCAATCGGCTAATTTTTTTATTTTTTACAGAGATAGGGATCTCACTTCATTGCCAGGCTGGTCTGGAACTCCTGGGCTCAAGTGATCCTCCCACCTTGGCCTCCGAAAGTGCTGGGATTACAGGCATCAGCCCCTACATCCAGCTTACTTTTTATTTTCTATTTTTAAGGATTTATGAGTAAAAGGAGTAAAATTTAACATTGAACGAGGATTCAGAATAGTCTCGTGAGGTGTGTTAGGGTTTTCAAGCTTGAGCAGAATCCACAGCCTGTTTTTTCCTAACTTCCCATGAACTCACCTGGCCAAGGCCTCTAGACTTCACTCTACCCACCTATTAAATGGACTGAGAAATGACACTAGAGACAAAATGCAACCTTTCAGGGTTGTCTGGCCAGGCAAATGCAACTAAATTATATGGGAAATTATTTCACAATGTGTGACAATTTTGATTCTTCCATTTCGTCAAGACAGCCTGTTCCTAGTGAGTGGCAGGTGACTGTTCACCATGAATTGGGTCTTTTGGTTAAGTTGTTTGTCAAGTGCAGTAGCCCTCTTCACCAAAGCATTCCCAACAGTTGCTCCGAATCCAGATGTTACACGATGGCTAAGGAAGCTTGTTTTGAAATGGAAGGTAAATTGACAAATCAGAGGGAAGGAATTAGCTGATGCATAAGGAAATTTGATGAGAAAGAGCTTTTTCCTTTCTTTTTTCTTGTCCAGGTTACTAGTAATCTGTCTTCCCCCGACCCCGTAAATTTTGAATTTTGTGATGGTTCCAAGGGAGTGAAGGTAACCACCATAAAAGATTCATTTGTGCCCTTTTCCCAATCCCACAGATCTCTATTGGCTGCAGACCTTGAACATGACACTGCAATTTCCTGGTGCCACACATGAGTAATAAGCAGCTGTTTCTGAAACTGTGGTTTGGGGAAGGCAGCACTAGGTTATTTTTTAACTTAATTGTAATTTTTGATTGGTCTGCAAGAAAGTAAATCAAATAAAGTCTGTTGTCTTAGTCTGCAAGAAAGCCATAGGCCTCAAATTCCAATGCTGACCATCTTGACCAGAATAGAAGAGGGAGGCAAAATGTGTGTATCCCTGAGCTGGAAGTTCAACCAGGCAGCTTTCATGGGCTTCTTTCACACAAGAAGGGTAAGCATATTTGGCATATTTATCAGGGACTGGATGGTGGAAAGTGATTATTTGACAGTTCCTTGAGTTCTAGAAGTACCTAAAATGATGGTGAAAAGAATTTATAGACAGACTGCAAAAGTGAAAAACAGCAAAATCTGGAAGAAGATATCAGCTTGTTGCTACATTTTGTCCTTGTGCTACAGGGCAATAAGGTGACCTAATTTTGTTACAAATGGAAATGTGTATTCTTTGAATATCCAGTTAGTGTAACACCTCTGAAACAGTCATATATACACACTCCCCAAGTAAATAAATCAGACTAGTACCTTCCTTAGTACAAGACATTAAGTTTAATGGAAAACAGAAACAAACTTTCACCCTATTTTGGACATCTGCCTTTTCTCAAGGAGATAGGGCAATTTGGTATATGGAGAAAGAGAAGGGGGTTGAGTGCAGGGAAGCAAGGAAATGGGTAAAGAGCTACATGTGTTTCCTTCTAATTATGCTGTCATGATTTTGTTCACGTAGACGTACACTTTGAGGGAATAAATAGAGATAAACCTCATCTCAGGTCTGTTTCACTATCACTAATCATATACCAAATGACCACCTGGTTTAAACTAAAAACTACCAGCCTTCTAATGCTAAAGATGAAGTGTCCTTTTGACTTTTGAGGGGTTGTTACAAAGCTATATTAGCCTGTGACTAATTTAAGTATAAGTAGGAAAGGAGTAAGACACAATTTCCAGGTGTTGCTAAGATATTATCTTACATAAGTGATTCAAATCAAGTTTGAGCTGTGTTAAATGTCTTCCCCCTAGCATTGTGGCCTTGGCAAAAGTAAGTATGCTTGTACAAGCCCTGTTCTCTTATTTACAGCATTATCAAAAGAAATGGAGGTGACTGCTTTACATTCATTTCTACTGATCCCATCCAAACAGATGAACAACTTGATGCCTTCCTTTAAAAAAATAAAAAATTAAAAGAATGACATGTGATGTCTGAAGTAGCCAAAGATGGCTTTCTAGATCAAGACAGGGTAGATCTAAGCCATGAAGCTTAAGTAAGGGTTAAGTTTAAGTGAAACTTAACTTGAAATTTAAGTAAGGGTTAAGAAAAGTGAAACTCCAGATAGAGGAATGATATGGACGAAGGCACAGGAGCAAGAGCAAGCATGTTCTACATAGGGGAAAAATGTGCTCACAACAGGAGGTACATGTTAAGAAACGCAAAATGAGTTTGAATGGCTAATATGGAATCCACTTGCATACCAGGTAAAATGTAAGCTCCAGTTTTTGTCCGGTTCACTCTACATTGAGTGTCTAGTACATAGTAACTCAATATAATTTTATGAAATGAAAGAGCGAAGAGTTTTGATTAATGATACACTAAGAATTTGCCGAGCCCAGTGGCTCACGCCTATAACCTCAGCACTTTGGGAGACCGAGGCAGGTGGATCACACAAGCTCAGGAGTTTGAGACCAGCCTGGCCAACATGGTGAAACCCCACCTCTACTAAAAATACAAAACATTAGCTGGGCATGGTGGCTCGTGCCTGTAATCCCGGCTACTTGGGAGGTTGAGGCAGGAGAATCACTTGAACCTGGGAGGCAGAGGTTGCAGTGAGCCTAGATCACACCACTGCCCTGCAGCCTGGGTGACAGAGCAAGACTCCGTCTCAAAAATGAAGAATTCACCAAAGGTTTGAGGGAAGAGATGATACATGATGAAAGTGATGTCTAAAACTGATTAATATGTATGCATGCTGGATCTAGGAAAAAAGACTGACATCTAGAAATAAAACTAGGAGATTATTTTATTAATCTAGAGAGGAGTGATAAAAGTCTAGGATACGATGGAAAAAAGAGACTTATAGTGAAGGCATTTAGAAGAAAATCAGCATGAACCTTGAACACTTTATGCTGAGTGAAAGAAGCTAGTCATAAAAGACCACATATTATATGATCATATTTACATGAAATCTCCAGAATAGGCAAATCTATAAAGACAGAAAGTGTATTTAATTTTTTTTTTTTTTTTTGAGATGGAGTTTTTGCTTTTGTTGCCCAGGCTGGAGTGCAGTGGCACCATCTCAGCTCACTGCAACCTCTGCCTCCTGGGTTCAAGCAATTCTCCTGCCTTAGCCCCCCGAGTAGCGGAGATTACAGGCATGCGCCACCATGCCCTGCTAATAATTTTTTTGTATTTTTAGTAGAGATGGGGTTTCACCATGTTGGCCAGGCTGGTTGTGAACTCCTGACCTCAGGTGATCCGCCCGCTTCTACCTCCCAAAGTGCTGAGACTACAGGCATGAGCCACTGCACCCGGACAGAGAGTAAATTATTGGTTCCTTGGGCTTGCAGGGGCATGGTAAAGGGAAAGTGACTACTAATGGATATAGAGTTTTTTCAGAGGGTTAGTGGGATGCCCTAAAATCGATTGTGGTGATGTTTCACAACTCTGTGAGTAAACTAAGAACCATTGAATTGTAGACTTTAAATAGGTGAATCACATGGTATGTGAATTATATCTCAGTATAGCTGTTATTTGAAGAGGGGGAATAAATGAATTGTGGTGAATGTCAGGATATACGTATTTGATGCAGAAAATTAGTCATTCACTATAAACTCCATAAGTTCTGGTTTGATTCTTCCTGAAATAATAAAAATAACCACTAGTACCATTATTAATATTGTTTTAGGAGCCCTGGGTGGTGCAACAAGAAATGAAACATAAATAAGAGATATAGTACTAGAAAAAACAAAAGAATCACCTAAAAGTAATTAGCATCAATGGAAATTCAGTAATTACTGTCATATAGTAACATGCACACAAATGTCAATATGTTCTAATATACCAGCAATAGCTAATGAGAAAAATATACAAAAGTTTAACCTTAAACTAAATAATAAATGTGAGTAGCTTGTACAAGGAAATAAATTTGTATTAAGCAATAATAAGTGAAGATTTAGTAAAATGCAGATATGTATCACTTTGTTTTAAAGGAAGACTGAATATTATACAGATACCAATCCCCAGAGCTTATTAAGGTCCCTATTTAAGAATAAATATATATTGCTGACAGCATAAATTTGGTGAAATATTTTGAGAGCCTTCAAAATGTTCACACCCTTTCTCCAAGGAAATCTAAATAGAGAAAAAACTTTATGCACAAGATGCTCAAACTTCTCCTTTAGATCCTGGATGATAACTCTCATGTCTTCCTCAACGTCTTTTCTTCCCAGTTTCATCAACCTTTACTCACCTGGTTTCCAGACTGTTCTCTGTCCTGGTTGTTTCCCCCTAAATGGACTATAGTTTGTTAGTGCCTCTCTTTAAATGCCTCATTAAGTTTGGTTGTTTAGAGAAGAGTAAAATGAGGAAAACCAAACTCAACTGAAGTGCTACCATCACAATTTAGAAATAACCCCATCACGCATTGAAAAGTGTTTACTGGTGGTTATATGATTTGTTAGTGGCTGTTTCTTAGAAAGTACATATCGTGTGTTGGTATTAGGAGCATGCCTTACTGGGGTTTATTGGAGTTAATGGTTCCTCAGAGAACATAAATAAAAGAAGATCTATCTATGGCTTCCTAAAGGTAATGGAGAGGAAAGTAAGTTGAAGAATGGTGGGAAATGTATGCTTGACTGAAAACAGCCAGGATAATTTCTACCCCCTTTACTAAGAAAAAAAACTCTACTCTTACAAAGTAATAAACCTGATTTTTCTGTTCACCTTCTGCAGTTTAATGCAAAATTATTATACATTGTTTTTTCAAGTGCAGAAACACAGCTATATACAAAGTGACAATTTGCTTGCACCAGGAGATACATATTAAGAAATAGAAAATGAGTTTGGATAGCTAATATATATATGTATATATATATATATTATACAACTTAGTATATAGTTGTGTTTTTGCTTCTCTGACTTATGGCCCTCCCTAGAGTTAACCAGCATTACATTTATTTATCTTTTTTTTCTTTTTTTTTTTTTTTGAGACGGAGTGTCACTCTGTCGTCCAGGCTGGAGTGCAGTGGCGCGATCTCAGCTCACTGCAAGCTCCACCTCCCGGGTTCATGTCATTCTCCTGCCTCAGCCTCCCGAGTAGCTGAGACTACAGGCGCCCGCCACCACACCCGGCTAATTTTTTTGTATTTTTAGTAGAGACGAGGTTTCACCATGTTAGCCAGGATGGTCTCGATCTCCTGACCTTGTGATCCGCCCGCCTCGGCCTCCCAAAGTGCTGGGATTAGAGGCGTGAGCCACCACGCCCGGCCCTATTTATCTTTTTTTCATAGAAAAGTTGTTCTTTTATTATTTTAAGGAGGTAATACATTGCCCAATATGCCAAAGCGTAGGGAATTAGAGGAAGCGAATGGCCAGATTTTTTTAAGAGCCTCATGCTAGCCAGGCACGGTGGCTCACGCCTGTCATCCCAGCAGTTTGGGAGGCTGAGGCAGGTGGATCACCTGAGGTCGGGAGTTCAAGACCAACCTGACCAACATGGTGAAACCCCATCTCTACTAAAAATACAAAAATTAGCCATGCGTGGTGGCCAGCACCTGTAGTCCCAGCTACACAGGAGGCTTAGGCAGGAGAATTGCTTGAACCTAGGAGGCGGAGGTTGCAGTGAGCTGAGATTGTGCCACTGCACTCCAGCCTGGGTGACAGAGCAAGACTCTGTCTCAAAAAAAAAAAAAAAGCTTCATGCTGCATTTCTGAGCTCCTGTCTGCCCACAGCCCACGGCTGCTTACATGAAGTCAGGGTCAGTGGACAGATGACCCAACTCGACACCCATTAACTGAGAAAGGGCTCGATCAGCAGAGGCACTGCCAGGTCCCAGCACACCAGGTGGCACCCAGTAAGGCTAGTGCCTTAGTGGCAGCCAGTGTGTCTAGCACTTGATTTTATTTCTGTGAACCTAGAGTGGGCAGGACGTGAATAAATCCTGAGTCATAAATTAAGGTGAAAGACTTAGTAGTGTTAATACTCTGGGTGAGAAAAGACAACACTGTCTTGGAGGAGAGTGGGCTTGGAGTCTGGTGGCAGAAAGATGGAAACCCCCAGAAGGGCCTCGGCCTGCAGGCACTGCCTTGAGGCCATCAGAGGGATTTTCACAGTACATGATGGGGAAGGGCAAGGCAGGGTAGGCACTGGGGGGCTGCTTCATCTGGCACAGTTGAACCAGAGGTTCATTTTCCACTCATAATTGGTTTCCTAAGTCTAAGTCACCACACCTGGGGCTGAAGCAAGTCTTGCCTATGCACTAAGCATGGCCTTGGACCTCGAAGAAATGCATGACTCAGGTCTCCAGTGTTGAAGGGGAGGCACTTTCAATTGAAGGAGATCTTTCTCCCAGTACCTCCAGCTCCTTTCCCTTGCAAATGACCAGGGTGGGAGGCAAGAGGGAAAGGCACCTCCTGGTGCAACCTCACCACAGTCTTCCAGAGAAATCATCTTCGTGGGACCTAAAGCCTAGCCTTGGCTTGGGGCAGACTTATTTCCACCCATGGGAGGGTACCCTGTCTGGCAATTGAATGGAACCATCATTATATTTATTTCTAAAACATGGATCATTCCATGATGCTTAAAAACCACTTCAGTTTTTATCTCCGGTATTATGTATAGCTTCATTTTTTGCAAAAGGCATGATTACATTTTTTGTAGTCTTTTGTTTTTGTATCTACTTTTTTTGTATCTACTTTTTCTGCTTTTTACTTTTTCTACTTTTTTTTGTATCTTTTCTACTTTTTTTGTATCTACTTTTTCTACTTTTTTTGTATCTACTTTTTTTGTTTTTGTATTTTGTAGTCACTACTACCTACCCACCTAGACGTTGTAATTTCTCTTTAGGTATGATTTATACTACATTTCCCTCAGATATTTTTTTTTCTTTTTCTTTTCTTTTTTGAGATGAGAGTTTCACTCTTGTTGCCCAGACTGGAGTGCAATGGTATGACCTCGGCTCACTGCAACCTCGACCTCCCAGGTTCAAGTGGTTCTCCTGCATCAGCCTCCCGAGTAGCTGGGATTACAGACACCTGCCACCACGCCCAGCTAATGTTTTGTATTTTTAGTAGAGACAGGGTTTTGCCATGTTGGTCAGGCTGGTCTCAAACCTTTAACCTCAGGCGATCCACCTGCCTCGGCCTCCCAAAGTGCTGGGATTACAGGTGTGAGCCACAGCACCCGGCCTCCCTCAGATATTTTTATGAAAAATTATAATGTAACTATATTCATTTGAAAGAAACTATTTTCAGCTATCTCCAAATTAAATGTAATCTTCAATTGTTTTCTTATATCAAAACCAGCGTGTATTTGTATCTGCATTAATTAGAAGTAAAGGCAGATTTTATCTAGCTGGCGTGTGAAATGCTGAAGTCTTTGAAGCCCATGGGTATTAGAAAGTGAGAAATGATCAACAGAACGTGAGTTCCAAACTCAGGGATGTAGGCACGCCAACAGGCGAGGCCACTGTGGAAGGCAGGCAGATGCAAGACCCTGGGCCTGGTGGGAACAGCTGCCAGGCAGAGAGCAGATGTCTCAGCGGAAACAGGCAGCCCCTCACGTGGCCAGGTCCTCATCACGCTGAATCCAAGCCTAGTTGCACTAGATCATCTGATTTTTCCAAAAATCTGGGTTTTTATGTAAAATTTCCCAATTTTTAAATTACTTTATTTTAAAAACCACCATGAGTTAAAAGAAAAAAAACCGACAGGCTGAAAAAGGCCATCAGGCTACCAAATTGCAAGCTTTTTTTACTAGACTTACCAGCAGCAAAAGAAACCTATTTTCCCCCATTTACTGTATATTCTTGGGGAAGATGGTGAAAAAACTATCCCATTAATTCATCAGAGAAAAGGTATTATTGCATTTACAACATAAACTTACGCATTCAGATTTACTCTGTATGTTTTCAGTGTACTTTAGGAAACCTGCCGCACTCCTCTTATACCACACCCTCACTGTGAAGTTGGTCTATCCAAGTAGGGTTCCCCATCTGTTAGGCCTCAATCTTCTACACCACACTGCAAAGCAAGAGGAATACAAAAGAAGTTTCAGCATCTTAATTTACAACCTCCAGTGGTTTAAACCAGAAAGTTCTTTTGGAGCAAAACTACTATGTCTTTTCTTCCTCAGAGTTGCTGAGAAATTATAATTAGAGGTTTTCCTGTTGTATAAAGGAAAGGAATTCCTTTCCTTTCCTGTGTGTACAAGACTTCTGTTCTCAATAAATGTGCTTCCCTGTCCCATTTCTCTTTCTGCAGGTAATAGAGGGAAAGCTGGCTCCATTCTTGGGCAAGGTCATTAAATTTGCCACCTCACACGTGTACAGCTGCAGTCTTTGTAGCCAGAAGGGGTTCATCTGCGAAATCTGTAACAATGGAGAGATCCTCTATCCTTTTGAGGATATTTCAACAAGCAGGTACAGAATATCTTATTTCATAAAAGAACACCCGAATGTGTAATATGCCATTTTCTTTGGTCAAATCAGGCCAACTTTTAGTCAAGTACTATATCTCTGTCTCTCACCCTGGATCAGGTTTTCCTTGTCCTTGGAGAACATGTTTCACCCTTTGGTTTCCCGTATTTATTTCCACCCCTTAACCTCGCTACCTTTATCCAGAATGAGATGACAGAGCTGCAAAGAAACATCGCCGAACTCTGCCTTATTAGGTAACAGAGAGTCTTCAGGTTCAATTTTAGAATGAAGATTCGGGAAGAAGCATCTTAATAATTTTTTCAGGGCCAAGTGATAGGCAATGGGAAACTGCAGTCTCAGAGGCCCAAACTGGACCGACTGCCAGGGGTAAAACTAGAGGACACTGGTGAGCAGCAACAGCTGCTGCCTGGCCATGTGCTTTTCTCCACAGATGCATGCACTGTAGTGGAACGATGAAAGTTTTAGGATCCAAAGGAGAGAAAAGTGGGAGTTTATGTGGGATGATTTTTCTAACCAAAGTAATATTTGGGCATCATCACATCCATGGATTGATGGATGATTCACAAAATGATACATATTACTTTTCCTTTTATCCCAAAAGCGCAATAGAAATCTACACGGTATGTGTATGCACTGGCTTCTTTGGGCATGAATGTCATGGCTCATTTCCCACCCTGCAGGGCTCACTTATACTGTGGTTCAGAACAGAAGGTAAGGCATGTAGCCAGGGAGAGTTGAAGCATGTAGGGTAGAGCTAAGATATTGAGAGTTGACTCAGCCCTTTTGGCCTCTCCTAAAACCCAAAGACTATTTGTAAACATGCAGGAATTTGGGTTGGCCCACACACAGAAAAACAGATAGGTAAACACATAGACATGCAGATACACAAACACACACACACACACACACACACACACACACAGGCAGAGTTCAGCCTCCAGTTTCCTGAGCAGGTACTTAGCTTATAGAGCTTATATAGCCTAGAGATTAGCTACCTCTTAAAGGAAGGAAACTCC
>NW_012116266.1:760836-766419 GCF_000951035.1 Colobus angolensis palliatus
GTCTCTACTAAAAATACAAAAAATTAGCCGGGCGTGGTGGCGGATACCTGTAGTCCTAACTACTCAGGAGGCTGAGTCAGGAGACTGGTGTGAACCTGGGAGGCAGAGCTTGCAGTGAGCCAATATCATGCCACTGCACTCCAGCCTGGGCGACAGAGCGAGACTCCATCTCAAAAAAAATGCACACCACATAAAACTTGTACACAAATGTTCATAGAAGCAGCATTTGTAATAGCTAAAAAGTAGAAACAACTTAATTGTCTATCAACTGATGAATGGATAAACAAAATGTAGGATATCCAGACAATGGAAAATTATTCAGCTATAAAAAGAAAAAAAGTACTGATACATGCTGCAACATGTATTAACATTGACAACATGCTAACGGAAAGAAGCCAGACACAAACCACATATTACATGATTCTATTTATATAAAATGTCCAAAATAGGCAAATCCATAGAGACAGAGAATAGATTAGTGGTTGTCTAGGGCTTGGGGGAAGGAGGAAAAGGAGTTACTACTCATTGGTATACGTTTCTTTTTGGGGTGATGAAAATGTTCTGGAATTAGATTGTGGTAATGGTTGCATGGTCTTATGAGTACACTAAAAATTAGTGAATTGTATACTTTAAAGGGGTGAGTTTTATGTTATGTGAATTATATTGCAATAAAATATGTTTAATGGCTGAGCATGGTGGCTCACACCTATAATCCCAGTGCTTTGGGAGGTGCAGGTGGGTGGATCACTAGAGGAAAAGAGTTTGAGACCAGCCTGACCAACATGGCAAAACCTCACCTCTACTAAAAATACAAAATTAGCTGGGCGTGGTGTCAAATTCCTGTAATCCCAGCTACTCAGGAGGCTGAGGCACAGGAATCACTTGAACCTGGAGGCTGAGGTTGTAGCGAGTGGAGATCACGTCACTGCACTCCAGCCTGGGTAACAGCAAAACTGTCTCAAAAAAAAAAAAAAATCATGTTTAGTAAAGAATTTCTAAATGCCTAAATGCTTCTAACTGAGTATATCATACACTGGGCCACAAAACAAGTCTCAATTAATTTTGAGACTATACCAAGTATGTTCTCTGGCACATGGAATTAAAGATTCACAGTAGAAAAAAATACGATTAGTTAGGCATGGTGGTGCACCCCTGTAATCCCAGGTACTCGGGAGGCTGAAGCAACAGAATTGCTTAAACCCAGGAGGCAAAGGTTGCAGTGAGCCAAGATCACACCACTGCACTCCAGTCTGGGCAACAGAGTGAGACGTCATCTCAAAAAATATATATATATATATATACACACACACACACATATATGAATATATATGAAACCCCAAAACATTTGGAAATTAGACAATATATTTCTAAGCAACTCATGGGTCACAGAAGGATGCACAAGGGAAATTTTAAAATATTTTGAAATGAATGAAAATGACACCACTGCACTCCAGTCTGGGCAACAGAGTGAGACGTCATCTCAAAAAAAAAATATATATATATATACACACACACACACATATATGAATATATATGAAACCCCAAAACATTTGGAAATTAGACAATATATTTCTAAGCAACTCATGGGTCACAGAAGGATGCACAAGGGAAATTTTAAAATATTTTGAAATGAATGAAAATGAAATATAAAACATATAAAAAACTGCTAAAGTAGCACTTAGAATGAAATTTATAACTATAAATACCTGTATCAGAAAAGAAGAAAGCTCTGAAATCAATACCATAAAATTTCACCTTACGAAACTAGATAAAAAAAGAGCAAACTAAATCCAAAGCAAGCAGAAGGAAGGAAGCAGTTATCAATGAAATGGTAAACAGAAAAATCACAAGTTCATTCTTTGAGAGATCAACAAAGTTACCAACCTTTTAGCTACCCTGATCAAGAAATTAAGAGAAGATACAAATTGCCAAAATCAGGAATGAAAAGAGGTACAGAAATTAAAAGAATTATAAAAGAGTATTATAAACAACGTTATACCAACAAATTAAACAAATTTAGATGAAATGGACAAATGACTAGAAAGACAAATTACCAAAACTGACTCAACAAGAAGTAGAAATATGAATAGATCTAAAACAAGTAGAGAAATTGAATTAGTAATTTTGAAATCTTCCCACAGAGAGGCCAGATGGCTTCACCAGTGAATGCTACGGAATATTGAAAGGAATAATAACAAACATTCACTCACTACTTTTATCTCCAGAATGAGATATCCAGAGTAAAATATTCAGAATGAGATACTAGAGTTGCAAAAAAAAAAAAAATTACCTGACTCCACCATATTAGGTAACAAAGAGTGTCCAGATTCATTTTTAGAATGAAGATTAGAGAGAAAGAATCCCCAAGGATAAAGATGGGTCAGTTCTCCAAAAAGATGTAACAATCCTTAATGTATGAATAGAGTCAAAATATGTAAGACAAAAACTGATGGAACTGAAAGGAGAGAGAGACAAGTTTACTGTTGTAGTTAGAGCCTTCAACACTTCTCTGTTGCTAACTGACAGGTCCAACAGGCAGAAAATCAGTAAGCATATAGTTAAACTCAACAGCACTGTCAACTAACCCGATCTAATTGACATCTCTAAAATACTTCATTGAACAACAAAATACACATTCTTCTCAAGGTCACATGGAACAGTTACCAAGAGAGACCACATTCTGGGCCATAAAAAAAAATCTGAACAAATTTAAAAGAGTAGAAATTATGCAAAGTATGCTCTCAAACCATAATGAAATTAAACTAGAAATCAGTAACAAAGATACCTGGAAAATCCCAAAATATTTGGACATTAAACAAAATACCTCGAAATAACACAAGTTGATAACGTATATCCACACAAAAGCATGCATATGGATATGTATAGCATATGCTTTATTCATAATCACTGAAAACTGAAAGCAGACAAGATGTCCTTCGGTACCTGAACGCATAAACTGTGGCATATCCATACAATGGAATATTATTCAGCAACAAAAGAAATGAGCTGTCAGGCCACAAAGAGACATGGAGGAAACCTAAACGTATATCACAAGTGAGCAAAGCCATTCTGAGAAGGCTACATACTGTACTATGTGATTCCAACTATATGACATTTTGGAAAAGACAAAACTATACAGACAGTAAAAAGATCAGTGGTTACAGGGATTTGGGGGCTGGGGAGGGATGACTAGGTGAAACACAGGAGATTTGTAGGACAGTGAAACTATTCTGTATGATGCTTCAGTGGTGTATACATGACATTATACATTTGTCAGAACCTGTGGTTTCATACATCACAGAGTGAGCCTTAACTGAAATGGCAGACTTCAGTTAATAATGATATATCAATATTGGTTCACTAATTTTGTAACAAATGTATCATAGGATTGCAAAATGTTGTTAATAAAGACAACACAACAGGAGGTGGTGGGGTGGAATATGGGAACTCTGCCCAATTTTTCTGTAAATCTAAAACTATTCTAAAAATTAGTCTATTATTAATAAAAATTTAAAAATTGTTCAATTGAACAGTTGACTCTAAGATCAAAGATGAACAATTTTTAATAAACCTTATTGGAACAATTTTAGGCTCATGGAGAAATCACAGAAATAGTACGGAGTTCCCATATACCACACACTCAGTTTCCCCTATTAATATTTTCGTTAGTATAGTACATTTGTTACAATTAACGAACCAATATTGATAGAGTATTAGTAGCTAAAGTTCATAGTTTTTTCAGATTTCCTTAGTTTTCACCTACTATCCTTCTTCTGTTCCAGGATACCACATTGTATGTAGTTGTCACACCTCCCTAGGCTCCTCTTGGCTGTGACAGTTTCTCAGACCTTGTTTTTGATGACCTTGACAGTTTTGAGGAGTACTGGTCAGTATTTTCTAGAATATCTCTGTTGGATATGCCTGATGTTTTTCTTACGTGTAGAGTCAGTTTTATGGGCTTGGGGAGGAAGGCCATAGAGGTAGTGCCATTTTCATCACATCATATCAAGGGAGCATACGATCAACATGACTTATCACTGTAGTGTTTGTGTCAGGGTGCTCCACGTGAAGTTCCTCTTCCTCCCCCTCTTTCCATGCTATTCCCTTTGGAAGGAAGTCACTATGTGTAGCCCACACTTAAGGAGTAGGGAGTTATGTTCCACCCCTTTGGGAGCCAAGTATGGATAAAGTTATTTAGAATCCTTCTACACAGGAGATGTATCTCTTCCTCACTTATTTTTTTCAGTTGTTTGTTTATATCAGTATGGACTTGTATCCCAGCACTTTGGGAGGCCGAGGCAGGCAGATCACGAGGTCAGGAGATTGAGACCATCCTGGCTAACACGGTGAAACCCCGTCTCTACTAAAAATACAAAAAATTAGCGGGGTGTGGTGGCGGGAGTCCTGTAGTCCCAGCTACTCAGTTCATTTATACTTTGGGTTACAGTCCAGTTCTATATTTTATTGTTCAGACTGTCCCAGCTTTGGCCATTCAAGCTCTCAGTAGACTCCTTTGTTCCCTTGACATACCCCACTCATTATGGGATTTTTGCTGGGGGGAGCAAAAATGGGATTTTGTTTTTGATTTGGTTTCGTTTTCAGCATTTCCTTACTTTCTGGCACTACGAGATGCACCAGGCTCATCTTACTTTTTTCCTGCCCTAATCCTAGGAACAGACATGTGTCCAGGGAGCCTTGGTTTCTTTTGTTAAAGAATGACATTAGAAACTGAGATCTAGGCACTGGGTTTTGCACACATGTTTAAAGCCCTCAGTTCCTGGACTTGTGCCTTGACTGGGGTGGAGGTGCTGCCCTCTGACTGTACATCAGAATCTTTTTTGAGACTTGGCTTTTAAAACTCCAGAATCTGTATCTTCAAGGATTCTGTATGATTATGAATCACCCCAGAAAAAAGAATCACTCCTCTAAGGTAGCTGTGGTCATAGTTAAGATGCTAGATTCTCACCAAAATAACCACATTATCATAGCTGTAGGTTCATAGGGACCTTTACTCAGTAGTAAAAACTATAGAGAATCCTCCCTCTTCCTTGATCAGATGCAGTTCTCTAAGCTTGTACAAATGTCTGAGTCAGAAGGAACATAGGCCAGCTTTCCTGGAAGTCCAGGTTAACACTTTTCAGAAACCTGTTGAGCTTTCTCTTGGTATTGTTCAGTTTCCAGTTAAACACCAAGAGTGGTTTATACAACCCTGTGACAAGGCAAAAAGAAACACTAATAAAAAATTTATTAAAAGAAAATTTTAGTCAGAAATACTGAGTTGCTGATTCAAAACATGTCTATAAAAATGTTTTAAATAAATGTGATAAATAAAAATAGATTTGAATAGTGAAGTAAATTTTAAAATCTCAGTGTAACTGAAATCTTTATGGATTAAGTAATACGATGTGTGGGATTTGCTTCAGGATTATCTGATGATGGGGTAGGGGGATGATACAGATGAAAGACATTTCAATGTATTGGCCGGGCGCGGTGGCTCACGCCTGTAATCCCAGCACTTTGGGAGGCCGAGGCAGGCAGATCACGAGGTCAGGAGATTGAGACCATCCTGGCTAACACGGTGAA
>NW_012116266.1:767478-778569 GCF_000951035.1 Colobus angolensis palliatus
GCTAATTTTGTATTTTTAGTAGAGACGAGGTTTCACCATGTTGGTCAGGCTGGTCTCAAACTGCTGACCTCTGGTGATCCACCCGCCTCAGCCTACCAAAGTACTGGGATTACAAATGTGAGCCTGACCCTAATAAATAATTTATTGAGCATATCATGTATGTGCATTGGGCTAGGTTCTGGAGACACAGTGAACACAGCATGCTACTTGCTCACAAAGAGTTGAGTTTACTAGGGACAGACAGGCCAGTAGGCAGTTCTGTGAAAGTGTGGGAGGAGCACAGTCGAGGGGCGGACCTGAAGCTCCCAGAAGGGCTCCATCGTCCACAGAAGTGATGTGCATGTTGAGTGAGAAAGATGTTCCACAGTTTCCAAAAGTATTAGGGAGCTCTGTGTTTTTTGGGTTTGGGTTTTTGTTTTGTTTTGTTTTTTCTTTTTTCTTTTTAAATTTTAGATTCGGAGACCCATATGCAGATTTATTACAAGGATATGTGGCATGATGCCGAGGTTTGGGTTTTCATTGATCCCGTCACCTATATAGTGAACATAGTACCCAACAGGAAGTTTTTCAGCCTTTCCCTGTCTCCCTCCCCTCTTTTGAGTCCCCAGTGTCTATTGTTCCCTCTGTCTATGTTGAACTCTGAGTCACTGATTTATGTTCTTCAGTACTAGAATATACTCAGTTTTAATGTGTTCATTTGATTATGACTATATAGCAAACATTCGTCAACTCCTTCAGGCTTTTCCTTATTAAATTAATTATTATGCAGGAGGAAGTTTCATGACTATGTAATTTGAAAATATACCCCTAGTATTTTAGGACCCCACCTCTGGCAGTTATAGAGAAGGTGCTGGGATTGTAAGGGAATGGCACTGACATTTATTAGTACTAGTGCCAGCAACTTATATATCTTATCTAATTTTTCTGCCAGACCTCTGAGGAAATAGTGTTACTTTCATTTTAATAATGAAGAAACCTAGGTTCAGAGAAGTCAATTAACTTGGCCCTAGAGATAAGGCCAAAACTTGAATCCAAGTACATCTGACTCCAAAATCCATGTTTTTTCCATTATATCTCACTGCTCCTTCTGTACCTGTAGTCTTCAAAACATTTTGCCATATACCCCCTCAAATCAATTTGAAACAAGTATGTCCCTCTGTCATTAAAGAATTCTCCTCCAAAACTGCTGTTTTGAAATGTCGTTTTATTTACTGCCCTGGGAGTCTTGACACTCAGAGCAGTAAGCCATGATTAGATTGGTTTGGGGGAAAGATATGCCTTCCTTCTGTAAAATGTCCAGCGTACTGTTGTGGAGACAGCAGCAGAGCTTCCACCTCCTGTGCATCGCTTGGCAGGTCAGGTTCGGCAAGGGGTGCCTATGAAGCTGAGGATCTGCCTAAACTAGACTTCCATAGGCAAATCCCTGTTTGTTGCACCAAAGCAAACTCCCCTCCATTCAGAAGATAATGCTGACAGTTTTACCTTGAGATATCCTTTCTTCTCAAACACACTTTTTTTTTTTGAGATGGTTTCACTCTTCTTGCCCAGGCTGGGGTGCAATGGCACGACCTCAGCTAACTGCAACCTCTGCCTCCTGGGTTCAAGCAATTCTCCTGACTCAGCCTCTGGTGTATCTGGGATTACATGCACCCACCACCACGCCCCACTAATTTTTCTGTATTTTTAGTAGAGACTGGGTTTCATCATGTTGACCAGGCTGGTCTCGAACTCCTAACCTCAGGTGATCCACCTGCCTCGGCCTCCCAAAGTGCTGGGATTATAGACATGAGCCACTGCACCCGGCCTCAAACACAAATTAAATACATACCTCTCTTTAACCTAAATAGAAAAACCCTAAAACCCAGATTGCAAGATTTTTAAATACAATAAGAATATACTGAATCATAAAACTGCTTTACTAAAGCCTTATCAAGCATTTATCCTCCTAGAGGACTACAAGGAAAGCATAGCCTTCGGAGAGATAAACATTTTGATAAAACAATGATAAAATTCCATGTCCTAAAAAAACAGAAATGACAAAACATGCCCTCCTTGATTGCGAATAAGAAGGAAGGGCTCTAACTTTTAAGAATTACAAATCAGAAGATTAGCCTGACACTACTCTACAATTTAAGGGAAAACAATGAATATAAAAGCAAAAAAGTCACATATATCCACAAAATGACCCAGGATTTAGATTTTTTTAAAATCCTTAAATTGCCTCCTATGCAGCTTTCTTTCTGACATCTTTACACATCCCTAATCTTCTCTTGTTATTAAGATCCCCTTCCTAATGCTGCTAAGAAGACAATCCTGCTTTCTACATTTCTGCGAAGATGCTATTTCTGAATCTTAAAATGCTTCGAGATTACAAGTACATAAACACTTCATCTTAAAAACCCTCAGTGTGCATTTTTAACATGGGACTTACAAAATAAACCAACTGTGATAAATCAGTTCCATCATTTCTGTCCTGTCCATTTGGCTTTCATGAGTTTTTCATGTGACATGTAACTCATCCTCTTAGAGTTTTCACTATGAAGAACGTTGCACTTAAGGACTTTATGGGCCGGGCACGGTGGCTCAAGCCTGTAATACCAGCACTTTGGGAGAGCGAGACGGGCGCATCACGAGGTCAGGAGATCGAGACCATCCTGGCAAACACGGTGAAACCCAGTCTCTACTAAAAAAATACAAAAAACTAGCTGGGCGAGGTGGCGGGCGCCTGTAGTCCCAGCTACTCGGGAGGCTGAGGCAGGAGAATGGCATAAACCCGGGAGGCGGAGCTTGCAGTGAGCTGAGATCCGGCCACTGCACTCCAGCCTGGGCGACAGAGCGAGACTCCGTCTCAAAAAAAAAAAAAAAAAAGACTTTATGACCTTTATGCCACTTGGCACTGTATTTAAATGTGAGTATTCTATGAGAAGATTCTACTGAAACTGATTTTAGTATCCTCCATCTGGTAGGCATTTTCTATGGTTTGAATATGGTTTGTCCCCAGAAAAACTTGTTGAAGCTTGGTCCCCAGTGTAGAGGTGTTGGGAGGTGGTGCCTTTAAGAGGTGATGAGGTCATTAACATGGATTAATCTCTTTCTGACAGGAGTGGAGGAGTTCTGGAGGGAATGGGTTAGTTCGGTGACAGGGGGTTGTTAGAAAGCGAGTTGCCTCCTGTGTTTGGTCCTTTTCCGCATGCCTGCTTCCCCTGCCACTTCCCTGCCGTTTGTGACGCAGCTCGAGGCCTCACCAAAAGCTGAGCAGATGCCAGTGCCATGTTTCTCAGACCTCCCAGCCTCCAGAATCAGGAGCCAAATAAACTTTAAAAATAAATTTTCCCTGTCTCAGGTATTCTGTTTTACCAACACGAAATGGACTAAGCATTACATAAATACTTACTGTTTGGTTTAAGCTTGCCTAAGTATATATGCATTCATAAGAACACTGACAATGTTTTTTAAATAAACTAATTAGTTAAGGGAATATAAAATACCTCCAAAGATAGAGGAGCATAACACAAGTCTGAGGTAACACTGCAGCTTTCTATATAAGGTTGAAGCAATTGACGTACCATTTAAGGTGTTTCTCTGGTGACAGCACAAGCCTGCCCTGGTCAGCAACATTCGCTGACACCAGGGAAGGCATCAGAGGAGGTGTTCTGTGTTAGCAGGGCATCGGCAGCTCCGTGGTTACTCTTCCAAAAAGGGTTGTTTTTTAAAGCGTTGGAATTCAGAGGTGTAGACTGAGCATTGCTTGCCAGTTTTTCTTTGTGCACAAGTAATTGAGCACTCCATCACCTCTTCCAAGAAATAATGGTGGCACACAGGGCACTGAACTTATTAACACCAAATTCTTACCCGCTTACCACTTGACTTAGCATACTCTACTACTACATCTAGTCTGTACATCTTTTTTTTTTTTTTTTTTTTTTTTTGAGACAGAGTCTCACTCCATGGCCCAGGCTAGAGTGCAGTGGCATGATCTCGGCTCACTGCAACCACCACCTCCCAGGTTCAAGCAGTTCTCCTGCCTTAGCCCCCTGAGTAGGTGAGATTACAAGTGGGCACGTCCACGCCTGGCTAGTTTTTGTATTTTTAGTACAGACGGAGTTTCGCCATGTTGGCCAGGCTGGTCTCAAGCTCCTGGCCTCCAGTGATCTGCCCGCCTCGGCCCCCCAAAGTGCTGGGATTACAGGCGTGAGCCACCACGCCCAGCCAGTCTGCACACATTTAAAGAATATTTTCTACGTCAGTCTTGAGAACAAACATCAGCCTCATGGAGAAGTGCACAGCAGATGAGCTTCTAAACAGGGTTTATCTACTTTTTCATTTTTAAAATATGTTTTGTCAGGTAGCCTTACCAAAAAAGAAGGCCTCCCATGAGCCTTAGTCCAAGCCCCATTGCTTTCATCCATCTGGCCAAACTTCAGAAATGTCCAGGTTGTCCTGAAGAGCATAGAGACTCCTCCTAACACGCACGACGCTTTGAATTGGTCTTTGTCATTTTCCGTTTCACTGCAATCCATACCACCCTGCTTCTGAGGACCTAAACTTGTTGGGGCATGGACTTTGTTCTTTGCCTTGGCACTTTCTTCCCTTCTTTAAGGCTCATGTACACATGAAGCTTCAAATACCTAATTGTACTCAAACCTTTTAAAGCCTTGTTTAAAAAGAGGAATCTGCTTTATTATAAAATGTAGAACTACTTCTTCCCATAGATGATGCTGAGATGCCTAGTTGTTCTCAGCACAGCTTGAACAATCAATCCATCAAGAGCTGTGTTTTCTGTTGCCCTGTTACCCGTAGATGTGCCCCTGGGCACAGCGCATGGAGAAGGCTCCAGGGAGGCTGAATGTGGAGATGGTTTTGCCTAAAGTTGTCACATATGTGCCAAAAAAACATCAAGCCCCAGATGTGTCAGTAACCTTACAAAGACTCTTTCATTTTTCTGAGGAACCAGTTGTAGTTTGTCACTTTTTGAAAGAGACTTTCATGTTAAGTGTTTAGGCGAGAATTTTTTGGTGGGGAAGGGGTGGAGACAGAGGCAGGTGGAACAAAACTCCTGAGGAGAAGGGGAGAGAAAGCACTGCCCAGAAGCTGGGCTTTCCCCATGGCTTCCTATTTGCTCGGCCTTCGTTTCTGTGAGTCCTTGCACAAACAGACTGAATACCTGGATTATGCCCTCATCTGGACTCAAATACACATACATTACGTACCCTTTTCTCCCTAATCAGCCTGACACATTCCTTTGTTGGTAAATGGTTCCAAAACAAACACTGTCAGGGCACCTAATTAGCAGGTTTGTGGGCTGCGCTTGGCAGTCTTGTTACATCCTGTTCAACAATAGAGAACAACAGCCTTGGCTAGGCCGGGCTTCAGGGAGGGAGCAGCTTCCCCCAATGTATATGCCATTTTTTAATGATATTTCCTTTCTGTGGCTTTTCTTGGGAAGCAGCCACTCAGTGAGTATTGCAGTGAGGTGTGGGATCCTAGAAGCAGCTAAAGGAAACTTGTGCTCCTCTGTAGAGTACCTTTTCAGAGGAGCTGTTTGTTTCTAATCATTCTTTTCTTTCTCTGGAATTGAAGAGGAACTTTCTCAGTGGTTCTCTAATACCAATGGTGGAGGACCAGACTCCCGTTTGTGTTTGAGAATTATAAACTAACAGAGATAGAAGGGACTGTGGGGACCCTTTAGACATTTTGGAGGTGGGAAACTTGAAGCCCAGACAGCTCACGTGTCTTGTGCATGGCAGAGGCAGGGTGATGACTCCCCAGATGGAATTTGACCCTTCTTCAGCTCTGACTGCCCACTTCTAAATGTGTTTATTGTGTCAATGACAGTTTTCTTTAATGAAAATGCTTCAGCACAATGCTAGTTTTTCTGGATTTTAAACTTTGGTCAAAGAGTAACTTGGTAAATAACATTTCACCTTGGCCTGGTGGCTTCTGTATTCACACGTCAAAATGTTTCAGAATGTCTGCTAACATAGCTGAGACTTTTGTGAAACCCTCAGGGCTGACCTGGCCCTTTATGCCATTAAGCCACTTGATAAATATGGTGCATTTATAAACACAATCCTAGCTGCTAAAGCCACCATTGTGTTTTGAGGCCATCTGGTCACTTGAATAGATGGCTGTCACCTAGACACATTTCTTACCAAGCTTCTAGTTAGGTGTCTGGTTAATATTGTGTTGATCATCTTAGCTTTGTGCATTTCAGGCAGCTTAATTTTTTTGCTGTTCATCGTTTAACTCATTTCAAGTTTCTAACTATAAAATTAGTTGATATTTATTATAGAAAATTTGAAAAGTACACAAAATTAAAGAAAATATTCTCCATTATTTCTCCATTTTTTCTACACATCTGTATTTTTAAATGAAGTTGGAATCATATTGAATATACAATTTTATATCCAGCATTTTTTATCGCATTGTATCAGAACCAGAAAAATAGTCACATTTAATCTATAAACTTCTATTAATGGGTACTTTTAAAGGAAAAATAATTTTTTTTTTTTTTTCTTTGAGACAGGATCTGGCTCTGTCATCCAGGCTGGAGCAGTGGCACCATCTCGGCTTGCTGCAACCTCTGCCTCCCAGGCTCAAACGATCCTCTCACCTCAGCCTGCCGAGTAGCTGGGGCTACAGGTGCTCTCCACCATGCCCAGATAATTTTTGTATTTTTTTGTAGAGATGGGTTTTCACCATGTTGCCCAGGCTGGAGGAAAAAAATTTTAATTGGCTCTAAAATCTTTAAGATCCATCGAATAAACACAGGCACGCCAGTCCATAAAAAGATCACTGGGCCGGGCGCAGTGGCCCACGCCTGTAATCCCAGCACTTTGGGAGGCCAAGGCAGGTGGATCATGAGGTCAGGAGTTCAAGACCAGCCTAGCCAATATGGTGAAAGCCCATCTCCACTAAAAATACAAAAATTAGCTGGGTGTGGTGGCGGGTACCTGTAATCCCAGCTACCTGGGAGGCTGAGGCAGAGAACTGCTCGAACCCGGGAGGCGGAGGTTGCAGTGAGCCGAGATCTCACCACTGCATTCCAGCCTGGGCAACACAGGAAGACTCCATCTCAAAAAAAAAAAAGGTCACTGGAATAGGAACAAAGAAGTCTCGATGTCATTCCTAGCCACTAACTTGTTGTGTGACCTTTGACAAGCCACCACTCCTCTGGACCTTCATAGCCGGCATATGGCACTGTTTTAAGCTTTTATTGACAAAAGGAGTAAGATCTTTGCTTCCGCTCCATTGCTCAGCATTTTGTATTTGTGTTTGATAGTTTGTCATGATGTTTTCAGTAAAGTTGGCTGATTTTTTTTCTATTTACTGAAAGGGATTTAGATACAAATCCAAATTGCAATTCAGTCCACCGCTTTGAAATAACGTAAGCACCGTGAGGAAATAGACTTTTTATATTTTGCTCACTGCTCCATCTAAGACAACACTTAGTAACTGCTCAATAAATAATTCATGAATGAATAGAGTGTTTGCTTTATTCTGTAATTTTAACTATAATCTGTAGTTATTAACATATTTTCTTTTAAATGGCTTTTAAAGTGATTTCAGGAAATTCATTATTTAAGTAGGCATTACCAAGATATGTGACTTTGTTGAGTGATGGCTAACATTCTTATCATATGTTCGAGACAGATGTGTTTTACTGGGTCAATGGAGACTTTAATGTCAGGAGAGAGATGGTGTAAAAAATGTAAGCTTTGCTAAGCTACTCAGATAATTTCATTTTCAAAACATCTTTTAGGGCAGTTCTTAGCATGTGCTTTTTCTTCCCCATGGGACTGTAAATAAGTAACCTGAACACACAATAGGAAAGAGAAGGAGTATTTACCTTTCCAAACAAAATGTGTTGACTTTTCGGACTGAGCAGTATGTTCTGAAATGAACTGTTCTATGCTTTAGAATTACAAAGGATACAATAGTATCTTGGTTTTGTCAATATATGTTTGTTATTTTTGAGACTTCTTTCATACAACTAATTATAGGAGTACAAATAGTAATACCTCATTAAATTTGTCTTTCAAAAAAATCTTTTTTAAGTATCTAATATATATTATCACACCTTTACTAAGCCCCTGCAGAATTCTGAATATTTAAACCACTCAACAATGCTACCTCAGGAAACATCTTCACAACTATCTAGAGCTACCATTAATAATTATCTTTTCAGCTCCTGATGCTTTCAGGGCACTTAAAATAGAGAGAAAGGTGCAGCCCGTGTTAACTCTGTGTACAAAGTTATACCAGAGCGTAGAACCTTTGTAGAGCCGGGGGAGCTTAGCAGTGTTCTGCCCATGTCTCCCACCTCCTTGGAAGCCAGAATCCCCCTCCAAACCACACCTGGAGCTACTGGAAGATTCAGGCTGCTGAATCCTTTCTGCCCTACTCTCTTGTCACAGCAGTAGTGCTGAAATCTGGGGAACCCACAAACCAACCCAGAGGGGGTAAAGGATTCTGCCCCCTACCTTTAACTAGTCTCACTTACGGTGGTGGTTGATGTGTAGTTGGGATCATCACCACTACATTTAATGGGGAGAATTTTGTAGCCTTTTGATGAGAAAACAAGGGAAGATAGCATTAAAAAGTAATTCATATGACAAATAAATGTGTGAATTGTTATTTTATAAAACCAATAGCATTATAGAGTACACAAATAATGAACCTGGTTCAAAGACTGCCTTGGAAATATTGGAAGCCACTAACTTGAACTGATTTAACTTAGACTGAAAGATCTAGTTTGACTCTGAGAATTGGGAGGTTGAAGTATCTTAAGACCATTCTTTGAAAATGGAGTTAAATCCTACTTTTTTTTTCTTTTCTTTTTTTTTCTTTTTTTTTTTTTTCTTGAGACAGGGTTTTACTCTGTTGCCCAGACTTGAGTGCAGTGGCACTATCAGGGCTCACTGCAACCTCCACCTCCCAGGCTTAGGTGACCCTCCAGCCTCAGCCTCCCAGGCAACTGGGACTACAGATGCACGCCACCATGCTTGGTTAGTTTATCTGTGGAGACAAGATCTCAATATGTTGTTCAGACTGGTCTCCAGCTCCTGGGCTCAAGCAATCCTCCTGCCCTGGCCTCCCAAATTGCTGGGATTACAGGCATGAGCCACCACTCCCGCCCCAAATTCCACTTTTTTTTCTAGAAAGCGAATCTTTGATGGTGGAGAGAAAGGAAATTTAAATGAAAAGACTGGGGAAAAAGCAATTTATATCAATGATTGGAAAGAAAATCTTCAAACTCTGTAGATTGCAAAGAGACAAGCAAATTTCCCTTGGTAGCAGAAGACACAGGAGTCGGGGAGGGAGCATGGCATGGAATGAGCTCAGAGGCCTGAGGTAACAACCTCTTGGGCGGAGCATGGTTTTCCTGCAGTGCTTGAAATAAGCACCAGCTCAGGGGCTTAGGGACAGAAATGATGTGAATGTCAAAGCAGCAAGTAAAATGACTTTTCCCTTCCTCTGGCTTCCCTAAAAGCACATTTAAGATATGCTGTTTAAAAGTGAGAGATCTAGTTAGGGGGACTTTAATACTTACAAAGTACCTACAAGCAGTACTCGAGTCTCCTTCTCCCGGGCTAACCCCCCCCCGCCATTAGTTTGTTACCTCACTTTTTCTCAGAGAGGTGTCTGGGGAGTTTGCTCAGGCAGGCTGCTACCCAAAGACAATGAAAAGGAAAAGCCCCTGGTGCGGTGGCTCAACACTTTGGGAGGTCAACACTTTCGGAGGCCAAAGGAGGCCAACACTTTGTGAGGCTGAGACAGGCGGATCACTTGAGCCTAGGAGTTTGAGACCAGCCTGGGCAACATGGCGAGACCCCATCTCTCCAAAAAATACAAAAATGAGCCAGCTGTGGTGGTGTGCACCTGTAGCTTCAGCTATGCTGGTAGCTGGGGTGGGAGGGAAGATCGCTTGAGCCCAGGAGGCGGAGGTTGCTGTGAGCCGTGATTGCACCACTGCACTCCAGCCTGGGTGATGGAATGGGACCCTATCTCAGTAAAACAGAAAAAACTTAGTTCTTACTTAGCACAGCTGGATGTTTCAGCCTAAGTTAGAAGCTCAAATTGGCCTCCCAATGTGACTGCTGCTCCCTTTGAGAGATTCCTTTGCTGAAATACTGCTATTTAGCCTTCTCTATCATATTTCTGTTTTATGAGTATGTGTGGTGTTGAAAAAAATAAGGTTTTCAGTGACTTCTTACATATCAGCTTATGGCTTGTGCCTGCAGCAGAACTGTTCTTATTATTGTGACTATCGGTTCCATCCAACATTTACCAATACGCAGAATGGAAGCAAAAGTTCCAATGAATATTCTCACTAAATGAAAGGGACTGCTAAAATATGCTTTGCTGTTCGGGCCTTCCCTCCTTCCCTCCTTCAATGTTAATATATATCAGGCTGAAAGCATTATTGCAGTATTTGTCCAAGGTAATACATGTTTGGTTCATGCAAAGTAGAGTAATTTTAATTATTAAAAGTTTATATATTATTAAACAATTGAACCATGTTTGCTAATTTTATAAACATACAATCAGTCTAATTAGTTTAACCCACCAAACTTGTACCTTTATCCTTATATAAAAATGAAAAGCATCTGAGATTTTCAGAAAGTCCAATATCTAAAGCCAAGATTAATTCTTAACTACCTGAGGTGTTTATTATACAGGTGCATCTCATTTTAAATAAACCTTATAAATAAAACTATAATATAAAGATCGGGGCAGTAAACTTCCCTAGTATATTTAATATACAATTATATAGAATTTGACTTCTCAAAGTTTTATGTACATGAAGGGAGACCTTCTATTAGGTATAAAAATGTATTGTCAAACAATATAATGGGAATAAGGATACAAAGATCACTAGAACAAGAGTCAAAAAGATTCAGAAAGTATGGAAATAGACCCAAGTAATATGGGAATTTAATCATGATAAAGGTGGCATAGCAAATTGGTGGAACAAAAAAATGTATAATTCCAGCCGGGCGCGGTGGTTCAAGCCTGTAATCCCAGCACTTTGGGAGGCCGAGACGGGTGGATCACAAGGTCAGGAGATCGAGACCATCCTGGCTAACA
>NW_012116266.1:778844-782428 GCF_000951035.1 Colobus angolensis palliatus
CCATAAAAGGAATTGGGAACTAATTAGCCATTTGGAAAAAGAAAAATAATGCTGCCCATACTCCTTACATCAAGATAAATTCTAGGTGGATCAAAGATTTTAATGTAAAAATAAATGAAGCCCACAAAATACTAGAAATATACTAGAAAGAAACGGTGGTGAATACATGTGTGTGTGTGTGTATAGATATTTTTTTTTTCTTTTTTTCTTTTTTTTTTTTTTTGAGATGGAGTCTCTCTCTGTCACCCAGGCTGGAGTGCAATGGCACAATCTTGGCTCACTGCAACCTCCGCCTCCTGGGTTGAAGCCATTCTCGTGCCTCAGCCTCCCAAGTAGCTGGGATCGCAAGCGCGCGTCACCATGCCCGGCTAATTTTTGTATTTTTAGTAGAGACGGGGTTTCACCATGTTGGTCAGGCTGGTCTCAAAATCCTGACCTCGTGATCCACCCACCTCAGCCTCCGAAAGGGCTGGGATTACAGGTGTGAGCCACTACGCCCAGCCTATTATTTTTAAAATATTAAAGTGTGAAAGGACTTTCTAAGCCATGGAAGCAAAATGCTTTTAAATACATAAAAAGTTGTCCGGGTGCCTGTAATCCTAGCACTTTGGGAAGCCAAAGCAGGTGGATCACTTGAGGTCAGGAGTTTGAGACCTGCCTGGCCAACATGGTGAAACCCTGTCTTTACTAAAAATACAAAAATTAGCCAGGCGTGGTGGCGCACACCTGTAATCCCAGCTACCTGAGAGGCTGAGACATGAGAATCACTTGAACCCGGGAGGCGGAGGTTGCAGTGAGCGGAGATCACACTACTGCACTCCAGCCTGAGCAATAGAGACTCTGTCTCAAAAACAAAAACAAAAACAAAAACATAAAAAGTGTTAAATGCTTAAAATTCTATAGGTAAAGACAAACATAAACAGGAAATTTGGAGAAATAATTTCAACACATGACGAAGTATTGATTTCCTTAATATGAAAGATATATTTAAAAATTAGTAAAATAGCCGGGTGCGGTGGCTCATGCCTGTAATCCCAGCACTTTGGGAGTCCGAGGTGGGCGGATCACGAGGTCAGTAGATCGAGACCATCCTGGCTAACATGGTGAAACCCCGTCTCCACTAAAAATAAAAATAAAAAATCAGCTGGGTGTGGTGGTGGGCGCCTGTAGTCCCAGCTACTCGGGGAGGGTGAGACAGGAGAATCGCTTGAACCTGGGAGGCGGAGGTTGCAGTGAGCCGAGATCGCTCCATTGCACTCCAGCTTGGGTGACAGAGCGAGACTCAGTCTCAAAAATTAAATAAATAATAAAAATTTGTAAAATATCAATAGAAAATGGGCAGAGAACATGAACCAATTTACTGAAAGAATATGCAAATGACCAAAAACTGCATGAACAACATATTATAATTAAAGCAAAATTAGATTTTAACCTATTATGAGAAAGTATTAATAGATATGAAATGTAAAGTCCTATGTAAAAACAATAGTTGGCTGGGCATGGTGGCTCACACCTGTTATCACAACACTTGGGGAGGCCAAGGCAGGAGATCCACTGAAGCCAGGAGTTTGAGCCCAGCCTGGGCAATATAGCAGAAACTTGTCTCTGCAAAAACAATGTTTTCTTTAATTAGCCAGTCATAGGGGCACACACTTGTAGTCCTAGCTATTAATACTTGGAAGGCTGAGGTGGGAGGACCCCTTGAGTCCAGCAGTTCGAGGCTGCAGTGAAATATGATCACACTTGCACTCCAGCCTGGGCAACGGAGCAAGACCCTATCTCTAAAACAAAAAACAAAACCCACATTAGTTAATATCACCTCCTATTTTCATTTTGCAAAGTTCATATTTTTTGTTTTAAATATATTATATGACAAATAAGAGTCCTGCTGTCCTTACCAATGGTTAACTTAGAAGTGTACTTCTCAAACTTTTGTGTTCATCAGAATTCCAAGGAGGACTTGTTAAAACACAGATTGCTGGGCCCCACCCCAGAGTTTATGATTCACTAAGTCTAGAGGGAGACCCAATAGTTAGCCTTTATTTTATTTATTTATTTATTTATTTAGAGACAGGGTCTCACTCTCTTGCCCAGGCTGGAATGCAGTGGCACCATCACGGCTCACTGCAGCCTCGACCTCCCAGTCTCAAGCAATCTTCCCACCTCAGCCTCCCCAGGAGCTGGGACCACAGGTGTGCACTACCATACCCAGCTAATTTTTTTCTATTTTTGTAGAGATAGCATCTCCCTATGTTGCCCAGGTCTTGAACTCCTTTCTAACACGTTCTCTAGTGATGCTGGCTTGGCTGCATCACATTTGGTCCAGGGACCACACTTTCAGCACAACCAGCCTAGAATAAATTGAGTATTAGAAAATTATGGTTACCATCTTTTAAGAGCATTGTCTTAGACAGACAAATAGAATAATCTAAAGTAATGGCAAAACAGTTTAGGTCTTTTATTTAAATGCCTTTCTCCTAAATTTACGTCAGTAACCAGTAACTTATTCCTAAGCAACTAATCATGCTGCTCATAAAAAGAAATAATAATGTAACAGGAAGATACGCACCCAAGACTCTGAATGGGACTCTATTATTTCTTTTTAAAAGACTTACCTCAAAAACTTGCCAGGTAAATGTTTCAATTTTACATTAAAAAGGTAGACTGATAAATCATGAGAAGTTCATATATAAACCAAGATCATTTGTTTGAATCTGCATTGGCCCAATAATCTCATATTCACTCCCTTCATCTTAGATGTAGCAAGACAATTCTAAACACCCCTTGGGCTCTTAGGCATTTTAAACCACTTTAGGAATTTCTACAGAAAACCATTTCTCTTGTTTATAGTTCTCTATGGCTACAATTATAATATAGTCCAACTTTTTCCCAGAAATGGTTGAAAATGTTTAAATCCTCCATCAGTTCCTTTACTTTGTCTAATATTAAACAGATTTGCCTAAATACCAAGATGGGCATTTGTTTCTTGAGAATTATATTAATTACCAGATGAACCTTAAAATAAAAACTTAGAAGCATCAGAAATATTCATTTTCCCTATCCCAAGAAAACTATTTCATCAAGGTGAAATCTAGTATAATTTTATACGCATTGTTAGAATATAACTGAGAAGTTCGGTCACCATCCACAAATTAGCAAGAAGCACTCATTAAGCATTTGCACAAAAGATGACAGTGAGTTAACGTCCCCAGTAAGGTAGCAAAATTAACAAATGAATTAATTAACCCTTATTTACATTCTATTTTAAAGCCAAGATTTAAGTAAAGCTTTTGTCAAAGTTATTTAGCTGAACTTGGTTTACAAATTAAAAGTGCAAATGCTTTGTGGGCTGCCATCAGGGAAAGCCTCTCCTTAATTAACTCTGGGGCTTAAAGTGTAGATAAAAAGATCATTGCAGGACATACCAATTGTTCTTCCCGGATTTGGGTCTTAGCAGGTATTTGGGCACGTGTTGAGTAACTTAAAGGACCAAGTTGCTAGTAACAGAAATGGGGCCACATTCACGAAAACACTGGAATCAAGTAGGCTTACTAGCTCTGGAACCAGATAAACCTCCAGTTATG
>NW_012116266.1:783350-783759 GCF_000951035.1 Colobus angolensis palliatus
AAAAAAAAAAAAAAAAAAAGGGAGAAATTGCCGGGCACCGTGGCTCACACCTGCAATCCCAGCACTTTGGGAGACCAAGGCGGGTGGATCATGAGGTCAGGAGTACAAGACCAACCTGACTCCATCTCAAACAAACAAACAAACAAGCAAACAAAAACACACACACAATGGGAGAACTGTTGTAATTTTATTTTATTTTATTTTTTCGAGATGAAGTCTCACTCTGTTGCCCAGACTGGAGTGCAGTGGTGCGATCTCGGCTCACTGCTACCTCCGCCTCCCAGGTTCAAGCGATTCTCCTGCATCAGGTTCCCAAGTAGCTGGGATTACAAACATGAGCCACCACGCCGGCTAATTTTTGTATTTTTAGTGGAGACAGGGTTTCACCATGTTGGCCAGGCTGGTCTCA
>NW_012116266.1:787829-792094 GCF_000951035.1 Colobus angolensis palliatus
AGTGGCATGATCTCGGCTCACTGCAACCTCTGCCTCCTGGGTTCAAGTGATTCTCCTGCCTCAGCCTCCTAAGTAGCTGGGATTACAGGCATGCATATGGTGCTTTTATTGAAATTCAAAGTGAGATTTATGCTACCCCAAAATGGGGGAGATATTCCCCTGCTCCTATCCCAAGGAAGGGGACCAGTTTGTCAGGGCACACACAGATAATTAGGAGTGCCCCCAAGAGCATCCACAGAAGCCGAACTCCAGTCCCTGCTTCCTGGTCCCATGTCTTGTGGTGTATCCAGTGTTGACATGCACCCAGTTAACTCTGGTGCAGCGGTCCCAGCAGTTAAAACACAAACATACTTCCACATAGGCTGGTAAATGGCTGTCATCTCTAGCTGGCCCTCCTCGTCCCCACCCCCCCAAAAAAAACTTGACAACATTTAACAATTACCTTTTTTTTTGCTTGGGAAGAAGGGGTACTGATGAGGATTGGGAGAAGGCTTAAAAAGGAACCCTTAATTTTTAATTGAAATTTTATTAAATAGGGGCAAAGTCAGTTCCTTTTGGCCAAATTCCTGAGAGTCAGAGCTGTATATACTAGTTCATATAAGCTATTTCATAGCTTGATTAATCAGTGCAAATAAATAAAATAAAAAGTAATACTTTACCCCTTAAGGTTTATCTCATGCAGTCTCAGCTTATGAGTTTGAGACTCTCTGGGGAGGTGGCAAAGCTACGTTCCTACTCATTCACCCACAGAGCTTGGAGCAAGACAGTTTGGAGAGAGGAGAGCACAACCCAGAGGAGCTCCCTCAGCCCCTCAGATCCTGCACAAAATCTGCAAGTTGGAAGAAACTGTAGATATCTAACCCAAGCTTCTCTTTTACTTCTGTGGAGAGTGAGGTTTAGAGATAAAGTAACTTACCAAAGACCCCTATGACACCAAGGCCAACCTGGGCCGCGGACTCGGGGCTCCTCACTCAAGCTGAGGTCTCCTCTCTGCAGTAAGCACCCCATTGAAGTAGTATTGGTCTCCGTTTTATTGCAGAAGTTGTTGAAACTGGCCAGGCGTGGTGGCTCACACCTATAGTCCCAGCACTTTGGGAAGCCAAGGTGAATGGATCACGAGGTCAGGAGTTCGAGACCAGCCTGGCCAACATGGTGAAACCCCGTCTCTACTAAAAATACAAAAAAAATTAGCCGGGCGTGGTGGCGGGCACCTGTAATCCCAGCTACTCGGGAGGTTGAGGCAGGAGAATCGCTTGAAACTGGAAGGCAGAGGTGGCAGTGAGCCGAGATCGCACCACTGCACTCCAGCCTGGGCGACAAGAGTGAAACTCCACCTCAAAAAAAGAAAAAAAAAAACAAGTTGTTGAAACCGACTTCACAGTTGTGTAAAAGCAATTTATTTTATGAAGTAGATGTAAAAGTTTGAGCTTTGATTTGCTAGATGGCCCAGGTAGGACATAAAGAAGCAGAAAAGACCACAGAGAAACAGCCCAGAGGTTCTTGGCCAAAGAGCAAATACATGGGTCTAAGATGCACTACCAAGACGGCTTTTAGATAGAATCGAAAAGCCAGGCCAGGTGCAGTGGCTTACGCTTGTAATCCCAGCACTTTGGGAGGCCGAGGTGGGCGGATCACCTGAGGTCAGGAGTTCGAGACCAGCCTAACCAACATGAAGAAACCTCGTCTCTACTAAAAATACAAAATTATCTGGTCATGGTGGCTCATGCCTGTAATCCCAGCTACTTGGGGGACTGAGGCAGGAGAATCGCTTGAACCCAGGAGGTGGAGGTTGCCGTGAGCCAAGATTGCACCATTGCACTCTAGCCTCAAGAGCAAAACTCTATCTCAAAAGAAAAAAAGAAAAATCAGAGTGGGTTAATAGGGAGTGACTGAGTGATGCACAGAATTGTGTCACTGATATTGACTTCTTAAATGATGTTCTAAATGATTTCCATTTAGGTTCATGCAACAGCAAGTGCAGTTTTTGCCATTAGAAGTAACAGAAATCACTGTTTGGTTAATATTAATATTAGTGGTTTCAACTATTTTATCAAATGATGTGTTTAACATATGTATTTGTGAAAGCTAAATGAATAAGTACAGTACACTGGACCTTATTTGTTAGTAAGAATGTAGGCCAGCAGGTGACACTTGCAAATTCAGTGTGGGGGTCCTGTGTAAGTATCCCTGGGTACCCCCTCTGTGATGCATTTTTCACTAGATTAGGTCAAGGGTTCTCAACAGGGATGGTTTTGCCCTCCAGAGGCACTTGGCAGTGTTTGGAGATATTGCTGGTTGTCATAACTGGGAGGAGGGGGTGATGTGGCTACTGGCATCTAGTCGATAGAGGCCAGGGATACTGCTACACATCCTCTGATGCACAGGACACCCCATCACATCAAAGGATTATCACCCAAAATGTCAGTGGTGCCAAGGCTGAGATCCCTAGGTGTGAGAAAAAGTGAAGCAATGAATGTTTTCAAGAAGAAAAAAAAAAAAGAAAAACCCTTTGGATGACTTTGGTCAAGAACAAATGTCTCCCTGCAGTTACGGACACTGCAAAGGGAGGACGTCGGTCTTTGTTTGCTGTGATGTTCAGCAACATCCAACAAGCAGTGAAACTGCTCATCGCTGGACTGGATGACTCAGAAATGAAGAAACCAGCTTTCATTTGATGTATCACACAGGAACACCAAAGGGACATTTCTCTTTCATTACCTGTTGCAATTTTCAGCAGAGATGATTACATTGGTAGATTTGCCTTATATGAAAGATGTGTTCCTGAAAAGTTGTATGTGCTAAATCATATTTTAAATACAGTCAAGAAACTCAGTGAGCACTAAGGAGGACCAATGAATCTTTTTTTTTTTTTTTTTTGAGATGGTGTCTTGCTCTGTCGCCCAGGCTGGAGTGCAGTGATGCAATATCAGCTCACTACAGCCTCTGCCTCCCAGGTTTCAGCAATTCTCCTGCATCAGCCTCATGAGTAGCTGGGATTACAGGCACCCACCACCACACCTGGCTAATTTTTGTATTTTTAGTAGAGACGGGGTTTCACCATGTTGGCCAGGCTGGTCTTGATCTCCTGACCTCAGGTGATCCGCCTGCCTCGGCCTCCCAAAGTGCTGGGATTACAGGCGTGAGCCACTGCACCCGGCCAATGAATCTTTTTAAAGTAAGAAAATAAAATCCTATTCTCAAAGAGGAACACTCCCATATATTACATTTTTTAATGTAAATATTTATCCTGAACTTTACATTTTTATTACAGGGCTCCATAAATCTTATGTAAGAGAACAATTTCCCTTTCTCCTTCCTTTTCCTCCTCTTATTCTTTTCCTTTAAAGAGGAAAGGGTTGGGGGAGGGATTAACTATAGATTCTCAGAATTTGGAAAGGTCATTGATCAATCTATCCATACTACCGTTTAAAAGATACCTGCTGGGTTACAAATTGTTAGAAAATAGGATTTAGTTCTATTTTGAAATCATTAATTTTTTTTTTTATCTCATGCTTTTTTTTCAGTTACTGACCTTTGGTTAGAAAGAGCAGGTGCGCTCAGCTCTTCCATCACCCCATGGGTGTTTGTTGCACTAGAAATATCCGATAAGACTCAATCTCTTCACTCCCTGAAGCCTGGTATCAGCAGAGATAAGGGAGTGGTACTGAAGGAACCCAGCGTTTTTCCTCCTTATCAATCACTGCCCTGGGGCTACATCCCTAGATGTATAAATCACTGACTAACCCAGCAGGGGAAAGGGGGCTGAAAGGAGGAAATTTATATGATAAAGCTACCATTAGTGTCACTTTAGTGATAGAAGGTTACAGAGGTGTGACCAGTGGGGACAAAGCCATTGCCACTAGGAAGGAGCTGGCCCAGATGAGAGAGGCTCTAGAAGACATGGGTCTGACCTTTATCCTCACTGGAAGGAGGAGGGGACTGGAAAGAGGAAGATGCTAGAGGTGACCCTGCCATGTCCAGGATAGCGCCTGTGTCAAGGAGACGGGTACTAGAGTCACCTGTGAGGGGTGGCGTCTCAGCCTTTGCATAGTCCTTCCACTTACAAATATGTTTCTCTTTATTTTTTTTATTTTTATTTTTTAATTTTTTTTGAGATGGAGTCTCACTTTGTCACCCAGGCTGGAGTGCAGTGACGTGATCTCCTCTCACTGCAAGCTCCGCCTTCCAGGTTCACGCCATTCTCCTGCCTCAGCCTCCTGAGTAGCTGGGATTACAAACATGAGCCACCACGCCGGCTAATTTTT
>NW_012116266.1:792234-804656 GCF_000951035.1 Colobus angolensis palliatus
GCCTCAGCCTCCCAAAATGCTGGGATTACAGGCATGAGCCACCGTGCCCGGCCACAAGTATGTTTCTCATTTTAGTCTCACAGCAACCCAGTGAGTAGGAAAGGGTTCATCGTGAGCAGCATTTTACAGATGAGAAAACCAAAGCACCGAGAACTTAAGTGGTAACTTGCCCACTGTCACTCAGCTACAAAGAAGGATTTGTGGTTTGACATAGGTGTTCTGATCAGAAGCCCCACGTTTCCCTATGCGATGGCTCCCTGCTCTCGCTGGGATGGCCAGGCCTCAGCCAGGCAGCATGGCGCTCGGTAAGAGCCTTGGCTGGGCTGCCAGGAGCCCTGGGCTCCAGTCACAACTCTGTCTCCAACTCACCGTGTCCCCGGTAGGCAATCCCTAACCCTCTTGGAGTCTCTTTTCTCATCTGGGCAAGGAGGGGGTTGACTAAGATGTCCTCAGGTCTCCATAGTGACGTCGGTGAAGTCAGGCTGCAATGCAGCCATACAGAAGGCAGCAGGCAGCCTGAGGGGCACCCTGGCCAGAGCAGTCCTTGCTGTTTGCTAAGCACTTCCCACCATGGCCAGAAACTGGGAATACACTGCATCCGTGATGTTACCTGAGGCCCGCAGCACTGCAAGAGGTGGATGCTGTGTTGTCTCCAATTAGCTGATAAGGACACTGAAGCGCAGGAGGCTCAGAAAGGCAATGTGACTTGCTTAAGGTCATTAGTCTGCGCAGACTGTCACATGGAATACGACAGACTGGGTGGCTTAGACAACAGAAATGTGTGCCCCCAGTTCTGGAGGCCAGAAGTTTCAGATCAAGGTGCTAGCAGGGTTGGTTTCTGGCGAGGCCTCTCCTCCTGGCTTGCAGAGGACCCCTTCTCTGTGTGTGCCCACATGGCACTGCCTCTGAGGCATACGGAGTTGGGGAGAGCAAGCTCCCCGTGCTCTTCTTCTAAGGACACTTATGAGCTTGGATCAGAGTCTCACCCTCATGACCTCATTTAATCTTTTTTGTTTTTGAGACAGAGTTTTGCTCTTGTCACCTAGGCTAGAGTGTAGTGGCATGATCTTGACTCACCACAAACCACCACCTCCCGGGTTTAAGCAATTCTCCTGCCTCAGCCTCCCAAGTAGCTGGGATTACAGGTGTGCATCACCACACCCTACTAATTTTGTATTTTCAGTAGAGTCATGGTTTCACCATGTTGGCAAGGCTGGTCTCAAACTCCTGACCTCAGGTGATCCGCTTGCTTCGACCTCCCAAAGTGCTGAGATTACAGGCGTGAGCCATCGCGCCTGGCCAACCTCATTTAATCTTGATTGCCTCCTAAGCACAGTGTCTCCAAATATAGTCACATTGTGGGTAAGGGGTTCAACATATGAATAACAGGGACACAGTTCAGTTCATAGCAGTCACACAGCCAGAAATTGATGTGAAGCTCCTTGCCGGCTCGCCTCACTTGACCCAGAGAGCTAAGCTGGGGGTAGAGCTGCTGGGTGAAGGAAGTCCTGTCTTCCTGTCCCTCCACTGGAATAGGTGTACGCGCGCATACACACATACACGCACACACACTCTCTCTTTCTCCCCCTTCCAACCCCCACTCCCCCCAACAGTGTCTCTCCATCCAAGTCACTGCCTCCTCTCCAAGGTATGAGGGTGGGTAGGAAGATCTTCCTTTCACTAAGCCCTCTGGGTGCTGAATGGTGCTGGGGTAAGTCAGTGGCAGACTAGGAGATAATGTCCCCAAGACCATCCTGCAGCCAACACTGGAACTCAAGACCTATGGAAAAAGCAAAAGAAGCCTGAGGCTGAGCCCTCGGGACTGGTTCCTTCGCAACCCTCTTTGAACCCGGTCCAGTTCTGGACCCTCCCTGAATGCTGCAGGCTGAACAAAATTACGCAGGCACAATTCCCTGGGCTCCTAGGACTTGGTGCAAGTTTCCTGTTATCCTTACGGGAGGATGAAAACTCAGTCCATATCGGCAAACCACTCACTGGAGCAGCTGTGTTTGAGCTTGTCAGTTACTCATTATTAAAAGCTTTGCAGACCAAATGCAGTGGCTCATGCCTGTAATCCTAGCACTTTGGGAGACCAAGGCGGGTGGATCACCTGAAGTCAGGAGTTCCAGACCAGCCTGGCCAACATGGCAAAACTCCGTCTCTACTAAAAATACAAAAATTAACCAGGTTTGGTGATGGGTGCCTGTAGTCCCAGCTACTCGGGGGGCTGAGGTGGGAGGATCACGTGAGCCCAGGAGGTGGAGGGTGCAGTGAGTTGAGGTCACACCACTGGACTCCAGCCTGGGTGACAGAATGAGACACTATCTCCAAAAAAATAAATAAACAAATAAAAACTTCGCTGTAAAAACAAGTTATTCAGACTCCTGTGCAGGCTTCCACCAAGCCAAACAACAAACGAGTCATCCACCTGGAATGTTTCCTCTCTACAAATTACAATATCTGTCATATTGTTGGGAAAATGTTTTCTCCCCACTGTCTCCTGCTTTAATGTTCACGCTCATGTTACAAAAGGAGACTTACAAAGGTAGGAGTTTTTTCCTAATTTTTAAAAAACTTCACAAGATTTCATAGACCACAGGATGTCATTCAGAAAATGAAAACGTGTCATTTTATCTTTTCAAACTGTCAAGTAAAGGGAGCTAGTTAACAGAGAACCACTTAGCTCGTGTTAACTGATGTAGAAAGCTACCTTGCCACAGATGTAACGCCGTGGCTGTCACTGGTGTGCTGAGCGTTTTCACGAGGCACTCCCCCCTCATTTCTAGGGGGTGCCTCGAGGCACCCCCTCTAGGGTGACTTCACCCTAGAGTCACTGCCCCACTCCCTTCTTAATGGAGAGCTTCTGGTGTTCTGTCCATTGTCACTGTAACCAGAATTGCTAGGTGACTGCGGACTCCCCCCAACTCATAAGCCTTAGTTCAAATCAGAAAAGCAAAAATGTTTTTCAAGTGAAATTCAACCTTGAGCATTTTGGAAAAGCAAAGAGTTCATTTCAGTGAGTCATTTCTCTTCCCATTGGCAGGGTTGTCCAGAACAGTAGATTCTGCCGCCAGCTGCACCCGAGGTCACAGGGCTTCCCGTTTGTCTTGCTGGCTTCAGTCTTGCTCATCATATCCATGGTTGACTTTTGCAGGTGTGAAAGCTGTGGAGCCGTTTTCCATTCTGAGTGCAAAGAAAAGTCTGTCCCCTGCCCAAGGTGTGTTCGCCGAGAGCTGCAGAAGAAGCAGAAGTCTTTCTGGCAGAGACTGAACATGGACGAGAGTCTAGAGGAGGCTTGCACCATGTTCGAGCTGTCCTACCAGAACACCTGACTCCGGCCGACCCGAAGGCCAGGGATTCACCAATCAACAATCCATCAGCCCCAGAGCGGCTTCCTAACTAGCCAGTTAGACCCCTTTGGAAGAAGAGTATGTCTCCTCTTCAGCTAGATATAGATATATATATATATATTTATTTATATATGCACAAATACCTATACGTCCTGTACGTATGCTCTGTGTACATCATTGTCCAAACGATCCACAGAACCTCTGTGGCTTGAGAAACTACCAATAGCTGGATTACACTTAGCCAAGAATTTCAGCTGCTTGCTCCCAGACAAAACGTGGTCTACACAATGCTTTATAGTTCAGACTTTTTTTCTGTCTCTCGGGACATTTTATTACCCAAGACACAAGAGGAAGCATTTCCTGCACAAAACAGTGATTTAGGTTATTTTTGTGTTATTTATTTTTAGCCTTCACAGAGGCTGAGGTAACTGAGGCAGGCACCCATCATCATCTGTTTCATAAGAAAACCTTCAAAACACAAGAGGCTGCTGGGTCCTTCCAGGACCTGCTGTCCCTGGCGCTCCCGCCTCAGTTCTTCCCGCGGAGGCGGGGAATCACCTAAGCAGAGCCGAATGGCTGGAAACAGGAGCCAAGCTCCCTCTGACAGAAAGCATACACCCCTAATTTATGAGGAGAGCTGGTTCTGGTTTTGAAGTTAATCTCAGAAGTTTTTTTCCCGAGAAGAGAAGAAACCTCTGCGACCAATAACTGCATGTTGTCGGTCTGTTTGCTGGTACGAATCCCAACACCCGCCTAATGATGTGACACTCCACCATGTTTTCCAGGCTGTACGCATGGCTTTCTGAAGAACAGTTTTCAGCGGGTGCCCATGGTTGGTATTTATGATTCTTCTCATGATGCTGGCCGGAGGAAATGTCCTGGGATTGTTATTAAAGACATCGGCGTGTAGACTGGTAGATAGGGCTGTATGGTACGTATATTCACAGAGAGGGTCATTTTAGTTTCTTTTCTCAGAATCCTGTGTAGGCAGTTCCTATCTGTTCATTTTAAGTGCTTTATTTCTCATTGTTCTTCCTGCACTTTCATTTTGACCTTTGTCAATGTGACCATTCCTGCTTTCTCATTTTTTTGTTTAAAAAATCAGAGTAATGTGGAACTTCAAAATACCAACTTTGGACTATTAAGAAAATACCAACCTTACAAGTATAATTAATGAATTAGATCTAATATTATTTAAATAAATATATATGTACACACACACATATATAATTGCCACCTTGAAGTAAAGCAAAGAGTGCTAAAATAAACAATAGGAGTAAGAGAGAGAGCTGCTTTGCTGTTTGGCAGGTAGTTTTCTCCCGCTGCAGTGCCCTTGGAAGAGCGTGTGGCAGTCACTGTGACCAAAACGGCAGGTAGGATAGCCCTGGGACCCTGACAGCTCCCATTCTTTCCCCTTAACTCTCTCTAGAGCAGGAAAATACATTTATAATGAAACAGTTCTCAGTAGACGTTATGAGAAGATTCTGTGTCTTTCGTGCTGAGCAGATGCCTTCTATGTCTTCATGGTTTAGTAGTTTTGCTGCTATTAGGATCAGTGGCTCACAAAATACTTGGTACATTCAACCCCATTGCTCCTTTCCCCCACACCCCGCTTCCCCAAGACCCCAACTCATGATACTTCCGTCCATCTAGAGATGTGACATTTCAGACTGACTTTCGTGCAGTTAGATGTAAGCATTTTACCTCTCAACCCACACCAGTTCCTTTGGCCCCAGACCACATGTTTCACCTTAATAGCTCAGCACCACACATGCGTTTATTTTCTGACTATACAGTAGCAGCAACCAAGGCTTGAAAACTTGTTAAAAGGCCAGGGCCCTATTCATGAGACGCCTCATGGTGCCTTTTACCCTTAGAAAAGCAGGTTGACTTTACCCCCACTCTAGTTAAAGAGAATGTTGCACACAAAAGAAAAAGGGTGGAAAATCTCAAACATTTGGCAACAGGGAAACAAATTTGATCATCTCCTTTCCTCCTCCCCTTGGTAAAATACAGTATTTATATTTTCCAGCCTCAGAGAAGATAGCAGAACATGATCTTTCACAAGAGAATTATAGACCTGCTTATTATAAAACAGATGTGCTCCCATGGCAAAGTGCCTTCTCCCTCCGCCCCCAGTTCCCTGTCACTGTAGCTTACTTTTGCCTTCGCTGTAATTAATGTATCCGTGATTCCAACTGTCAGCGAGGCCATTCCCAGCACACTGCATCTGGAGACCTGAAGTGCAGGGCCATCTCCTCCCCTGGTAACAAGTTTGCCCTACGTACAGAATTTCCTCTCCTAGCTCACAGGCACCCAGGGTCATACCTGCCGAGAGTCAAGGGCGAAATTCTGGATCCCTGTTCAAAACATCTTTGTTTTCACCAGTCCCCATTCAGAAGGCCCTGCTAAATATGAGCAGTCCCTGTGAACTCCTAAGGAGGACTTTCCACCCACATCATTTTCTACTTATTTTCAAAAGCGAAAAAAAATCGATGTGTTATCACTATCAGCTACCCAGAGCTGGATCCATGTCCAGCTACTCCTGTTTCCTCTCCTTTTCATACAACCCTGACAGCTTGGTCGGTGCCAGCCACAAGCCTGTGACATTCTCTGCCACCACCACCAAAATCTGATAGGACAGAGTGGAGCCAGCTTAGGAGTTGGATCTGCCATGAAAATTCAGAATTGCTGTTTTCAGCCCAGAATGCCTTGGCGCACATGAACGCCCTTACTGTTTTCAACTCTAACAAATTGTTTGGTGCACTGTTAGGTAGTTGTTCCACTGCTTAGAAACTGTCGAAACAAAAGCGAATCTGTGGATTACCACCTCTTTCAGACCCAACTAATACCTGCTTTTCCTCGTGTTCCATTTTTCATCCCATATTAAATATCTTGCACATAAAACATGAAAAAATGGCCAATTAATCTCCTGGAGCTGGCAACTGACTCCAGGGAACCGCTTTTTGCTGAAAGGCTCATTCCCTAGTGTATCACTTGAGGAAATCCCTCCTAAAAGTGCCAGAAACTCATGTGTGAGATCGTCCAACCCTGGTGAAATGTTGGCATCTAACCCCGCAGTAAAGAAGCCAGTTCCTAAAATAGACCTCATTTTGCACGGCGGCAGGAAGGCCACAAAGTACTTAAAAAGCAGTCAACTGGAATGGGAGTAGTGTTCTTTCCAGGCCCGCTTTTTCCAAAGTTAAAAGCCTCTTTATATGAAAACCATGTAAACTCTCAGCGGCCCCCTTTGCTTCACTGCCTTTTCCAGGGACTGCACTATAGTCATTTTTACGTCTGTAGTGCTAAAGTGTCACCTAGTTAGGAGCTTTAACATTGGATTCACTGAGAGGGTCATCACTTTTGATTCTTCTAGAGTAGGCCTCCACCAAGAAGGGAATATGTCTAATACTTGGGATCTGTGGTTTGCAACACAAATGATATCCTTCAGACTCCTGGAAAGGGACTATGCCGTGACTTCCTTCCGGCTGCAGTGAGATCCAAGGTGTTTATACCACACTAGTTGCCGAATGCAGCCTTTGCTTAGCTAGAGTGTGTCGTTTGACGGAGCCTGGCCTCTGTTTTTGTCTCTGTGTGTCGTGTGCATGGACACACTGAGCATGGACATTGGATAGTTATTTTCTGTGCTTCCTCAGAGAGGCTGGGCTTCCAAACCTGGGAGTTTGTTCTCTACCCATTGGCTAAAAAAGGCCATCCATAAATTAGTTTTGATGCCACGCATACTGAACATTTTCTGCAGAGGGGCATTAGCAGAGGAAGTAGGCGAATATTCTGCTCCTCCTTTAGAGTCAAGCCAATACTGTTGCTCGTGTGTTTGTGCAGAATTACTCATCTCCGTTGATCTGACACACTCTCCTGAAATCACTAGATTATGAAACAAATCTTCACCTCCTGATTCCAATACTGCCTGGTTTCAACACAGGGGTTATTTTATTTTTTTTACTTCTCCTAGTAAATAGAGCTGTGTATAACTTTTGCCCATTTTATTTCTTGAGTTTTCTGCACCACTTCTTTTCTTACTCTGAAATAATGTGAAAATGTGGAAAGGTTGGAGCAAGACTGAAAGAGCCCCCCTCCTTGGCATGACCTGAATCTGTAGCGGCCCTCTCCGTTTCCCCTGCCTCCGTGTCACTTGTTAGTGACAGGCATTAGGAGCTTCATATGTCGCACACCTTGTACCCCTCTTCCTACCCTGAGTCAAGTAGGTCGAATCCAGTGACGCGTGAATAAGCTCTGCTCAGGTAATGTAAACAGACAAGTGTTGATTTCTGTCACGTGGAACGCTGTTTCGACAGTTAAGTCTAGCACCCGGCAGTCTCCTTTAGTCTAGCACCCAGCAGTCTCCTTATTGGTAGATGATTCTAATTTCACTGGATTCAAAAATCTCTGACTCAAGGGTCTTTCCTTAGTGCTTTTTAATGGGTGCATGGGTGAGGCAAAATCCAAGTCATTGTTAAACTCTAGGTAAAAGACAAGAGTATGGGATACCCTCCTAAGCATGCCGGCAGTTGTCAGTTTTATTTAAAGTGGGTTCCACTTGGCCAGGATTGGTGGCTCACGCCTGTAATCCCAGCACTTTGGGGGCAGGAGTTTTAAGACCAGCCGGGCCAAAAAATGGTGAAATCAGGTCTCTACTAAAAGTACAAAAATTAGGCTGTGCGTGCTGGCTCATGCCTGTAATCCGAGCACTTTGAAGGCCGAGGTGGGTGGATCACTTGAGGTCAGGAGTTTGAGGCCAGCCTGGCCAACATGGTGAAACCCCCTCTTTACTAAAAATACAAAAATTAGCCAAGCGTTGTGGTGGATGCCTGTAATCCCAGCTACTTGGGAGACTGAGGCAGGAGAATCGCTTGAACCTGGGAAGTGGAGGTTGCAGTGAGCCTCGATCACGCCACTGTACTCCAGCCTGTGTGACAGTGCAAGGCTGGGTCTCAAAAAAAAAAGGTTCCAAATGATCATGTTTTGTGGCACTGTCCTCGTAAGTGGCCACTGGTGTGACAGAAGGCATTGCTAAACTCAAGTGAGACAACTGCTGTTTTGCTTTGGATTGTCCCTGTGAAAAGGGAAGCCATTGACTGCTCGTCTTGTTAGAAAGACAAGACATTGAATTAAGTTCAAGACATTGAATGAAGCTGGTTGTTGCCCAGAGTAGAAGATTCAGGCACCTACAGCAACTCACAGCAACTCCTAACTCTTAGGAGGGCTCCCTCCTATTAGCCGTGAAGCTGCAAACCAGCCTCTCTCTTTTCCCCAGATCTTCCTTGCCCCTAGTTCTGAGCCCCAGCCCAGAGGCAGGCCTTATGGCTAATAAACCAGCTAGTGGACAGCTGGGACCTGTGGCTCCTTCGCCATGTTGGCCTTCCCTTGTGTCTCTTGTAGGAGTGCCTTATAGTACTGGCTCATGCTTCTAGTCTAGTCTATCTGAACCACTTGAAGCCTGCAGGACCCTTCAACTAAACCTGGATCCCTTTGCTTCTTCCCCACTGGTTAGTCTTCACATAGATGCTCTTGGAGCCTGTGCATTCCGTGGTGCATGTCAGACCTCTCACCTTGTTCAGCCTGGTGTGCCTTAACCTCAAGAGTAAAGGAGTAAAGGGAATCATGTCGGAAACACATCGTTAAAGTGGAATGGTAGAAACATCGGCTTCTTAGTGCCATTAGCACTTTTACCAGGAAATAGATGCAACCACATAATGTTTTCACTTTGTTTTATGCTGTTCTTAATCGCTCTTTTGTTTATTTGTTTGTTTGCTTTCATTAACCAAACTCGGGGATGTCATGATGTCACCAAGGCCAATGGGTAGAGAAATAAAAACCAGCCATCCAGAATTGAATCTGTAAAGTCCATGAACTTAACCTTTTCAGATTCAAAATTACACAAACACAAGGATTTTCTTATCCTTCACCTTTCGAAGGTTTTCTTCTTATTTTGCCACCTGTTTTCCAAATAAGAAGTGGGAAGCAAGCCTCTTAGCTAAATTGTGATAAAAATGTCTCTTTGTGTGGCGTGAGCTATCAAATTAGCTTTGTGTGTCCACTGAGCTATCAAATTAGACTTTGGCTGCTGGAGGCCTAGGTTCTAGCTTTGGTCACCTATCAGAATCTTACTGTTACACTGGGCATGGTGGCATGTGCCTACAGTCCCAGCTATTTGGGAGGCTGAGGTGGGTAGATGGCTTGAGCCCAGGAGCCTGCACAATATGGTGAGACCCATCTCAAAAAAACAAACAAAAAAAGAAGTAGAATCTTACTGTGAATAGCTACTAGCCTACCCTAGAAGATATATATTTTAAATCTGTTTCTTAGGAATAGTAGCTAAAAGAAGGAATGGTCAAAGGAGGGAAAGTGGCTGGCCGCAGTGGCTCACACCTGTAATCCCAGCTCTTTGGGAGGCCGGGGTGGGAGGATCACTGGAGCCCAGGAGTTCAAGACAAGTCTGGGCAAGATAGCGAGACCCCCATCTCTTTAAAAAAAAAAGTTTTTTTTTAAGGAGAGGAAATGCTTAGGTTGCAAATGGAGAATATTGAACATGGTGACGTAAAAAACTTCTGCACAACTTGTTCTCTAGCTCCTGGGTCTGATCTATGCCATTTTTTCTTATATCTGCTCACACAGTACAGAAATGACTAAAATTTTGGGTCTGGGTTGTTATATCACTTTGTGTTAAGTTATTTGTAGTACCTAATGTGCTAACTTATATATGTGTTCTTTCTGTTTTTTGGATGTTATTACCTTTTGTTTTGGCATAACTTATCTACATTTTTGTTTACATTATTTTAAAAACATCAGTAACTGTAATAATATAAAATTGAAGTTGTATTGTTGACAATACCTCTAGTTTTTAAGGTCATCTGTCACATAATTTAAGTGCACTAGTTCCTAATGTATAAAGTTCTCTCTCTCAATAAACAATGCAGAAAATACTTTCCTTTCTCATAACAACTTAATTAAAACACTGCTGTAGAGGGGGTGGTGAAAGCCCAAGGTGAGCCCTATATATTAATTCAAAGTCCAGATTTGAGCTTTATTGGAAATGAGTCACAGCTGGGCGCAGAGCCCAACGCAGGCGGATCACCTAAAGTTGAAAGTTCGAGACCAGCCTCGGCCAACATGGGGAAACCCCCTCTCTACTAAAAATACAAAAATTATCTGGGCATAGTGCTGTAATCCCAGCTACTCGGGGGAGGCTGAAGCAGGGAGCATTGCTTGATCCTGGGAGGCAGAGGCTGCAGTGAGCTGAGAGCATGCCACTGCACTCCAACCTGGGTGATAGCACGACTCCATCTCAAAAAAAAGAAAATGAGCCGCTTTTAAATTATCTCCTAATATCTTACAGATAAACTTTTTAAAAAATTCATCAACCTACAACATTCTCATCAGTCCTTTCCATGCTTATGAAAAATGTAGTGTAACTTTTAAAAAGATGCAGATGTAGTGTCATGGGCGTTATTTGCTGAATCTAAGCATGATTACTTTCAGTTCCAAGACAAAGCTGCCAAAGCTCATGCATCGATGTTCTCCCACCAAAGCTTTTCCCCAAGCCTTCTGGCCCTGATTCCATTTCACCATTCCTGTACTCTCCAAATTAGATGGCCAAGTGCCAGGTGGCCAGCTAGGCAAAAGCACTGGTCCTTCCTTCAGGGACCATATTTTGGGAGCAAAGAAGAAGCAAAGAGTGGACAGTAAAGAGAAACTGTTCCTCCTCGAGACGGCAGCTCTCTGGGAGTTGAGAAACGATCAGAAATATCTGCCCAGCCTCATGCCTGGGTTGACCCTCACCCACTCAGAAAGCCAGGGGTGCAACAACTATCCACTTGGAAACTTTAGAAGGCTCCATTTAAACTCACTTTCCCAAAGGAAGACATGGAAAAGAGACTAGAACAGGTTCTTCTGGTAAAACATTTACCAAGATGAACCCTGAGCCTTACACCCTAAGACACACCTAAACAAGTTTATGCCCGGCCCCTCCCACTCCACCCTCAGGAAATCAGCCTGGGCTCATACCCACTCTGTCCAAGAAATAGCTGGACTTCATCGTCACACGAAACCTGCCACAATCCACGATAAAGAGAAGCGGGTTAATGTTTCACTGAACCAAACTAGACATACCATGTAGTCAGAGCCTGGATTCATAATCAGATGAATCACACAAGACAGGTCAGCTTTCCCCCAGTTGTAGGAAACTGGCGAGGCTGGATAACTCCAGGAAGTTTTGACATCAAAGAGAAGATAGGCAAAAATGTGAGAACCGTGGAAAGAGACACTATTTTGTTCATCTCTTACCTCAGGAGACGAGGATGATTGAATCTCCCTTAATTGTTTCCCATGTCCTGTCCTTTGATGATGACTCAAGATGATGGTTTAAATCCATGGTTCCTGCATTTGAAACACAGAAATAAAAGCAAAATCTCAGGGCCTCATTACAGACAATTGACTCAGAACCTCTCTGGATGGGGCTTGACTATTTGTATTTTTTAAAAGCTCCCTGGGTGACCCGATGCATTCTGGAAGTGAAGAACCACTAGTTTAAATGAAGCAAGTTGCCTTGAAATAAACATTTGTTTGCTGTATCCATGGTCCTCAGTGGGAACGGTGCCAAGAGGAATTGGGATGAACGACGGTAGCCGCCCTGCAGTTAACAGCTGTTGCTTCTCTTCTTCCCAAAAGTCACAGCACTTTAGAACTTGCTGCTCATGGACTGTAATTGTTTACATAAAACCTTACCTTTACATCCCCTTTATTTTCTTCCAGGGTGTGATTAGTGTGTATTTATCTGTATATCTCGTTGCCAGAGAGCATTAGTGAATAGAAGTGTCCAGGTCACAGCTGCAGGCAACTAAGCTGGCCTAAAAAGGGAGCTTTGTACACTCCCATTCATTTTTCCATTCCTCCTAGTTATCCTGTGATTGGTCCTCAAATGCATGTGAGAGTCCGCTCCCAGTTCAGGCCCATCCAGTGAATGTGAACCTCACCACTCTGGATGGTGGTTTTTAAAACAGAAAATCACGCCGGACAAGGTGGCTCATGCCTGTAATCCCAGCTACTTGGGGG
>NW_012116266.1:804921-808775 GCF_000951035.1 Colobus angolensis palliatus
TTTTTTTTTTCTTTAATGGAGAAGACATCCTACTTCAGAAGCTTGCTACATTGCTGACACAGTAACAGGGACTTAGCAAGGCTGTTAAATAACTTGATTAATTGAAACGAGCTACTCAAGAAGTAGAGTTGGTTCCTACAGAGCTGAGTGGAAAGAGAACCACAGGGTGCAACAGTGCCTCTCTGTTCCTTGGCACCACGTTGAGATCCAAGGCATCCTGAGCCAATTCCTGACCTGTCTCCAGCGCTGGCCCCACCAAAAGATTTTAGGATTCAAGTGTTATTTAGCTCTTGTATTGGATGAGTATTTGAGTTCAGAGTATTAAATATGCGTGAAATGAAATTTAAAGGCACAGTCTGGGTGTGGTGGATCAGGCCTGGAATCCCAACACTTCGGGAGGCCAAGGGGAACAGATTGCATGAGCTCAGGAGTTCAAGACCAGCCTGGGCAACATGGTGAAACCCTGTCTCTACAAAAAAACATATTTTTAGGCCGGGTGCAGTGGCTCACGGCTGTAATCCCAGCACTTTGGGAGGCTGAGGCGGGCAGATCACTTGAGGTAGGAAGTTCCGAGACCAGCCTGGCCAACATGGTGAAACCCCATCTCTACTGAAAATACAAAATTAGCCAGGCGTGATGGCATGTCCCTGTAATCCCAGCTACTGGGGAGGCTAAGGCAGGAGAATTGCTTGAACCCGGGAGGTGGAGGCTGCAGTGAGCCGAGATTGCACCACTGCACTCCAGCCTGGGCAACAGAGTGAGACTCTGTCTCAAAAAAAAAAAAAAAAAGAACCAGAGTTCATTCACATCCAGGCATCTGTTGAACTGATGATTTTCAACTTCAACTGCCAGCTACAGGTGAATAGATACTTAGAAAGGCAGTTCTTCCCCTTTCCTCCCTTTATGAGGTCAATAACTTAACTAATGACAAATATTCCTCATGGATGGAATACCTCGCCAGAGTTCAGCGTCTCCCACCAAAGATGCTATTCTATCTCCATGCCCACAATGCTGAGCATATCAGGTGCAGCCACAGCAGCAACAACTGGATTCTCAGTCCTCATAGGAAGCAAGTGCCAAAGGGCAGATATGCAACTAGAAATGAACTTGGGTCTACTGGGGCTTTACCTGGGACTTGTTCCAAAGCAGCATCATTAGAAACCACATTCCTCATTGAGAAAAAAGTATTTTGCATTTATTACATTATTATATTGGATTCTAATTGGGGTAGAAGATTCCTCCCCCACAATAACAAAGGTCCCTGGTACACAATACTTAGGAAGCCTGAGACAAAACACACCTAAGAGAAAGATACAGTTTATTCTCCCTCATTTGCATCTATTCTCTTGTAGCTTGGGCAGAGAAGTCTGGCAGGAAGACCAGATTGTTCCCATAGCTGAACATACAGAGATTCTGATTTATGTGCACTGACATCCAATTTACCTGGACAACGGGGAAATTCATTATTTTTTCCACCTTTATTTCATATTCCTCCATTAAGGGCTATTGATTTTAAGCAAATCAGCTAGAGTTCATGAGTTCATACAGTATTTCAGATCCTACCATACAACCTCAGGCAGCTGTTGGTCTGGGGGAAATTCCTCCAGCTTTTGTCCAGACTCTCCCAACACGGTCTGTTGTTCAGAGGCTGAAGAGCTGCTATTAGCACAGTAATTTTTCCAAATGAACACTGAGCTAAATTATCTCAAATGTATAAAGGAACATCTCTCACTGTGTTATGGAAAATTGCCTCCCAAATTACAAGACTATACAAAGCACATATTAATTCTAGGCCCAAGGACATCCAAATTGCCTTAGATTCTGTGCTGTATTGTGATAACACACTCTTAATAATGTCAGGCTCTGAGGATACTGCAAGGTACACCTTGTTAGGAAAATAAACCAGGGTTTTTCTCCATTAGGATCACCACATGCACACCCAAGCCCAGCTACAGGTATTCTGCTCTGAGTTTCAAGCCTTTTGCAGAGGAAATAAATTCCAATTGCACAGACAGGGAATGAATTTGAATTCTAAACTGGGTCAACCGTCCCAAACAGCTTTCTCACTGCTGCCCATGAGTGAGGCAACCTAGGACGCAGCTGTGGGCAGCCGTAGTGCTCGGAAGAGATTCCTGACAGCCGATGTCTCAGGGAGGAGCTCCTGCTCACGCGTGTTTAATTCCACGACAACGGGAAATCAGAGGCCAGACACCAGTTGACAGACTGCCAAATGCCAGTGCTGTGGTCAGTGTGTGTGGACAAACCCCAGAAACTAGTGCTACCAAAATTGCCCCAAACCAGTCCCCCAGGCACTGAAACAGCTCAAATGTAGTCCACACAAGGTGTTTTCAATAGATATTTTCAAAAACAAGGTTTATTCAGTTTTTCATCTTGTTTTATCTACTCTTGTTTTTCTTTTTTTTTTTTCTACGTCTCTGAGGAAATATTACAAAGTAAATCCCAGATATAATGACATTTTATCCCCACATCCCTCAGTATGCATCTAAAATATGGCTTTTTTCCTGTGCAGTCACAATGCCATTACACACCTAACAAATGAATAATAATTCCTTCTATCATCTCAGTTCCAAATCAAATTAATTGCATCAAAAATTGTCTTTTCTAGGCCAGCACAGGTGGATCATGCCTGTAATCACAGCCCTTTGGGAGGCTGAGGCAGGCAGATCACCTGAGGTCAGGAGTTGGAGACCAGTCTGGCCAACACGGCAAAACCCTGTCTCTACTAAAAGTAGAAAACTTAGCCGGGCGTGGTAGTGTGCACCTGTAATCCCAGCTACTTGGGAGGCTGAGACAGGAGAATCGCTTGAACCCAGGAGGCAGAGGCTGTAGTAAACCAAGATTGTGCCACTGCATTCCAGCCTGGGTGACAGAGTGAGACTCTGTCTCAAAATTAATGAATGAATAAATAAACGTAGGAAAATGAGTACCCCTCCTGAAGGCCTGATAAAATGTAAAAGGCTGTGGGGTCTCCCCAGCACGCTGCCCCCTTCTTGAAGGTAATGGCACCCCACTTTGCCCTCAGAAGGCAGCAGCCATCCCACCCTTATTCCACGTAGTCCTGGTGGCCTGTCAGCAAAGTCCCCTGCCTTCAGGGTGGGACCCATAGCTCAAGCTTGGCCAGCAGAAATTTGAATCTTGTGAGCACTAAGGACATGCATTGACTGCAGCCTGTGAAGAGGTTGTCCATTGGTTTCTGCTCCCTTGAAACTAACTGCCTGAATTCTCTTCTTCCAAAGACCTGATTTTTTTATTCCGTAAATTGTATCAACTGTGCAACAAATAGTTCTCTCTTTAAGTTAGCCAACCCAATGGCTTTCCTGCACAATTTCTCACTATGATTTCCTTCCTGGCTTTATGTTTTTGCAATCTCACTCTGGCCTATGCACTCAATAGACACAGCAGCATGAACATTCAACAAGAGTGAGCCGGGCACAGTGGCTCACACCTTTAATCCCAGCACTTTGGGAGGCTGAGGCGGGCAGATCACCTGAGGTAAGGAGTTCAAGACCAGCCTGACCAACATGTAGAAACCTAGTCTCTACTAAAAATACAAAATTAGCCAGGCATGGTGGTGCATGCCTCTAATCCCAGCTACTCGGGAGGCTGAGGCACGAGAATCGCTTGAACCTGGGAGGTGGAGGTTGCAGTGAGCCAAGATTGCGCCATTGCACTAAGAGTGAACCCTGCCAGGGTGCACCATTCCTGGCCTCTGTATTCACAAAGCTATAACAGGACCAGGAAAACTTTCTCTCTTTTTTTGAGATGGAGTCTTGCTTGGTCGCCCAGGCTGGAGTGCAGTGGCGCGATCTCGGCTCACTGCAAGCTCCGCCTCC
>NW_012116266.1:808940-814456 GCF_000951035.1 Colobus angolensis palliatus
GCCTCCCAAAGTGCTGGGATTACAGGCGTGAGCCACCGCGCCCGGCTTTTTTTTTTTCTTTAATGGAGAAGACATCCTACTTCAGAAGCTTGCTACATTGCTGACACAGTAACAGGGACTTAGCAAGGCTGTTAAATAACTTGATTAATTGAAACGAGCTACTCAAGAAGTAGAGTTGGTTCCTACAGAGCTGAGTGGAAAGAGAACCACAGGGTGCAACAGTGCCTCTCTGTTCCTTGGCACCACGTTGAGATCCAAGGCATCCTGAGCCAATTCCTGACCTGTCTCCAGCGCTGGCCCCACCAAAAGATTTTAGGATTCAAGTGTTATTTAGCTCTTGTATTGGATGAGTATTTGAGTTCAGAGTATTAAATATGCGTGAAATGAAATTTAAAGGCACAGTCTGGGTGTGGTGGATCAGGCCTGGAATCCCAACACTTCGGGAGGCCAAGGGGAACAGATTGCATGAGCTCAGGAGTTCAAGACCAGCCTGGGCAACATGGTGAAACCCTGTCTCTACAAAAAAACATATTTTTAGGCCGGGTGCAGTGGCTCACGGCTGTAATCCCAGCACTTTGGGAGGCTGAGGCGGGCAGATCACTTGAGGTAGGAAGTTCCGAGACCAGCCTGGCCAACATGGTGAAACCCCATCTCTACTGAAAATACAAAATTAGCCAGGCGTGATGGCATGTCCCTGTAATCCCAGCTACTGGGGAGGCTAAGGCAGGAGAATTGCTTGAACCCGGGAGGTGGAGGCTGCAGTGAGCCGAGATTGCACCACTGCACTCCAGCCTGGGTGGCAGAGGGAGGCTGGTCTTAAACTCCTGACTTCAGGTGACCTGCCCGCCTCGGCCTCCCAACGTGCTGGGATTACAGGCGTGAGCCACCGCTTGGCTCTTCTACTTTCATGCTGGGTAAGCTTGAGCAAGTTACTTGACTTCTGAAAGGGGTTGAGGCCTCAGTTTCCCCATTTGCCTTTTCTGTAGGGATAATAGCTGTTATCAAGTTATGGGGCTGTCGTGAGATTTAAGTGAAATAACAACACTTGGCACCAGGCCTGGCACTCAGGAAGGATTCGACGTCAGGGTCTGTTATTTTCAGGGTGCAGTGGGAGAGCATGGAAAAGGATGGGAGTCCATGCAGCCAACCAGGGAAAGTCCCCCACCCCGGAGAGACACACTGGGGGCTGGTCAGGGAATGTGAGTCACCACGTGTGAAGGAGGGCATAGGCTGGAACTAGAGGTCTCTGAGACTCCAGGTGACCTTGCAGGGCTTCTCGGGCATTCTCCAGCAGGCCCTGAGCCCCAGCAGCATGATCTGGCCACGAATTTGTTCTTATCTACCATCCAACCCCATTCCTCTTTACAGTCATTTTAAAGGTCAGATTAGCCTCCCACATCTCCTGGACTTCCTGGGAGTCTAATACACCATAAAATAAATGACAAAACCCTTACCCTGTCTGCCTTGCCCCCCATTCGGAAATGTGGTTGACATGGGGACTTCCCCATGCCCCTCAACATCCTGACCTTTAACCATCCTGTCGAGAACTTTCCCTGGAGCCTTTTCTCACCAGCCTTTCCACTTTTCCATTGGCTTGCAGAGACCCAGGAGCACTGGCCGTGGAAGTCAGCTGTGTTCAGACCCCCCTTCCCATAGGCTTGTCCTGAAGGGGTGTTCACCCACCCCCGCCACCAGGGGTCTAAAGCTGTCTGTAGCAAAAATCTAAATATATTTTTTTCCAAAGAAAAGATTTTCTCCTTTGTTTTTATTATTCATTTAGAAAGCCCAGTACAAACCAGAGCCCTGCACCCTCTCTGTGGGTCTATTCCTCTCACTATCAGGAACCTGGGCCTCCCGTCCTCCTCCTCCTTCTCCTCCTCTCCTTTTATTTCGGTGGCTCCCTGATTGGAAGAGGCGGCCCCCTTCTTCCTCCCCAGCTCCACAATTGTCACCGCCAATTAGTGCATTGTTAGGACACACAATGGCGTTACTGTAGCCAGTGGAATGGGAGGCCTTTGTGCTTCTCCAACCGGCCGTGGGGACAGTCAAGTTTCATTTAGAGACTTAAAACACAACGCCAGAAGAAAAATGCTATCAGAAAAGCCAAAAGCGAAAAAAAAAGGGGGTGGTGGGGCAGGGGTGGAGGAGAAAGGGAAAAAAAGCACAAAAAAAGAAAAAAGAAAAAGAAAAAGAAAGAAAAAAGGAGAAGGTGAAGATGAAGATGAAGGAAAAGAAAGGCAGTGGCAAGCAAACGTTGAAAGGGGAAGGAAAAAAAAATCAGCTATTCAGGAGTTAGCCTGAACTCATGAAAAGACCCAAGTGGTTGCTACACACTGAAGTCCCCCTCAGAGCACAAAAAGGGGCTCGAGCTTAACAGTAATTAGTGGTCTGATTGTGCTTGGAACACTGTGTGTCTTTAGAGGATTTTTCGAACTTTTTTTTTCAGCCTTCACCAATAAAGGGGATGGGAGGAGAAAGGTGGGGGATAGGGAGGGAGGGGCCTACAAGCTATATCCCCAACCCCCCTGCCAACAATCAGTGTGGGAGGGGTGCAACTCAGCCTTTCTGTTTGACAGGTAAATTGGATTTTATTCTCTAAAGCTTGTAACTAATTACAGAAGGTCTTTTCTCTAAGAATGTGACATATGGGTGCGTTTTAGAGTCACTGGTTTATTTGTTTCAAGTACCTTTCGAGCAGCCTAGCCCTTTTTGCAGCCCAGAAGATAACCCCAGAGGCCCAGGCCTTTCATCCAGAGCCCACGGGTAGTAGACTTTTTCTGTCAGCAAAACTTTTATGTCTAGGAGATCTTTTCCTATCTGTAAAATTAATATCCCAGTTTAAGTGAGCGATTGACCTGAGAAAGCAACCTTCTCCTCTGAGCAGCTGCGCAGATAGCCCTTCTGCTGGAAACACCACTTCTCTCCTGGCGTTCTCCCCTCTCTCTTCCTCCCCCCAGATCCCTACAACAATCGGATCTGGCCCCTGCTTGTTAGAGCTCAAGGTACAGGGAACGATCTGTGGGGAAGGGAGCCACCCTGAAGTTAGGCCGGGTTCATAAATGTCCAAGTTCATTCTCCCTCTCCCACTTGCCCCCACCACATCCCCATATTTCTAGAAAGTCCAGAATTACCTCACCAACTCAAACTTACAAGCACATTCATGCATTTTTCTTTAAAAATTTCAACCAACAACCTAGCTCAGTGCAGCCAATTCACAACTTACACCTGCTTCACTCTGTTGCTTGTGCTTCTTATTTCCCCTCAAATGCTTTAACTATATGCCTCCCCTTTCCCTCTCTCCGGGTCAGACCGGACTCCTAGCTTTTACTTATTCATTTCTTTTTTACAAATAAGCTAATGGAGCCGGGCGCGGTGACTCACGCCTGTAATCCCAGCACTTTGAGAGGCCGAAGCAGGACAGATCACCTGAGGTCAGGAGTTCGAGAGCAGCCCGGCCAACATGGTGAAACTCTGTCTCTACTAAGAAGTTAAAAATTAGTTGGGCGTGGTGGCGTGCGCCTGTAATCCCAGCTACTCAGTAGGCTGAGGCAGGAGAATCACTTGAACCCAGGAGGCGGAGGTTGCAGCGAGCCACCACTGCACTCCACTGCCCCTCATGCCACTGCACTCCAGCCTGGGCAACAAAGTGAGACTCCGTCTCAAAAACAAAGCAAAACAAATACCTAACGGAGACATCCACTCCATGCAAGGTTCAAATAAAGTCTCCCTCATCTTAGAAACAAGACAGTCGGAATTTACCCAAGACAGTCTCACTATTGCGCCTCTTCCTTTTTTTTGAGACGGAGTTTCGCTCTTGTTGCCCAGACTGGAGTGCAATGGTGAGATCTCAGCTCACTGCAACCTCCACCTCCCAGGTTCAAGCGATTCTCCTGCCTCAGCCTACCGAGTAGCTGAGATTACAGGCATGTGCCATCATGCCTGGCTAATTTTGTACCCAGGATGACCCATGGTTGTTCCTAGGCACTGACTCCAGCTGGGAGGGGCAGTTGGAGGTGGGGCGGCCATCCAGAAATGTGAAGACCAGAGTTCTAATCCACATCCCATCAACAAGTGACAATGGGTAGGTAGCTCCAGTCCTGGGAAAGCCTGAGTGCGTTCATGTGTAAAAGGCTTGTTATGCACACCTTCAGGCATTGTAATGAGGATTAGGAGAGAGATGTTATCAAAAGAGAGGAGTCCTGGCACTGAATACACACTGGTTCCCTTTTTTGTCTGGTAGTCGAGGAGGGCACGTTCACTTCCTTTTCACCCCTCTCTCCTGTGTTGCGGAATTGCTCTGTGCTCTTGGCAGACACCTCATTGCACACAGGCTCCCTCACCACCACCACTCCCCGCAAAAGGGGCACGTCCTGATTCCACCAGGAAATGAAAAGTGAAACCTTCTGATAATGACCCCTGGAATGTCACAAATATCCAAGTCAGGAAATGCAAATCCAGGGGAGGGGTTATTGAAGCGACGATGATTTGGCTTCCTCAAAATGCTGTATTTCCAGGGCTGGAGAGGACAGGGGGCATTCTTTGGCTCCGTTTAGATTTACTCTGTTTTCCAAAGGGTTTGGAAAGTCCAAAGGGTCTTGGAAAACAGAATAGGGGGATTCCTGAAAGAGTTACTGGCAAGGGGTTTGTGGCAAGTGCGGCATCAGCCCTTCCCACTGTCCCTGCACCCTTGGCCTTTGCCCTGCATGGGCAGTGGGAACCCAAAGACTCCAGAGTTTGCAAAGGAGGCACAAGAAATCTCAACAGGAGGCAGCTGGCTACACGTATGCTCTCCAAGCTGGGGCCTGGCATCAAGTTCACCACCTACATAGCTCTCAGAGCCTCAGTGCCTCTCTGTCCCATGGATGGTGGGACATCCTCTTGTTCTCATCCTGTCTCTCCAGACCATTCCAATCACTTCTGAGCCTGCCTTCCTGACAGCTCCTTCCGTGCTGCCCCCAACATGGTCTTTGTAAAAATGCAAGCCCGATCTTGCCTCACCCCAGCTTAAGAATCTCTTATGGCTCTGTCACCTTCAGGACACAGCCCACGCTCCAAAGCATGACTGGGAAAGCCCTTGATAATATGAGCCTACCTTTCTGTCTTTAACTTTGTCTCCTGCCACCAGGATAGCTTGGTTCATGAGCATGCAACCTGTGTGCTCACTGGATTTAATGCTCACCTGTCTCCATCTTGAAATTCTGAATAATTTTTGAGCAAAAGGGTCTCCAAGTTTGCGTTTTGCACAGGCCCTGCAAATGTGGTGGCCGATCTTGCCACTCTCACTCCTGTTCCACAGTCCTCTAACACCAAACTTTTTTTTGTTTTGTTTTTTGGGATAGAGTCTTGCTTTGTCGCCAGGCTGGAGTGCAGTGGCACAATCTCGGCTCACTGCAACCTCCAACTCCCTGATTCAAGCAATTCTCCTGCCTCTGCCTGCTGAGTAACTGGGGTTACAGGCATGCGCCACCACGCCGGCTAATTTTGGATTTTTTAGTAGGGGGTTTTACCATGTTGGC
>NW_012116266.1:815861-819473 GCF_000951035.1 Colobus angolensis palliatus
TGGCCAGGATGGTCTCGATCTCCTGACCTCGTGATCCGCCCGTCTCGGCCTCCCAAAGTGCTGGGATTACAGGCTTGAGCCACTGCGCCCGGCCAGTCTTTTCTGTTTTCCTTGATTGATCCTGGCAATGTCTCTCCACACACATTCTGTTGCGGACCACAGTTTGGGTAAATATGGTGTAAATATGAGACAGGACAGGATGGTTGCAGGAGAATAGAAAATTCTAGGCAACAATTTCACATGACTAGCAAGAGGAAACTGCTGAAATAGCTGCAGAAGGTAGGGACAGCTAAGCCCCTGAGAAACCAGGGTGTGGACCATGCTGGCTAAGACTGACTGGGCCTAACATGGCACTGGGTTTGACCTTGGTTTCTCCTAGGACCTCATTATATGCTCATTAACATACTAAATGCACACCCACCACCAGCACCAGCACGGCTCCGGAAACACCCATATTTGATGTAAAAATGGGTGGCCCTGGACTGGGTGCAATGGCTCAAGCCTATAATCCCAGCACTTTGGGAGGCCGAGGTGGGTGGATCATTTGAGGTCAGGACTTCAAAATCAGCTTGGCCAACATGGTGAAACCCCACCTCTACTAACCAAAAATACAAAAAAAAAGCCAAGCGTGGTGGCAGGCGCCTGTAATCCCAGCTACTGGGGAGGCTGAGGCAGGAGAATGGCGTGAACCCGGGAGGCGGAGCTTGCAGTGAGCTGAGATCCGGCCACTGCACTCCAGCCTGGGCGACAGAGCGAGACTCCGTCTCAAAAAAAAAAAAAAAGGTGGCCCCACAGTTCCAAGAAATCTCCATCTTTTTCCAGAAATCTTCATGAAAAATCCATCACTTAGTTAAAGAACCCCATAAAAATAGAAACCCTAAACCTCACTGTGAGACTCTCTTGAGTCCACCGCCCTCCCTTTCTTGAGTGTGTACTTTTCACTTTGTGACAAATCTCTGTACTTTCACTGTTTTCTGACTCATCCTTGAATTCCTTCTCACCAGGATGTCAAGAGCCTGGACACCACCGGCATTTGGGGACCTCGCCTAGCCCACCAGTATCAGCTATACTTGGCCTTGTTATCTGTGAATTGAAGGGTAAGAGCCTTCCACACCCTGGAGGGAAATACATGTTGGGGTCAGATATTTCTTTTTTCTTTTCTTTTTTTTTATTTGAGATGGAGTTTCACTCTTGTTGCCCAGGCTGGAGTGCAGTGGTGCCGTCTCGGCTCACTGCAACCTCTGCCTCCTGGGTTCAAGCGATTCTCCTGCCTCAGCCTCCTGAGTAGCTGGGATTACAGGCATGCGCCACCACGCCTGGCTAATTTTGTATTTTTAGTAGAGATGGAGTTTCTCCATGTTGGCCAGGCTGGCCTCAAACTCCCGACCTCAGGTGATCCGCCCACCTTGGCCTCCCAAAGTGCTGGGATTACAGGTATGAGTCACCACGCCTGGCCAAGGGTCAGATATTTCTGTTATGGCTACCACAGGCAATAAGACTGGTCTCCACTCCTTTCCTACAAAGTTTTCAAAGGATTCCTAGCAAGGTTAATCATAGCACCACAGGGCCTGTGCTGTCAGGAGTGCAGTACTGAGCAGGACGGTGTGGAAGAGGCTCCTCGGACACTGGGTTATTAAAGACTGAGTGAAGGGGAGAGAAAGAGGATTCCATTTTCTTCTCTTTTTTTGAGATGGAATTTCACTCTTGTTGCCCAGGCTGGAGTGCCATGGTGTGATCTCGGCTCACCGCAACCTCCACTTTCTGGCTTCAAGTGATTCTCCTGCCTCAGCCTCCCCAGTAACTGTGATTACAGGCATGCACAACCATGCCTGGCTAATTTTGTATTTTTAGTAGAGACAGGGTTTCATCATGTTGGTCAGGCTGGTCTCGAACTCCCAACCTCAGGTGATCCACCGGCCTCAGCCTCCCAAAGTACTGGGATTACAGGCGTGAGCCACCGCGCCTGGCGAGGATTTCATTTTCAAGGTGCATTGCTTCTTTCAGTGAGGACTTCTGTAACTGATACAGGTAACAGAAGATTTCCTGGGGACAATTTCACAGATGAGAGCAGCTGGCTTAGAAATCACAACAAATCTCTATGGCCAAAAATCCGCAAGCAAATCACAGAAAAGCAAGTCCCCCATCAGCCTCACAATGGACTTTGGGGACCTGCGGGGAAAGGGTGGGAAGCAGGTGGGAAGAGAGGGATAAAAGACTACAAACTGGGTTCAGTGTATACTGCTCTGGTGATGGGTGCACCAAAATCTCACAAATCACCACAAAAGAACTTACTCATGTAATCAAATACCACCTGTTCCCTAAAAACCTATGGAAATTAAAAAAAAAATTTTTTTTAATCACATACACAAAAAAAAGAAAATGTGGTCTGAAAAACAAAATAAAACAAAATGATTCACAAAGTCGAAAAAAGAGAAAACCCCTACAGGATTTGAATTATAATTCTGTATGCTATTTTAAATTATGATCATCAAAAGGATAAAATAGGCTGGGCGCAGTGGCTCATGCCTGTAATCCCAGCTACTTGCTGGGAGGCCAAGGCAAGTGGATCACACGAGCTCAGGAGTTCTAGACCAGCCTGGCCAACATGGCGAAACCCAGTCTCTACTAAAAAAAAAAAAAAAAAATTAGCCGGGCATGGTGGTGCATGCCTGTAGTCCCAGCTACTTGGGAGGCCGAGGCAGAAGAATTGCTTGAGCCCAAGAGGCAGAAGTTGTAATGAGCCGAGATCGTGCCACTGCACTCTAGCACTCTAGCCTGGGTGACAGAGTAAGACTCCCTCTCAAAAAAAAAAAAAAATAATAATAATGCATAAACTAATTTGCAGGCCTCCAAGGAAAATGCTGGTCCTTCCCTTCACCTTCCTGCCACCACTCCCGCCACCATGGCCTCCAGATTCCCTAAGGCACTCCCTGTTTTCACAGGAGCTGCTAGAAAACTAGCTACATCCCAGAAGTTAGGATGAGAACAACAGAAATGATAGCTGAAATTGTGTGTTGGGTGAAGAGGGGTAGGGTTTCCCTTAAAGCTCTGCTGGTTGCGTTTCAAAACAGACACAGGCCGGGTGTGGTGGCTCTTGCCTATAATCCCAGTACTTCGGGAGGCCAAGACAGGAGAGTCTTTTGAGGCCAGGAGTTCCAGACTAGCCTGGGCAAGAAAGCAAGACCTCTGACTCTACATAATAAAAATTTTAAAATGAGTCATGCATTGTGGCATGCACCTGTAGTCCCAGCTAGCCAGGAGGCTGGGACAGGAAGATCACTGGAGCCCAATAAGTTGAGGCTGCAGTGAGCCGTGATCGTGCCATTCCCCTCCAGCCTCAGCGCTGGTGGGACCTCGATCCCAGTCTCATAAATAAATAAATAAATACAGATACACAGTGTTCTTTCATTTGTTCTGGAATCATAACATTGAGTTTGAGGGGTTTGTCCTCCTCTTTTTCCTCTTCTGTGAGAACAGCTGTTCATACCAATTATTCTTAGCCGACTCTTCCAGAAGCTCTGAGATGGCTATCCACTACAAATGTACTTTGTCAGTCAATAGTTGAGTCTAGTGCTCTATTTAGGAAGGGTTGTGTACAAAAAAAAAAAAAAA
>NW_012116266.1:819919-822166 GCF_000951035.1 Colobus angolensis palliatus
ATAGCCAGGCCTCGTGGTGCACATCTATAATCCCAGCTACTTGCGAGGCTGAAGCAGGAGAATAGCTTGAACCCAGGAATCAGAGGTTGCAGTGAGCCAAGATCACATCACTGCACTCCAGCCTGGTGTACACAGTCAGACTCTGTCTCAAAAGAAAAAAAAGAAAAAAAGCTGTTCTCAGAGTTATTTCTAAACAGAACTAACATCAGAATTTTCTGAATCATCAGAATTATCTATTTCAGAAAAATCGGATTCATCAAAACCATCCAGCCAACAACCATTCCAGAATGATGTTAACATCACGCATAGGAATGCTGTGTTTTTCCAGGATTTGACATTTTCAGTGAGAATTACTAAATTTTGTAAATGCAAATACTAAAAACAGAATGTTAAAAATAGATTGATGTCTTTTGTTTCCAAAGTCAATATATTAGAGCGATGCAAAAATAATAATAAAAGCAAGATACACTGTGGCAAAGTTATCTTGGGGGTAAACACTGCACAAGCGCTGCCTGTGAGTATTCTCAGGGCAAGTGGGAAAAGGGTTAAGTATGGGTTACAAACTGGTGTGGTTAGGGTTGGAAAAGACAAAGATCTCAATGGGCTGCAGTTAGGAGGCAGCTTCACAGAGGAGATAAGCAGGACCATTCCCAAGGAATGATAACCTGGAGATGGCCGGGCGCGGTGGCTCAAGTCTGTAATCCTAGCACTTTGGGAGGCCGAGATGGGCGGATCACAAGGTCAGGAGATCGAGACCATCCTGGCTAACCCAGTGAAACCCCATCTCTACTAAAAAAACAAAAAACTAGCTGGGCGAGGTGGCGGGCGCCTGTAGTCCCAGCTACTCGGGGAGGCTGAGGCAGGAGAATGGCGTGAACCCGAAAGACGGAGTTTGCAGTGAGCTGAGATCCGGCCACTGCACTCCAGTTTGGGCGACAGAGCCAGACTCTGTCTCAAAAAAAAAAAAAGATAACCTGGAGACATGGTGCAGTTACCGAGGCTCCTCCAGCCGCAGGGCAGTCCCAGAAGGAGGAGGTGCTCCGCCAGCGAGGCTGTGGACTTTCGGGGCTCATGGACACATAGCCACCCCAACCTGGGCTCCCGCATCCAACAACAGGGCCCCAAGCAAAACCACGAGACCCCCTTCCTGTCTCCTTCTGCACACACACGTGCTTGCAAAGTCACCCATTCCTGGCCATGGTTCTTGTGATACCCCAGATCCAGTGTCAGGGATTCCATGAGCACAGAATAGGATAACGGTGCCTCCGCCAAAGGGACAGGGCTGAATTCCCAGCTCCGCCGTCTATCATAATGGTGACCTTCCGCATGGGACTCAGCTGTCCTGAGCCCTCCACACTGTTAAATGGGGATGATGATACTTCACTTGCAGGATTATTATGAAGACTCAATCAGATATTAAATAATAGCTCCTTAGTGTTCAGCAAATTATTTGGTGTTAAGATAGTAAGCCTGTAATACATGGTAGCCATTACAACTGGAATTACCCTTCCCCAGACATTGGTGGGAGGACGAGTTAAGAACCTCTGTCCCTTTGCCACCATGGTTTTTTTTAATTTATGGGTTACTTGATCACCAACTCTTCTCATTTTGACAAATCCATTTGCAGTACAGTTTCCCTGCACTGCTTTTCAAATAGCAGAAACTTGAATTATCTACTATTTTTATAGCAGATTTTTAAAAATTTATTTTCTTTTTCTGAGACTAGTAGAACAGGTTAAACTTAGGGAAAACTGTGCAGAGAGTTGTGAAGAACTTAACATAGTTTCTGGATTTGACTGATCATAGCAAATCCTAAAAAAAGAAACAAATGAAACCATGTGTCCTCCAAAAGGAATTTAGTCATTCAGCAAACATGTATGGAGCACCTACCATAAGGCAGGCCCTATGCTACATACAGATGGCTGCCTGTTTCTGTGCTTTTGTTTTTATAATAATAAAAATTCTTAGCCAGGCATGGTGGCTCACGCCTGTAATCCCAATACTTTGGGAGGCTAAGACAGATGGATCAACTGACGTCAGGAGTTCTAGACCAGCCTGGCCAACATAGTAAAACCTTGTCTCTATTAAAAATACAAAAACTAGCCAGGCCTGCTGGTGGGCCCCTGTAATCCCAGCTACTCAGGAGGCTGAGGCAGGAGAATCACTTGAACCCAGGAGGCAGAGGTTACAGTGAGCCGAGATCACGCCACTGTACTCCAGCCTAGGTGACAGGGCGAGACTCCGTCT
>NW_012116266.1:823460-825486 GCF_000951035.1 Colobus angolensis palliatus
GACAAGCACTTTCATCTGGAATGATGTGGAAACATTTTTAAATGTGTATAATTTGCCACATATACAATAGATAAAAGAAAAAATATTCAGGTTATATAAAGATTATCTACTTTTGGAGGCTGAGGCAGGCAGATCACTTAGGCCAGGAGTTGGAGACTAGCCTGGCCAAAATGGCAAAATCCCATCTCTACTGAAAATACAAAAACTAGCCAGGTGTGGTGGTGCACGCTTGTAATCCCAGCTACTCGGGAGGCTGAGGCAGGAGAATCGCTTGAACCCGGGAGGTGGAAGTTGCAGTGAGCTCAGATCAAGCCATTGCACCCCAGCCTGGGCAATAAGAGCGAAACTCTGTCTAAAAATAAAAAAAGAAAGAAAAAGAAATAACCCAAATGTTTATCAACAGATGAATGGATCAACAAAATATGGTGTGCATATATTATGTGTGTGTATATATATGTATGTTGTGTATATGTTATGCATACATATATGTATGTGTACACATTACACATTATATATAATTATAATATATATTATTCAGCCTTAAAAAAGAATTAAATTTGGACATATGCTACAATAGGAATGAACCTTGGCCGGGCGCGGTGGCTCAAGCCTGTAATCCCAGCACTTTGGGAGGCCGAGACGGGTGGATCACGAGGTCAGAAGATCGAGACCATCCTGGCTAACACGGTGAAACCCCGTCTCTACTAAAAAATACAAAAAACTAGCCGGGTGAGGTGGCGGGCGCCTGTAGTCCCAGCTACTCGGGAGGCTGAGGCAGGAGAATGGCGTAAACCCGGGAGGCAGAGCTTGCAGTGAGCTAAGGTCCGGCCACTGCACTCCAGCCTGGGTGAGAGAGCGAGACTCCGTCTCAAAAAAAAAAAAATAGGAATGAACCTTGAAGACATTTTGCTAAACTAAGCTAGACACACAAAAAACAAATACTGTAGGTTTCCAGTTACGTGAGGTACCTAGAGTAGTCACAGAGATATAATAGAAACTGAGTGGTGATTGCCAGGGGTAGGGAGGGGAAATGGGAATTCCATGTGTAATGAGTACAGAGTTCAGTATGGGATGATGAAAACATTCTGGAGGTGCTGATGACGACGGATGAACAGCAGTGTGAATGTACTTAGCCACTGAACTGTCACCTAACTGGTTAAACGGTCAATTTAATGTTATGCTTTGTTTCATCCTACCACATTAAAAACAAATATTTTCAAACTTGGATTCCAAAAGAACTGTCGTTTTTATTACCTTTTTTTTTTTTTTTTTTTTGAGACGGAGTCTCGCTGTGTCGCCCGGGCTGGAGTGCAGTGGCATGATCTCTGCTCACTACAAGCTCCGCCTCCCGGGTTCATGCCATTCTCCCGCCTCAACCTCCGAGTAGCTGGGACTACAGGCGCCCGCCACCATTCCCGGCTAATTTTTCGTATTTTTAGTAGAGACGGGGTTTCACGGTGTTAGCCAGGATGGGTTTTTATTACCTTTAATTACACTTGAGGAATATTCTTCCTTCCCTCCCATCATTGAACTTCTTCTGTGTGCCTTTTCTATTAAAAATATAAGGGAGCCTGGGCTCAGTGGCTCACGCCTGTAATCCCAGCACTTTGGGAGGCAGAGGCGGGTGGATCACCTGAGGTCAGGAGTTCGAAACCAACCCGGCCAACATAGTGAAACCCCGTCTCTACTAAAAATTCAAAAATTAGCCAGGTGTGGTGGCACATGCCTGTAACCTCAGCTACTTGGGAGGCTGAGGCAGAAGAATCACTTGAACCTGGAAGGTGGAGGTTGCAGTGAGATGAGATCGCACCATTGAACTCCAGCCTGGGCAACTCCGTCTCATAAAAAAAAAACAAAAAAAAAACCCAAGTGAGTCTGGGCGTAGTGACTCACACCTGTAATCCCAGCACTTTGGGAGGCTGAGGCAGGTGGGTCATCTGAGGTCAGGGGACTTGAGACCAGCCTGGTCAACATGGTAAAACCCTGTCTCTACTAAAACTACAAAAATTAGCCTAGCATTGTGGCA
>NW_012116266.1:825725-826844 GCF_000951035.1 Colobus angolensis palliatus
GGAAACAGGGATGCCTTGGTATTTAAATAAAAAAACCCAAAGATCACTAAATATCCCATGTGATGGGCAGACAGACCTTTGCATCCTCTGGGACAAAATGGGAAGAGTTTTCCAGTTGTGGGCATCTCTCATTTCTGAATGAGAGAAAAACGGGCTAGAGAGAAGAGGGGGTGGATATGAAGGGAAGCAAACTGACAACCCAGGACAGGATAGGACATCGCTTGAGTGGAGTTCGGGCCAAATAAATAAATAAAAATAAAAACTTGCCTAATTTTTTTTGGTTTTCCTGCTGCTTTACAAACACCAACTAATGAATTCACCTGTCTGGGACAGCCCCTCCAGAGGGAGGTAAATAGTTACAGGCTTTTAGGTCCTATCTGCTAAGTAAACGAGCCATACAATGGGCTAGAAGTTCCATGGCTTGTGTGGTGAAAGGCTGCAGAAAATTAGTTAATTGCATCACGTCTGCAGCTGATAAAGCAGATCTAGTGGGTGGCACATTTTACGGTGACAGTTTCAGGTGGAAGCTGAAAAGTCAAATCACTGCTTCTCTAAGAGATTTGAGGCTCCAGGATCTAATCCTGTTAAAAATTAGGCTCCAAATGAAGAGAAACCTGAGGAACTGGGGTTGGTGGGGGGCGGGGTGGGGGAGCAGAGCCGCGTGTTAAAGGCAGGAGCTAATGCAGCCATTATCCTGGATGTTTAATTCAAAAGGCAACACAGATGCATGCACAAGAATCTGTTTTGTCTCACTCTATATCCAGAGGTCCTCTAGCAATGACCCTTCCCCCATTATATGTACACTCCTCCCTTCCAATGTGCTTAATCATTTCTTTTAGCTTTTTATTATAGAAAATTTCAAAGACACATATGAACTCCCCACCCCATGAACCTGTCACCAGCCTCAACAACTATCAACCCATGGTGAATCTTGTTTCATCTAAACCAGTGTTTCTCAAGCTTGAATGTATGTCAGAATCAGCTGGGGGGAGCTTGTTAAAACACAGATTGCTGGACCTCATCTCAGATTTTTTTTTTTTTTTGAGACAGGAGTCTCGCTCTGTCGCCCAGGCTGGAGTGCAGTGGCGCAATCTCGGCTCACTGCAAGCTCCTCCTCCC
>NW_012116266.1:827954-830469 GCF_000951035.1 Colobus angolensis palliatus
GTTTCACCGTGTTAGCCAGGATGGTCTCGATCTCCTGACCTTGTGATCTGCCTGCCTCGGCCTCCCAAAGTGCTGGGATTACAGGCGTGAGCCACTGTGCCCAGCCAGAACTTGCATTTCAAACAAGTTCCCAGGTGATGCTGATGCTGCTCTTTGGGCAGCCACTTTGAGAACCACTGATCTGTACACCTAATCACTTTTCCCTTCTGATATTATTTTTCTCAAAGCCAATCCCAGACATCAGATCATTTCTTCTATAATATACTTACTCAGTTGGATACATTAATATGAACAAAAAAATACACTGAAAAATAATAATTCATTCATATCATTAAACATCTAATGAGTGCTCACATTTCCAAATGCTTCATCAGTTACATAATTTTTTTACACTTCATGTTAATCAGAAAAAAGTGCACATACTGTAATGGCATGATATGTCTTTAAGTCTCTTAACCTTTAACCATTAGCCCTCCTTCAAGTCTACTATTTCTTAGAAATTAATTTGTTGAAGACATTCTTTTTTTCGTGAGACGAGGTCTCACGCTTGTCGCCCAGGCTGGAGTACAATGGCACAGTCTCAGTTCACCGCAACATCCACCTCCCGGATTCAAGCGATTCTCCTGCCTCAGCCTCCGAGTAGCTGAGATTACAGGCGCCTGCCACCACGCCCAGCTATTTTTTATATTTTTAGTAGAGACGGGGTTTCACCATGTTGACCAGGCTGGTCCGGAACTCCTGACCTCAGGTGATCTGCCCGCCTCAGCCTCCCAAAGTGCTGGGATTACAGGCGTGAGCCATCACGCCTGGCCCGAAATTATTCTTTATTATTTTTGAAGAGATAGAATAACACAGCAATAAGTGTTCTGGAGTCCAACTGTCTGCTTGGCTCCACCATGAGCCTTGTGACCTTGTCAAGTTAGTTGACCTCTCTAAGCACTAGGGTACTGGTCAATGTGTAACAACCAGCACTCTGCCCATCAGTAGGAGCTTGGAAAGAAATGCAAGCCCTGATCTGTACATTTGCCAATTCTTGTGGTGTAAATACCCACACTGTTACTGGAAAGGGGCCCCGATACAGACCCCAAGAGAGGGTTCTTGGATCTTGCACAAGAAAGAATTTGAGGCGAATTCATAAAGTGAAAGTAAGTTTATCGAGAAAGTAAAGGACTATAGAATGACTACTCCATAGGCAGAGCAGCCCCACGAGCTACTGGTTGCCCATTTTTATGGTTATTTCTTGATCATATGCTAAACAAGGGGTGGATTATTCATGAGGTTTCCAGGAAAGGAGTGGGCAATTCCTGGAACTGAGGGTTCCTCCCCTTTTTAGACCATACAGGATAACTTCCTGACATTGCCATGGCATTTGTAAACTGTCATGGGGTTGGTGAGAGTGTCTTTTAGCATGCTAATGTATTATAATTAGCATATAATTAGCAATGAGAATGACCAGAGGTCACTTTCGTTGCCATCTTGCTTTTGCTGGGTTTTGGCCGGCTTCTGTACTGCGCCCTGTTTTATCAGCAAGGTCTTTATGGCCTGTATCTTGTGATGACCTCCTATCTAACCCTGTGACTTAGAATGTCTTCACCTCCTGGGAATGCAGCCCAGTAGGTCTCAGCCTTATTTTACCCAGTCCCTATTCAAGATGGAGTCGCTCTGGTTCACATGCTTCTGACACCACCATGACCAGTTTCAAGGTACCAGCATGATGTCGCTGAATGGAGAGCTGGGAAAAGCAGTAGACCAGCACACTATATTCCACAGCACTTCTACCATACAGATACAATAGACGTAACCTCCAAAGCACAGATACAAAACACAGTCAAATAATTAGGAAGTGATGAATTCTGCGTATGTATTACCTTTGTTCTAAACATAATTTACTTAATTATAATTTTATGTAATCAACTTTTTATTTATTTATTTATTTTTTAGGCAGAGTCTCACTTTTTTGCCCAGGCTGGAATGCAGTGGTATGATCTCAGCTCACTGCAACCTCCACCTCCTGAGTTCAAGAGATTCTCTTGTCTCAGTCTCCCAATTAGCTGGGATTACAGGCATGTGCCACGACATTCGGCTGATTTTTGTATTTCTAGTAAAGACGCATTTTCACTATGTTGGTCAGGCTGGTCTTGAACTCCTGACCTCAAGTGATCTGCCCACCTCGGCCTCCCAAGTGCTGAGATTACAGGTGTGAGCCACTGTGCCCGGCCTATTTATTTATTTTTTGAAACAAGGTCTCATTGTATTCCCCGGGCTGATTTCAAACTCCTGAGATCAATCAGTCCTCCCACCTCAGCCTCCTGAGCAGATAGGATACAGGCCCATGCCACCTGCCACTGCCTGGCTTACCAATGGCTATGTTTAACCTTTCGCTTACTAAATTCTTTTTTTTTTTTTTTTTTTTTTGAGACGGAGTGTCACTCTGTTGCCCAGGCTGGAGTGCAGTGGCGCAATCTCGGCTCACTGCAAGCTCCGCCTCCCGGGTTCATGCCATTCTCCCGCCTCA
>NW_012116266.1:834869-835232 GCF_000951035.1 Colobus angolensis palliatus
AATAAAATAAAATAAAATAAAATGCAAATCCATTTAGAAGCATTGCATTTAATTAATACGCTTTTCTTTTCCATATTTTCCCATTCAGTAGATATAAAAAGTGTCATAAAGGGCCATCTTTGAGGTGTTTAGACTTTTAAAAAGATTCCTCATTCTTGGGGAGCCACTAATCTAACCTATGAGAGATCAGCATTGTCTCCATGTACCTCAAGAGGGCTCAGGCCCGTGAAAGAGGACAGTATTTTGCACAGTTGAAATGGAAAAAAAAGGCCAGGGGTGGTGGCTCATGCCTGTAATCCCAGCACTTTGGGAGGTGGAGGTGGGTGGATCACCCAAGGTCAGGAGTTAAAGACCACCCTAACC
>NW_012116266.1:840637-844383 GCF_000951035.1 Colobus angolensis palliatus
CCCATGTCTAAGTCTTTTTTAAGATATGTATTTTTTCTCTCTTGGGTGAATATCTAGGAGAATGGCTGGATTAAAACTGACTGTTTTCCACATTCTTCCTGTCACTCAGGACCTCCAGGTTCACTGCCTGGACAAAATGGAGGCAAAGAGAGTTTGGGGGGAAATATAATCTGGAATGGGAGGTGGCAGCATTTTAGAGTAGGAAATACTGGGAACTTGGATTTGTAAGACCTCAACCAGCCCTCGCTTCTCCTGGGACTGACTTTGTCTTTGGGGGAGTCAATCATTCAGGACCCCAGTCTCCTCATGTGTAAAGAGAAGCAGTCATGCTAAAGAGCTCCAAGTAGGAGCACACATTTTCAAAGGTAGAGGCCACAGGAATGAAGTTGGGCCACTAGCCAACTCCTTGCCCCGTCTTGGAGGTGAGAAGACATGGTCAGTCTCCCCATCACTAAGCCCAAGTGAGGAAAATGGCATGTTCAGCGTGGCTTTCTAGAGGTGGCTAGGAAGGAACAAACCAGTGACTCATCTAGATCCAGGAAGTTCTGACTTTGTTCAGCCTCCAGCTCACAGTTGACATGGTGGGGGGCGGGAGGGGGAGATTCTAGTCTTCTGCACCTCCTCCTATGTAATCTGGAAAATAAGCTTGGATTCTAGTCCCGGCCCACTACTAACCGAGGGAGCTTGGGGAAGCCACCTAACATCCAGGCTCTTCAGGGAGCTTCCATTCAGCAACACATATGAAGCAGTCCCCTAACAAAAGCAAGGAAATGTGTTATTGGAAGTGACGATGAGAAATGCTGAGGACTAAGGTTTGGGGACGTACAGATAAGCAATTCAAGAAACTGCAAACAACAACTTCCCATCTCTCCCAGTTTTCTCTCTCAATATCCTTATTTCCAGTTCCCCAGTCAAATGGAACAGCTCCCCCAGCTGCCCCCCTCCAACACACACACACACACACACACACACACACACACGGACACACGGACACACGAGTGAATGCCTGCTGGGCTCCAGGTGTTTATCTGGACTGGAATGCCCCCATCCCTGGAGGGTCAAATACTTCCTTGCCAGGTAATGGAGCTCCAGGAGGACAGGGTTGGATGCTAAGAGAGGCAGGCCTGGGCTGGAATGCTGGCTCCACTTGCTAGTGTGCAGATGTGGAACTGGGCGTTACCTCCTCTCATTTTTCCCAGGTACAAAGTGGGACCAGTGTTACCTTCCTTGGAGGAGTCTTGTGAGGACTAAATTAAAGGCTATAGTTTAGCATCATGCTAGTACATCATAGGTGCCGAAATAAACATTTGCACCGAATAAAAGTAAAGAACGATCCATGGATGTTTTGGGGGGAGCTGCGAAAATAATTTGTTTAGGGAAGTGTTAGATATGGATCAGAGATCATGAGCTCCATGAATTTAAGGGACCCTGTCCTTCAGGTTTATCTGGCACAGTGCCTGGCATATCACTGGCACTTGATAGTACTTTTCCAATGAATTATTCCATAAGGAAGACCTCGGATAGCAAATTTTCAATTTGCAAATCCAGTGATTGTTTTGTCCTTTTATTTAACCAACAGTGATTACATGCTAAGCTCTAAGGCAGGCTCTGAGAAAGGCACAGAAGCCAGACGCTGCCTTCTTGGGGGTGCTGCATAAGAGCCAGGTTTCATGGTGTTAGAGATGAGGATTTGGCTGGGGAGTGCATAAACTGGAGCACAAGGGACACTGATGGGTGGGAGGCTAGTCGGGAGGCTCTAGCTGTGGCTGGACAGGACCAGGCAGGGCTGGGAATGTGGCCAGAGGCACTGGTTTGAGAGACAGCACCAGGGGAGAGTTCTCAACTGGTGGAGGAAGGGAGACCTCAAGACAAGTTCAGGTTTTTGTAGACAGATTTTCTAGCCACGTGCTTGGCCACTTGAGAGTAGAAACTTCCCTGCCATAGTGGTGACAAGTTGTTGTGTCTTGGGGAAGCAGCCTCCCCTACTCCAGAAGGGCAGCCGGCTGGTGTGAAAGACCCCCACAGATGGGACTCCCAACCTTCTGGGAGTCTGTCTGATTCTGCAGAGCAGGCGGTTTCCTGATGTTCCTGGGAGATGGCAGAACCTTCAACTGCCCCTCTCCCTGCTCCACCACTCTGTCCTGCTCACAGCAGGAGAGACTGAGATTCACACTGGCCTCCAAATGCAGAGAGCACTTTTCCAGGGAAACCCCAAATGCCATAGCCTGAGGCCCAAGGCCTAGAGGCTTTCTGAAGAGGGTAGGAACTGGGCTGAGCTCAGAGGAACTTGCTGAAATATTAAACAAGCATCTTTCACTATATCACCTCCGGAGTTGCAATCTGTGTCTCCTTAATGTGCCATTAATTGTTCCATGTATTCCATTGTATATATTTATTTCTCTCCTCATCCCCTACACCCATGTTGGGAGGTTTTCAGCCATCTATTCACTTAACAATTATTCATGGAGTGCCAACATGCTGGAGATACAAAGGAAAGCAAGAGACGGAGAGCGGTGGCTCACGCCCGTAATCTCAACACTATGGGAGGCCGAGACAGGTGGATCACTTGAGGTCAGGAGTTCGAGACCAGCCTGGCCCACATGGTGAAACCCCATCTCTACTAAAAATACGAACATTAATCAGGCATGGTGGTGCATGCCTGTAATCCCAGCTATTGGGATGCTGAGGCAAGAGAATCACTTGAACCTGGGAGGCAGAGGTTACGTTGAGCCAAGATCTGCCACTGAACTCCAGCCTGGGCAACAGAGCAAGACTCCATCTCAAAAAAAAAACGAAAACAAGGTAGAATTTCAGCCCTCCAGCTTGGCAATTGCTGGTAAAAAGTTAACTATCATTACAGATTTGACCCAGCAATTCAATTTGCAAAACATTTATTTTAAAGATATACTCCCATAGGTGCCAAAGCTTTTTTTTTTTTTTTTTTTTTGAGACAGGGTCTCATTCTGTTGCCCAGGCTGGAGTAGAATGGCAAGATCTCGGCTCACTGCAACCTCTGCCCCCAACCCCAGGGCTCAAGCAATCCTCCTACCTCAGCCTCCCGAGTAGCTGGGACCACAGGGGCATGCCACCACACTTGGCTAATTTTTTTGTATTTCTAGTAGAGACAGAACTTCACTGTGTTGCCCAGGCTGGTCTTGAATTCTTGAGCTCAAGTGATCCACCTTCCTCAGCCTCCCAAGTGCTGGGATTATAGGTGTGAGCCACCACGCCCAGCCTAGTGCCAAAACTTACATGTAAAAGGACAATCCCTGCACTATTTTGAATAACAATCCAAAATTAGGAATAATGTAGATGTCCACCAGTAGGGAACTGACAAAATAGAGTATGATAAATCTAAATAATGGAATGTTACAATTGGCCCAATAAATTATTGATCTTTGTAGAATGGTAGGGAAAGATCTCTAAGAAAGATGATTTAGTAAAAAGTTATTGTACTACATTTGTTTTTTTAAAATATGTAATTGGCCGGGCACAGTGGCTCACACCTATAATCCCAGCACTTTGGGAGGCCAAGGCGGGTGGATCACCTGAGGTCAGGAGGTCGAGACCAGCCTAGCCAACATGGAGAACCCCTGTCTCTACTAAAAATACGAAAATTAGTTGGGCGTGGTGGTCCCAGCTACTCGGAAGGCTGAGGCAGGAGAATCTCTTGAACCTGGGAGATGGAGGTTGCAGTAAGCCAAGATCACATCATTGCCCTCCAGGCTGGCCAACAAGTGAAACTC
>NW_012116266.1:844653-845088 GCF_000951035.1 Colobus angolensis palliatus
TCACTACAGCTTTGACCTCCTGGGCTCAAGCAATCCTTCCGCCTCAGCCTCCTAAGTACCTGGGACTACAGGTGCATGTAACTACGCCTGGCTAATTTTTGTATTTTTAGTAGAGACGGGGTTTCTCCATGTTGGTCAGGCTGGCCTCGAACTCCTGACCTCAGGTGATCCACCCACCTCAGCCTCCCAAAGTGCTGGGATTACAGGCATGAGCCACTGTACCTGCTGACAATCTAGATTCTATAGCTCAGCTGTCCAACAGATGCCCATTGAACATGTGCGATGTGGCAGGTCTGTATTGAAATATATAAATGTATAAAATACACAGCAGATTTTGAAGACTTAGTAAAATACAAGAATGTAAAATATTTTAGTAAGTTATTATTATTTGATTATTTTTGATTTTGCAATGAAATAATATTTTAGATATATTGG
>NW_012116266.1:845448-848996 GCF_000951035.1 Colobus angolensis palliatus
TACTCCAGCCTGGTCAACACGAGCAAAACTCCGGAAAGAAAGAAAGAGAGAGAGAGAGAGAGAGAGAGAGAAAGGAAATTGATCTCATCTCACCTTTATTTAAACTACAAGAAAATGGAAAATTACATATGTGATTTCCATTATATTTCTGTTGGACCGCATGGTTGTACGGCAGGGGTGGCACACTGTGGTTGCAGGGCCGAGTCAGGCTGAATGCTGTTTTTGTAAATAAAGTGTTACCGGAACACAGCTACGCCTATTCTTTTAGGTATTGTCTATGGGCTGCTCACAGAGACGCTCTCCTTTGACCAAACTTGAGTCAGGCTCCCCTGAGTCCTCTGCTTGACTGAGCTGACCTTGGGCTTCCCTTCCTGTCCTTGTAGAATCTACTTTGAGCAAGATCCCACTACGTCAGTTTAGTGAACATCCCCCACGCTCAATATCTTTATCAGCCTGGCCTGCCTTCAGCAAGAATTGTACTGAGTTTGTCTAGCAAGAAGCCCCCTTACTCCTGATGTTTCCTTTTAGTAATTTTCCATCCACTGCCACCAAGCCTACTCCTCGGCTGTAAATCTCCACTTATCCTCGCCGGAGTTGAGCCCACTGCAAGACCCCACTGTGGTGGTCCCTATTCCTATGGTGATAGTTGCCTCTTAAGTAAAATCTCCCTTCCCATATTTAACAAGTGTTGTGAGCCAGGTCTGGTGGCTCACACCTGTAATCCCAACACTTTGGGAGGCCAAGGAGGGAGGCTCGCTTGAGCCCAGGAGTTCAAAACCAGCCTGAGCAATATAATAAGAACCTGTCTCTACAAAAAATTAAAAAATTATCAGGCCATGGTAGTGCAAGCCTGTAGTCTCAACTATGATGGAGACTGAGGTGGGAGGATTGCTTGAGTCAGGAGGTTGGGGCTGCAGTGAGCCATGGTCATGCCACTGCACTCCAGTCTGGGTGACAGAGGAAGACTCCATCTCAAAAAAAAAAAGTGTCATGAATAAGTTTTCCTTAACATTGCTTTTCTGCTCTAAGGGCAAAATTGAGTGGTTGCAACAGAGATGGTATGGCCACAAAGCCAAAAATATTAACTACCTAGCCCTTTACAGGAAAAAGCTCTCAGTTTTGCCCCAACAGTGTTTAGATAATCTACAATGATTATCTTTAGAGATTGAGATTAGGGCAGATTCTTACATTTCTTTTTTTTTCCTTTTTTCCAGAAAGAATGTATTATTTTTGTCAGCAGGAGAGAAAAACAATTAAAAGAACTTGAAAAAAATCTGCCCTCATAGGATGCACATCCTAACAGAGGGGTAAGCAAATAAAAATCTAAAGAGTCAAGTGAAAGTAGAAAGTCACTTAGACATTTGATATGTTAAGTAGATAATAACGGTAATAGCCAGTAATTATTGAAAGCTTAACTGGGTGTTGGCCACTGTGTGCAAAGTGACATTTTAAATATTTATTCTTTTCTTCAAGATCAAAATAGCTTTATTGGCTTTTATGATTTTAAATGTAACACATGCTCATTGCAAAAATTCAGAAAATATTTTTAAAAATGAACTCCGTGTATAATTTTAATGAAGTTAGCCTATAAATACTGTTTGATAACTTGCTGCTTTCACCAACAATGTATTTTGAACATCTTTCCATGCTAGTGAATATCAATCTGTGGCTACAGATTACATCCTTGTATGAATATATCAAACTTAATGTCTATTGTAATTTAATTTATTTTATTTAATTAATTAAATCTTACCTCACTTAATCACAACATGCCCATTTTACAGTTGAGGAAATTGAAGCCCAGAGACATTAAGTAACTTGCTCAACTAAACAAGTCCATGCTCTCTCTCTCTTTCTTTTTTCTTTTGAGGCAGAGTCTTGCTCTGTCACCTAGGCTGGAGAGCAGTGGCATGATCTCAGCTCCTACAATCTCCACCTAGAGCGATTCTCCTGCCTCAGCCTCCCAAGTAGCTGGGATTGCAGGTGCTCACCACCATGACCAGCTAATTTACAAGTCCATGCTCTTAACCACACTATAGTATGTTGGGGAACTATCCTGGAGAATACAATCAAGAAAGGCCTATATTATTGCTCTCCCTGCCTGCATTTTCCTAAGCAGCATTTCTATCTATTTTCCTAAAGTAGTCTTGAGCTTGAGAAAGGCAGTATGAAGGTTACCTGCTCTGGGATGTTCTGAATGTTTTAAAAAAATCTTTCCATTAGGAGCATAACCTGCTTATAAACTACTATAACAATGCAGAAGCAAAAAGTGGCTTTTCCATTCTGCCCCCTTCTTCTCCACGACCCTGTCCCCGACCTGGAGAATGGCCTCCCAGGCTTCATATTTAAATAACGTTAAATAATGCTTTTAGCAGAAGCAGTGCACATGATACTGTTTTTACTTGCTTTTATCACTCAACAATAGAGCACAGGCCTTTTTACATAATAGCATTCATAATCAACTTGATTTTTTTTAACAGTTGCATGTTATTTTAATAATCCCCTCTCTTTTTTTTTTTTTTTTGAGACGGAGTCTCGCTCTGTTGCCCAGGCTGGAGTACAGTGGCGCGACCTCGGCTCACGGCAACCTCTGTCTCCCAGGTTCAAGCGAGTCTTCTGCCTCAGGCTCCCGAGCAGCTGGGACTACGAGCGTGCCACCATGCCCGGATAATTTTTGTATTTTTAGTATAGACGGGGCTTCACCATATTGGCCAGGCTGGTCTAGAACTCCTGACCTCGTGATCTGCCTGCCTTGGCCTTCCAGTGTGTTGGGATTACAGGCGTGAGCCTCCGCATCTGGCCAATAATCCCCCTTTTAATGAAAGAATCAGTCAAAATTCTAGAATTTTGAATACTAGAAAAACAACTTTTAAGAACTACTTTTACCCTTTAGTCTTTGCTTTCAGGAAGTGGATTTTTGTTTCTGATTTCTCGGTGGACACAGCCAGCAAGATGGGTGCAGTTCTGAATCTGCTGGAAGACATGGCCCCCATCAGTTTTCAATCTGTGACAACCTGGAAACAGAGAACCAGAGACGGAAGCAGAACCTGATGATCTTTGACCCTCAAGATCTTGCACAATCACAGCATTATGCACCTGCAAAACACAGCACTATCACCTGCATATGCACAGCATTATGCAGATGATAACTGTCATGGTAATGGTAATTATGACTTGCCGGGGAGGGAGGCGTGCTGTGGAATGTCAGTCGTGTCCAGGCAGAGGAGGCTGAGGAATGATGGCTTCGTGTCTGCCTGTCTTTTTCTACCTTTGCACCCACCAGCCTAGCTTGGGCCTCTCTTCACTTCATTCCTGGGCTTCTATCATGGTTTCCAGGAATCTCCTAAACTGAAGACCTCCTCTGAACAATCCGCTTAGCCTAGGATGGCTAGATTACACTCCCAACACAAAGTTTTGTGCCTGCTGCTTCTCACTCAAACACTTAAACAAAATTCCAGATCATTATTTTGGCATCCAAAGCCCTCTCTAGTGTTGCCCCATCTACCCTTTTCATCTTATCACTGAGTCACTCTTTTTTTTTTTTTTTT
>NW_012116266.1:849168-855956 GCF_000951035.1 Colobus angolensis palliatus
TTTTTTAGTAGAGACGGGGCTTCACTATGTTAGCCAAGATGGTCTCAATCTCCTGACCTTGTGATCCGCCCACCTCAGCCTCCCAAAGTGCTGGGATTACAGGCGTGAGCCACCGTGCCGGCATCACTGAGTCACTCTCTGCATCTGTCTCCTCGGTCCCACCAAAGTGGATCTCTTTGCCCCCAACCCGCCTCGCTCATTCCAGGCTCTGCCTCTGACATAGTTCAATAGAAACGACATATATTTTAGGGTAAAAAAAACTTAATTTTTTGTCTTTCTCATATAAAGCGTGTGACTTTGGACAAGCCACTTAATCTCTCTGAGCTATAATTTTTCCCTCTGAAAAAAGATCTAGTCATATATATATATATATATATATGTGTGTGTGTGTGTGTGTATGTGTGTATGTGTGTCTGTGTTTGTGTGTGTGTGTGTGAGTGTGTGTGTGTGTGTGTATATATATATATGTTTGCTTGTTTGCCCAGGCTGGAGTGCAGTGGACCAATCATAGCTCACTACAGCTTTGACCTCCTGGGCTCAAGCAATCCTTCCGCCTCAGCCTCCTAAGTACCTGGGACTACAGGTGCATGTAACTACGCCTGGCTAAGTTTTTGTAGAGATGGGATCTCCCTGTATTGCCCAGGGGCTGATCTCAAACTCCTGGGCTCAAGCAATCCTCTCACCTCAGACTCCCTAAGTTTGGGGATTACAGGTGTGAGCCACCGTGCCTGGCCTAGTATTACATATTTTGATATGAATGACAATATATGAGAAGTCTATCTAGCCTGAGTCAGTAGCCAGCTCAGGAATCACGTGTTCACCATGTCATCCCCAGAGTCCGGAATAATTTCTGGAAGGGATCATGTAATCAGAATGGAATGAATAAATTAATCCTATTTTATCCATTTGTCCATAAGATAGGTGAGTCATCCAAGGTCAGATACTGAGTGACCAAGACGAGCTAAAGGTAACTAAAGAGGGAGCATCTGACCGCTAGTCGGGCCTGTTATCTCTCCACCTGACCAAACACTTCATCATTGTCCCCAGCTTTGCTTTATTCCAAGGGAAGGGCTGTCAGGAAAGTGCCTTCTAGAAGCCATTTTCAGGATCACTCTTCTCTCACGTACTCCTTCATGTAGCCCACACTTTCAGGGCAATGTCTTTGATCTCTGGGGAAGTGAGGCTATTTTGTATCTGGGCTTCAAGACTACCTTTCAGCTTTAATCAAACATTTTCTTCAAAATTCTGCAATTCACAACTCAACAGATCTGCTCCTTTTATTTGAGTACGGTATTTTATTTTATTTATTTTTGAGACAGAGTCTCACTTTTGTCACCTAGGCTGTAGTGCAGTGGCACGATCTTGGCTCCCTGCAGCCTCAGCCTCCTGGGCTCAGGCAATTCTCCCACCTCAGCCCCCCAAGTAGCTGGGACTACAGGGTATAATATTTTATACTCAAAATTCCCTCTAAGCTTTCTCCTACCTTCCTCACCCTTTCCTCATCTCTGCCAATGAAATTCCAGGAGCCATATTAATTTTTTGATATCCTCTGAAGCTCTTATGTTTTGAGTTGGCAAGTCAGCTCTGTAATTTTATGGTAAGACCCAGAAAAGTGAAATTATTTGCCCAACTCTACAGAGTGAGCTTAGAGTGACGGTGAATTGTAACTCAGGTTTTCAGGCTTCAGAGCCTGTTCAGTCCACTCTCCAAGTTCCCATGCCTGTACATTTGCAAAGTGCTTTTGTTTCTAGTTGCTCAGGTAATCCTCATAAGTCTCAGAGAGCATGACCTCATTGCTATTGCTGGATAGCAAACCACCTCAAAATTCAGAGGCTTAAAACAACAATTACTTCCTACTCCGGCTCCTGCATCTGCAGTTCACTGGAAGGCTAGCTACGGAGACCTGATGATCCTGGCTGGGTTTGTTTATGCACCTCTGGGTCAGCTGGGCTGCTCTGTTCCAGGCAGGGCTGGGCCTGGGCAGCTTCCTTGGAGCAGCTCTGCCCGACGTATCTCTCGTCCTCCTGCTGGGACCAGCGGGCTAGCCCTGGCACCCTGGCATACTTTTCTCATGGAAAACGCAGAGAGGCGAGGGAGCAAGTCTAATCACACAAGAACATTTTCAAGTCTCTGCTTGTGTCACATCTGTAACATCCTATTGGCCAAAGCAGTTGTCATGGTCAGAATCAATGTGGAGGGAATATACTCATCTCTTGATGGAAGGAAATGCAAAGTCCCATGGCAGAGGGTACGGATATCGGGAGGGATGAAGAGTGGAGGCACTAATGCAAACTCCCACAGCCTTCAAATATCAAGCCATCCTGCATTCAGCTAATTGTTTTTTCTTGCCTCCAGGCACAAACACATTCTCTAAAACATGGCCTCCCCATCACATAGGTTCCCCAAGCACATAAGTGTAGCAGAAACGGGCACTGAAGGTACTTCCTTGGCTGGTGACTTCAGCACAAAGGCTGCACTTTGGCCTGATGCAGCAGGGTAAACAGAGTGAGGTTGACAAGCTGGCACTGGCTCGAACCTCTCAGCTCTGCATCCAGCTGTCCCCACCCTAATGGCTTTTTAGAATGTGATTCACTGCTCTAGGAAGAGAAAAGTAATTGAGAGTGTAATTTATATTGAGAAAATTGCTATGAAAAAAAAGTTAGTGAGCAACAACAGGCCAGACACTTCGATTCAAAGGGAGTTTAATACCAAAAAGTCTAGGAAAGACTGAACAAAGCAGGATAAGGGTTGCGGGCAACTGGAAGAGTAGATATAAACCTGCGGATGTGAGGGGTGGGAGAGAGATCTAAAACAGAAGAAAACATTTTTTAACAATTCTGAGAAACTCTGAAATCATCTTAGAGAGAAATATGGACAAGCAACAAGCCTCACATTTTCTGAGATTTGTTTTGCTTCCTGGAAGTGCTCAAGAAAACACTTAGATAGTGTAACACCAAGTTTTCAATGAAAACTTCTCCAAGAGATTTCTTTCACACACCCTACCCCTTTCACTGCCAGAATAAATATGCTAGGAGGCCAATCACATATGACTGAAATCCAAAGAAACGGAACACATTCAGAGAAACCTGAGAGAACCCACTTTTCCACTCAGATAACTGTGATCATCAGCTCTTTCTCTGGTTTAGATTATAAGCTCACTATACAGAGACCTACAATTCTATAAATAATAATATTCACTTGTGACGAATGTTAAGCCAAATAATAATAGTAACATTACTGGCCACAAAGTTGTCTTTACAAAGGCCACAGACTTGCACATCCAAGGGTGAGAGTACATAAGTCAAAGCCCCTACTTGCCCAGGGAAGCTTTACCTGGAGTTTCCCCAGGAGTATTTGGACTCTCTAATTTTCTCTCATTCAGTTTAAGTTTATCCAAAACCTTCTTTGGCCCATTTCTTCATCTGTAAAATGAGGAGGTAAAAACCACAGAATCATCAAGGTCCATTCCAGCACACACAGGTGACTGTGATTTTTCCCACCATTATCCCCGCTCATTACGCTGTACATTGAAAGAATGAAAGTGATGTGGCATTAATCTTTGCCCAGGTATTTAATAGCAGAGGTAAGTTGGCAGAGATATTTAAAATAAAACCACAATAGAGTTAAGAGGAATCCTTGCAAGTGAAGCATTGCCAATTACACACTGAGTGGCCTTAGGCGAGCTACTTAATCTCTTTATGCCTAGGTTTCCTCATCTGTAAAATTGGGAAAATAAAAGAACCTGTTATTACTGGATGTTGTGAGGATTGAATGAGATATGCATGAAGCATTTAGCCAGGGGCTTGGTACATAGAAAGCACTCCATAAATCTTTTATTGCCATCTGCAAATATGATTTTGGCAACCCTCAGGATGGCATATGTTCTTTCACTAAGAGGTGAATCTGAGAAAAGTTGTTGTATTTTAAATATGTTGGTGTGTGGGGTTTGGGGTTTTTAAAAAAACTTTTAGGTTCATGGGGTATGTGTGCAGGTTTGTTACACGGGTGAATTGTGTGTCACTGAGGTTTGGTATATGAATTATTCCATCATGCAGAGAGTGAACATAGTACCAGAAATCAGCTGGGTGTGGTGGTGTGCACCTATAATCCCAGCTACTCAGGAGGCTGAGGCAGGAGAATTGCTTGAACCTGGGAGGTGGAGGTTGCTATGAGCAGAGAACGTGCCACTGCACTCCAGCCTGGCTGGCAGAGTGAGACCCTGTCTCAAAAGAAACTCCCGGTCTCCAACTCCCAACCTCAGGTGATCCGCCCGCCTCAGCCTCCCAAAATGCTGGGATTACAGGCGAGAGCCACCATGCCTCTTGCAGAATTTAGAGACTTTTTTTTTTTTTTAAAGCTTGGAACTAAATCTGTGACTAATTAGAATGGAGTGTTCCACCACCTTTAAGTCACCAACTAAAATCCACTGCTCCATGTCCCAGTGCGCCCGAGGCCTTCTGGGTGACCAGCTCAAAGGAAAATTATTGTCTCAACTTAGGTCTCTGTGTGTAGGTACCCACAGAATGGAAATCGCTTTACTTGGGGAAGAACAAGAGGACAAGATGAGATAAAAAGGAAGCATGTTTAAATGGATAAAAGGAGGTACTTTTTTCCCCCACTACACACAATTGACCCGGGGAACTCACTGCAGCAGGATATTAAGATCAATGGTGAAGATTTGTGTTTTAAAGGATTAGACATTTCACATGCATATCATCAACAGTGAGGCTCAACAGGATATAAGTACAGCAGATGAAAGTTCTCAAGCTTCAGTGTATAAGTTGATCACCAACTGGGTCAGGCAAAAAGAAAAAAGTTGTCTACCTGATTATCTAAGATGTCATGGGACAGTGGGTTTGGGGGTATTTGGGTATTCCAGTTACCACTACTGTGTAACAAACCACTCCAAATTCGTGGTGTAAAACAAGAGCCATTTAATTATGCTCATGGATGCTGCAGATCAGGAAGCGGGAGAGAGCACAGTGGTCTCCCACTGTGGGCGGATGGCTGGTCTCCGCCCCATGCTATCTGGGGCCTCAGATGGGAAGACTTGAACGGCAGGGAGTGGCTTGAGACTGGGGGTAGAATCATCTGGGAGCTTCTTTAGTCATGTGCCTGACACCTGGCCTGGGATGACTTGAAGGCTCACTCAGCTGGAAACATTACATGAGGGTTCCAAGAGGGAGTGTCCTGGGAGAACAGTGTTCTAAGAGAACCAGGTGGATGCTGCATGGCCTTTTGTGATCTATCCGTAGAAGTCCCACAGCATTACTTCCTACATATTCTATTGGTCAGAACCATCACAAGTCCACCCAGATTTCAGGAGAGGGGACCTAGGACATCTTACCTTCCCTCTTCCAACGGGGGGATGGCAAAGTAACATTGCAGAAGACAAACAGATATGAGTTTTTGCACCTATCTTTGGAAAATACAGAGGTGGGAAATGTGAGATTGCAAGAACATACAATCTAGTGAAAAGAACTCGCATATGAACAGATAATCTCTCTACAATAAAACAAGTCACAAATAGTGACTTATTTTAAATGCTATCGTAGAATCTTTTTTTTCCCCCTTTTGGAAGTTATCACATTTAATTTTTTCATTCATTTTCTGTCCTCCCTCAAGAGAATCTCCATGCATGTGACTAGTTCCCTGCCCTTTATCCTATGCCTAAAGGAGTACCAAGTACATCATAGGTGCTCAATAAAGATTTGTGGAAACAGCGGATGGGTAAAATGTTGTTCATAGAGGAGGGGCAGAAAGGCTATGGGAGTACAGGCAGTGACAAATAACTCAGGCTAATAGAAGTGACATTTGAGTGGATCTTGAATGTTTGGGGTGACAAACAGGAAAAAAATTCCTGTCCTTAAATCTTCAGAGACTTCCATTAACCAACTGTAAGTGGGCATATTCTCATCCCCAGTGTACAGGCTACATGAAGTAGTCCGGATGCTACTGATTGCAAATGACAGAAAACATGGATTCCACTGGTTTTAAAAATAAGTAATGAATTGATTGTATCACATAACAAGAAGTGTGGAGGCAGGCAGTCTCGGTGCCACTCCTCCTAGCGTGTCGGCTTCACTCCTGTGTGGTTGCAAAGTGGCTCCTACAGGAGTAGGCATTGCATGCAGACAAAAGAAAACAATGCCCAGCAGGAGGGAGGACCCTTTCTTCTTTTGAGTAAAGCTTTCCCATAAGCCCCTGATGGACTTACCTCACATTGGTCCCTTCCTCTGTTGGCCGGAATTGTGTAACGTACACCCGTGTAACCTCAGTACTTATTAGAAGCTGGGGAGCCGGCGTGGTGGCTCTCACCTATAATCCTAGCACTTTGGGAGGCCTAGGCGGCAGGATTACTTGAGCTCAGAAGTTTGAGGCCAGCCCTGGCAACACAGGGAGACCCCATCTTAACAAAGAAAACAAACATTAGCCAGGCGTGGTGACGCGTGCCTGTAATTCCACCTACTCAGGAGGCTGGGGTGGGAGGATTGCTTGAGCCTGGGAGGTTGAGGCTACAGTGAGCCGTGGTCGTGTCACTGCACTCCAGCCTGGGAGACAGATTGAGACCCTGTCACAAAAAAAAGAAAAAGAAAAAAGAAAGGCCAGGCGCAGTAGCTCACGCCTGTAATCCCAGCACTTTGGGAGGCCAAGGCAGGCGGATCACCAGGTCAGGAGATGGAGACCATCCTGCCTAACACGGTGAAACCCCGTCTCTACTAAAAATACAAAAAATTAGCTGGGAGTGGTGGCGGGCGTCTGTAGTCCCAGCTACTCGGGAGGCTGAG